>NC_069503.1:96820061-97148394 GCF_027579735.1 Bombina bombina
TAAATTTAACTCTGGTATCGAGAGTTCAAACAAATGCTGCGTTAGGCTCCAAAAAAGGAGCGTAGAGCATTTTTACCGCAAATGCAACTCTCGATACCAGAGTTGCTTACGGACGCGGCCAGCCTCAAAAACGTGCTCGTGCACGATTCTCCCATAGGAAACAATGGGACTGTTTGAGCTGAAAAAAAACCTAACACCTGCAAAAAAGCAGCGTTCAGCTCCTAACGCAGCCCCATTGTTTCCTATGGGGAAACACTTCCTACGTCTGCACCTAACACTCTAACATGTACCCCGAGTCTAAACACCCCTAACCTTACACTTATTAACCCCTAATCTGCCGCCCCCGCTATCGCTGACCCCTGCATTTTTTTTAACCCCTAATCTGCCGCTCCGTAAACCGCCGCAACCTACGTTATCCCTATGTACCCCTAATCTGCTGCCCCTAACACCGCCGACCCCTATATTATATTTATTAACCCCTAATCTGCCCCCCACAACGTCGCCGACACCTGCCTACACTTATTAACCCCTAATCTGCCGAGCGGACCTGAGCGCTACTATAATAAAGTTATTAACCCCTAATCCGCCTCACTAACCCTATCATAAATAGTATTAACCCCTAATCTGCCCTCCCTAACATCGCCGACACCTAACTTCAATTATTAACCCCTAATCTGACGACCGGAGCTCACCGCTATTCTAATAAATGGATTAACCCCTAAAGCTAAGTCTAACCCTAACACCCCCTAACTTAAATATAATTTCTTCTGTTATGTGTGATCAGTCCACGGGTCATCATTACTTCTGGGATATTATCTGCTCCCCTACAGGAAGTGCAAGAGGATTCACCCAGCAGAGTTGCTATATAGCTCCTCCCCTCTACGTCACCTCCAGTCATTCTCTTGCACCCAAAGACTAGATAGGAGGTGTGAGAGGACTATGGTGATTATACTTAGTTTTTATAACTTCAATCAAAAGTTTGTTATTTTACAATAGCACCGGAGCGTGTTATTACTTCTCTGGCAGAGTTTGAAGAAGAATCTACCAGAGTTTTTCTTATGATTTTAACCGGAGTAGTTAAGATCATATTGCTGTTTCTCGGCCATCTGAGGGAGGTAAAAGCTTCAGATCAGGGGACAGCGGGCAGTTGAATCTGCATTGAGGTATGTAGCAGTTTTTATTTTCTGAATGGAATTGATGAGAAAATCCTGCCATACCGTTATAATGACATGTATGTATACTCTACACTTCAGTATTCTGGGGATGGTATTTCACCGGAATTACTCTGTAAAAGTACATTAAACCTTTTAATAGGTATTTAATTCATGTTAGACGTTTTTGCTGGAATGTAGAATCGTTTGCATTTCTGAGGTACTGGGTGAATAAATATTTGGGCATTATTTTTCCACTTGGCAGTTTGCTTGTTTTGATTATGACAGTTTCGTTTCTCTCTCACTGCTGTGTGTGAGGGGGAGGGGCCGTTTTTGGCGCTCTTTGCTACGCATCAAAAATTTCCAGTCAGTTACTCTTGTATTTTCTGCATGATCCGGTTCATCTCTAACAGAACTCAGGGGTCTTCAAACTTCTTTGAAGGGAGGTAGATTCTCTCAGCAGAGCTGTGAGACTTATGTAGTGACTGTGTTTTAAAACGTTGCTCTGTGATTTTTATGTTTAAAATTTAATTAGTGTTACTTTACTAATGGGAACAAACCTTTGCTAACAAGTTGTGTTGTTTTTTAAAGAGTGATGCTATAACTGTTTTTCAGTTCATTATTTCAACTGTCATTTAATCGTTTAGTGCTTCTTTGAGGCACAGTACGTTTTTGTTAAATAAGATTGTAACCAAGTTGCATGTTTATTGCTAGTGTGTTAAACATGTCTGATTCAGAGGAAGATACCTGTGTCATTTGTTCCAATGCCAAGGTGGAGCCCAATAGAAATTTATGTACTAACTGTATTGATGCTACTTTAAATAAAAGCCAATCTGTACAAATTGAACAAATTTCACCAAACTGCGAGGGGAGAGTTATGCCGTCTAACTCGCCTCACGTGTCAGTACCTGCGTCTCCCGCCTAGTACATCTGGGCAGCCATTACAGATAACATTACAAGATATGGCTACTGTTATGACTGAAGTTTTGGCTAAGTTACCAGAACTAAGAGGCAAGCGTGATCACTCTGGGGTGAGAACAGAGTGCGCTGATAATTCTAGGGCCATGTCTGATACTGCGTCACAGCTTGCAGAGCATGAGGACGGAGAGCTTCATTCTGTAGGTGACGGTTCTGATCCAAGCAGATTGGATTCAGATATTTCAAATTTTAAATTTAAATTGGAAAACCTCCGTGTATTACTAGGGGAGGTCTTAGCGGCTCTTAACGATTGTAACACGGTTGCAATACCAGAGAAAATGTGTAGGTTGGATAAATACTTTGCGGTACCGGCGAGTACTGACGTTTTTCCTATACCTAAGAGATTAACTGAAATTGTTACTAAGGAGTGGGATAGACCCGGTGTGCCGTTCTCACCCCCTCCAATATTTAGAAAGATGTTTCTAATAGACGCCACCACACGGGACTTATGGCAAACGGTCCCTAAGGTGGAGGGAGCAGTTTCTACTTTAGCTAAGCGCACCACTATCCCGGTGGAGGATAGCTGTGCTTTTTCAGATCCTATGGATAAAAAATTAGAGGGTTACCTTAAGAAAATGTTTGTTCAACAAGGTTTTATATTGCAACCCCTTGCATGCATCGCGCCGATTACGGCTGCGGCAGCATTTTGGATTGAGTCTCTGGAAGAGAACCTTAGTTCCGCTACGCTGGACGACATTACGGACAGGCTTAGAGTCCTTAAACTAGCTAATTCATTCATTTCGGAGGCCGTAGTACATTTAACCAAACTTACGGCTAAGAATTCAGGATTCGCCATTCAGGCACGTAGGGCGCTGTGGCTAAAATCCTGGTCGGCTGATGTAACTTCTAAGTCCAAATTACTTAATATACCTTTCAAGGGGCAAACTTTATTTGGGCCCGGTTTGAAAGAAATTATCGCTGACATTACAGGAGGTAAGGGCCACGCTCTACCTCAAGACAAAGCCAAAGCTAAGGCTAGACAGTCTAATTTTCGTCCCTTTCGGAATTTCAAAGCAGGTGCAGCATCAACTTCCACTGCACCAAAACAGGAAGGAGCTGTTGCTCGTTACAGACAAGGCTGGAAACCTAACCAGTCCTGGAATAAGGGCAAGCAGGCCAGAAAACCTGCTGCTGCCCCTAAGACAGCATGAACCGAGGGCCCCCGATCCGGGACCGGATCTAGTGGGGGGCAGACTCTCTCTCTTCGCCCAGGCTTGGGCAAGAGATGTCCAGGATCCCTGGGCGCTAGAGATCATATCTCAGGGATACCTTCTAGACTTCAAATTATCTCCCCCAAGAGGGAGATTTCATCTGTCAAGGTTGTCAACAAACCAAATAAAGAAAGACGCGTTTCTACGCTGTGTACAAGATCTATTATTAATGGGAGTGATCCATCCGGTTCCGCGGTCGGAACAAGGACAAGGGTTTTACTCAAACCTGTTTGTGGTTCCCAAAAAAGAGGGAACTTTCAGGCCAATCTTGGATTTAAAGATCCTAAACAAATTCCTAAGAGTTCCATCGTTCAAAATGGAAACTATTCGGACTATCTTACCCATGATCCAAAAGGGTCAGTACATGACCACAGTGGATTTAAAGGATGCTTACCTTCACATACCGATTCACAAAGATCATTACCGGTATCTAAGGTTTGCCTTCTTAGACAGGCATTACCAGTTTGTAGCCCTTCCATTCGGATTGGCTACGGCTCCAAGAATCTTCACAAAGGTTCTGGGTGCCCTTCTAGCGGTTCTGAGACCGCGAGGAATTTCGGTAGCTCCGTACCTAGACGACATTCTGATACAAGCTTCAAGCTTTCAAACTGCCAAGTCTCATACAGAGTTAGTTCTGGCATTTCTAAGGTCGCATGGATGGAAAGTGAACGAAAAGAAGAGTTCTCTCTTGCCTCTCACAAGAGTTCCATTCTTGGGGACTCTTATAGATTCTGTAGAAATGAAGATTTATCTGACAGAAGACAGATTAACAAAGTTTCTAAATGCATGCCGTGTCCTTCATTCCATTCAACTCCCGTCAGTAGCTCAATGCATGGAGGTGATCGGCTTAATGGTAGCAGCAATGGACATAGTACCCTTTGCACGCCTACATCTCAGACCGCTGCAATTGTGCATGCTGAGTCAGTGGAATGGGGATTACTCAGATTTGTCCCCCACTCTGAATCTGGATCAAGAGACCAGAAACTCTCTTCTATGGTGGCTTTCTCGGCCACATCTGTCCAGGGGGATGCCGTTCAGCAGGCCGGACTGGACAATTGTAACAACAGACGCCAGCCTTCTAGGTTGGGGCGCTGTCTGGAATTCTCTGAAGGCTCAGGGACAATGGAGTCAGGAGGAAAGTCTCCTGCCAATAAACATTCTGGAATTGAGAGCAGTTCTCAATGCCCTTCTAGCTTGGCCCCAGTTAAAGACTCGGGGGTTCATCAGGTTTCAGTCGGACAACATCACGACTGTAGCTTACATCAACCATCAGGGAGGGACAAGAAGCTCCCTAGCAATGATAGAAGTATCAAAGATAATTCGCTGGGCAGAGTCTCACTCTTGCCACCTGTCAGCAATCCACATCCCGGGAGTGGAGAACTGGGAGGCGGATTTCTTGAGTCGCCAGACTCTTCATCCGGGGGAGTGGGAACTTCATCCGGAGGTCTTTGCCCAAATACTTCGACGTTGGGGCAAACCAGAGATAGATCTCATGGCGTCTCGCCAGAACGCCAAACTTCCTCGCTACAGATCCAGGGATCCGGGAGCGGTTCTGATAGATGCTTTGACAGCACCTTGGAACTTCAGGATGGCTTATGTGTTTCCACCCTTCCCGCTGCTTCCTCGATTGATTGCCAAAATCAAACAGGAGAGAGCATCAGTGATTCTAATAGCGCCTGCATGGCCGCGCAGGACTTGGTATGCAGATCTAGTGGACATGTCATCCTGTCCGCCTTGGTCTCTACCTCTAAGACAGGACCTTCTGATTCAGGGTCCATTCAAACATCAAAGTCTAACTTCTCTGAAGCTGACTGCTTGGAAATTGAACGCTTGATTTTATCAAAACGTGGTTTTTCTGAGTCGGTTATTGATACCCTGATACAGGCTAGGAAGCCTGTTACCAGAAAGATTTACCATAAAATATGGCGTAAATACCTATACTGGTGTGAATCCAAAGATTACTCCTGGAGTAAGGTTAGGATTCCTAGGATATTGTCTTTTCTACAAGAAGGTTTAGAAAAGGGTTTATCGGCTAGCTCATTAAAGGGACAGATCTCAGCTCTGTCCATCTTGTTACACAGGCGTCTGTCAGAAAATTCAGACATCCAGGCCTTTTGTCAGGCTTTAGCTAGGATCAAGCCTGTGTTTAAAACTGTTGCTCCGCCATGGAGTTTAAACTTAGTTCTTAACGTTTTACAGGGTGTTCCGTTTGAACCCCTTCATTCCATTGATATAAAATTGTTATCTTGGAAAGTTCTATTTTTAATGGCTATTTCCTCGGCTCGAAGAGTCTCTGAGTTATCAGCCCTACATTGTGATTCTCCTTATCTGATCTTTCACTCAGACAAGGTAGTTCTGCGTACTAAACCTGGGTTCTTACCTAAGGTTGTCTCTAACAGGAATATCAATCAAGAGATTGTTGTTCCATCCTTGTGTCCAAATCCTTCTTCAAAGAAGGAACGTCTTCTACACAATCTGGATGTAGTTCGTGCCCTCAAGTTCTACTTGCAGGCAACTAAAGATTTTCGCCAAACTTCTTCCTTGTTTGTCGTTTTTTCTGGACAGAGGAGAGGTCAAAAAGCTTCTGCTACCTCTCTCTCTTTTTGGCTTCGTAGCATAATACGTTTAGCCTATGAGACTGCTGGACAGCAGCCTCCTGAAAGAATTACAGCTCATTCCACTAGAGCTGTGGCTTCCACTTGGGCCTTTAAGAATGAGGCCTCTGTTGAACAGATTTGCAAGGCTGCAACTTGGTCTTCGCTTCATACTTTTTCCAAATTTTACAAATTTGACACTTTTGCTTCTTCGGAGGCTATTTTTGGGAGAAAGGTTCTTCAGGCAGTGGTTCCTTCTGTATAATGAGCCTGCCTATCCCTCCCGTCATCCGTGTACTTTTGCTTTGGTATTGGTTCCCAGAAGTAATGATGACCCGTGGACTGATCACACATAACAGAAGAAAACATAATTTATGCTTACCTGATAAATTCCTTTCTTCTGTTGTGTGATCAGTCCACGGCCCGCCCTGTTTTTTTTTTAAGGCAGGTAAATATTTTTTAAATTATAATTCAGTCACCACTACACCCTTGGCTTCTCCTTTCTCGTTGGTCTTTGGTCGAATGACTGGAGGTGACGTAGAGGGGAGGAGCTATATAGCAACTCTGCTGGGTGAATCCTCTTGCACTTCCTGTAGGGGAGCAGATAATATCCCAGAAGTAATGATGACCCGTGGACTGATCACACAACAGAAGAAAGGAATTTATCAGGTAAGCATAAATTATGTTTTACATCTAACGAAATAAATTAACTCTTATTAAATAAATTATTCCTATTTAAAGCTAAATACTTACCTGTAAAATAAATCCTAATATAGCTACAATATAAATTATAATTATATTATAGCTATTTTAGGATTTATATTTATTTTACAGGCAACTTTGTAATTATTTTAACCAGGTACAATAGCTATTAAATAGTTAAGAACTATTAAATAGTTACCTAGTTAAAATAATAACAAATTTACCTGTAAAATAAATCCTAACCTAAGATATAATTAAACCTAACACTACCCTATCAATAAATTAATTAAATAAACTACCTACAATTACCTACAATTAACCTAACACTACACTATCAATAAATTAATTAAACACAATTCCTACAAATAAATACAATTAAATAAACTAGCTAAAATACAAAAAATAAAAAAGAACTAAGTTACAAAAAATAAAAAAATATTTACAAACATAAGAAAAATATTACAACAATTTTAAACTAATTACACCTACTCTAAGCCCCCTAATAAAATAACAAACACCCCCAAAATAAAAAATTCCCTACCCTATTCTAAATTAAAAAAGTTACAAGCTCTTTTACCTTACCAGCCCTGAACAGGGCCCTTTGCGGGGCATGCCCCAAGAATTTCAGCTCTTTTGCCTGTAAAAGAATAAATACAATACCCCCCCCCCCCCAACATTACAACCCACCACCCACATACCCCTAATCTAACCCAAACCCCCCTTAAATAAACCTAACACTAAGCCCCTGAAGATCTTCCTACCTTGTCTTCACCATCCAGGTTCACCGATCCGTCCTGAAGAGCTCCTCCGATGTCCTGATCCAAGCCCAAGCGGGGGGCTGAAGAGGTCCATGATCCGGTCAAAGTCTTCATCCAAGCGGGGCAGAAGAGGATCTTCCATCCGATTGAAGTCATCATCCAGGCGGCATCTTCTATGGTCTTCCATCCGGAGCGAAGCGGCAGGATCCTGAAGACCTCCAGCGCGGAACATCCATCCGGACCGACGACTGAACGACGAATGACTGTTCCTTTAAGGGACGTCATCCAAGATGGCGTCCCTCGAATTCCGATTGGCTGATAGGATTCTATCAGCCAATCGGAATTAAGGTAGGAATTTTCTGATTGGCTGATGGAATCAGCCAATCAGAATCTAGTTCAATCCGATTGGCTGATCCAATCAGCCAATCAGATTGAGCTCGCATTCTATTGGCTGATCGGAACAGCCAATAGTAAATTATAATATAATGTAAATTATATTTAAGTTGGGGGGGTGTTAGTGTTAGGGTTAGACTTAGCTTTAGGGGTTAATCCATTTATTAGAATAGCGGTGAGCTCCGGTCGTCAGATTAGGGGTTAATAATTGAAGTTAGGTGTCGGCGATGTTAGGGAGGGCAGATTAGGGGGTTAATACTATTTATTATAGGGTTAGTGAGGCGGGTTAGGGGTTAATAACTTTATTATAGTAGCGATCAGGTCCGCTCGGCAGATTAGGGGTTAATAAGTGTAGGCAGGTGTCGGCGACGTTGAGGGGGGCAGATTAGGGGTTAATAAATATAATATAGGGGTCGGCGGTGTTAGGGGCAGCAGATTAGGGGTACATAGGGATAACGTAGGTGGCGGCGCTTTGCGGTCGGAAGATTAGGGGTTAATTATTTTAAGTAGCTGGCGGCGACGTTGTGGGGGGCAGGTTAGGGGTTAATAAATGTAATACAGGGGTCGGCGGGGTTAGGGGCAGCAGATTAGGGGTACATAAGTATAACGTAGGTGGCGGTCGGCAGATTAGGGGTTAAAAATTTTAATCGAGTGGCGGCGATGTGGGGGGAGCTCGGTTTAGGGGTACATAGGTAGTTTATGGGTGTTAGTGTACTTTAGGGTACAGTAGTTAAGAGCTTTATGAACCGGCGTTAGCCAGAAAGCTCTTAACTCCTGCTATTTTCAGGCGGCTGGAGTTTTGTCGTTAGAGCTCTAACGCTCACTTCACAAACTACTCTAAATACCGGAGTTAGAAAGATCCCATTGAAAAGATAGGATACGCAAATGGCGTAGGGGGATCTGCGGTATGGAAAAGTCGCGGCTGAAAAGTGAGCGTTAGACCCTTTAATCACTGACTCCAAATACCAGCGGGCGGCCAAAACCAGCGTTAGGAGCCTCTAACGCTGGTTTTGACGGCTACCGCCGAACTCCAAATCTAGGCCTATGTCTGCAACAACAAGGCTAATACTGGTCATAAAGTTAGTACAAAATTCATTTATTTGCAGTTGTTATCAGTTAAAGCCAATAAGGGACAAATATGTAGCAAAGTTAGCATTGAGAAGACATCAGGTGCATATCATGTACTTAATATTAGAAATTGCTCAATTTTTAGAGCTAAATTACATTAAAACATTTGAAAATAAATAATGAAAATATATTTCATTATTACAAATAACTAAACATTTTATATACAAATCTCAAGAAGTTTACGGTCACTGTAAGATCCAGATGCTTATGTTGCTTTATTTACTGTGTTTTCTTTTCACCAGTAAGTGATAATCCACAATGGTTTTAAAGTTACAAAGTCAACTTTTATTAGCAAAATTAAAAACAAGTAACATGGCACCTCACTTTTATGGAAATTCACCCCAAACACGCCAACACAATAGGCAGGTCCTACGAGTTTTTGCTGGACCGGGAGCTTTAGGATACGCCCAAATTACCTGCATGCAAAAATAACTCTTTAAAAAGCCATCCCATTGGACAATAAAAACAGGTTTAATTAACCATGTATAGTGCAAGAGAGGTTATGAGATCAGAGAAAAATATAAAACATATATATATAAAAAGGTTGCACCGATACCGATACTAGTATCGGTGTTGATACCAAGTATTTGCATGAGTACTTGTGTAAATGCACCGATACTTAAACCGATACCTCCACTTCCTACCGATACACCATCTTGTGGCGTTTTTCAAACTGCATGTTTCCATTTAATTTTAAGCTGGAGTGATGACTTAAAGGGACAGTCAACCATAGAATTGTTATTGTTTTAAAAGATAGATAATCCCTTTATTACTCATTCCCCAGTTTTGCATAACCAACACAGTTATATTAATATACTTTTTACCTCTGTGATTACCTTGTATCTAGGAACCTTCTTCCAGCCCCCTGATCACATGACTGTGACTGTTTATTATCTATTGTCTTAAATTTAGCATTGTATTGTGCTAGATCTTAAATAACTTTCTGTGCCTGAACACAGTGTTATCTATATAGCCCACGTGTACTTTCTGTCTCTTTGTGTTGAAAAGAGATTTAAAAAGCATGTGATAAGAGGCAGCCCTCAAAGGCTTAGAAATTAGCATATGAGCCTACCTATGTTTAGTTTAAACTAAGAATACCAAGAGAAAAAAGCAAATTTGATGATAAAAATAAATTGGAAAGTCGATTAAAATTAAAAGTCCTATCTGAATAATGAAAGTTTAATTTATACTTGACTGTCCCTTTAACTAAAAATTGTTCACTTCTGTTCTACCAATACAAATTGCAGTTATTTGTATTATTGTACGTCAGAGCAGCGCTCAAAAAGCTGCTACTATACAGCTGGAAGCCTGTCTGGAAGAGATCACTGTACCTCATTCAGACAAACCCCTGAAGTACTGGGCAGTTAATAAACTGAGATTGAATGGCCCAAAAATATCTTTCTGACCCATGCAGTAGTGTGAAAAGTGAGAGACTGTTCATCTTAGCGTCAAAGTCCTTACTGATAGCAGAAACAGACTTATAGCTGAACATGCAGAGATGCTTAAAAAATATTCTAATTGCTAGATTCCCTGTTATATTGCAAGTTCTCATATTTCACAATTATGCTCAAAACATACTGTACTCTGAGGAACATCCTTAGCCAGGGCTGGACTGGGAATAAAAAGCAGCCCTAAAAAAATATGAACAGACCTATTTCTTTCATGTAATTAACAAGAGTCCATGAGCTAGTGACGTATGGGATATACATTCCTACCAGGAGGGGCAAAGTTTCCCAAACCTTAAAATGCCTATAAATACACCCCTCACCACACCCACAAATCAGTTTTACAAACTTTGCCTCCAAGGGAGGTGGTGAAGTAAGTTTGTGCTAGATTCTACGTTGATATGCGCTCCGCAGCAAGTTGGAGCCCGGTTTTCCTCTCAGCGTGCAGTGAATGTCAGAGGGATGTGAAGAGAGTATTGCCTATTGAATGCAGTGATCTCCTTCTACGGGGTCTATTTCATAAGGTTCTCTGTTATCGGTCGTAGAGATTCATCTCTTACCTCCCTTTTCAGATCGACGATATACTCTTATATTTACCATTACCTCTACTGATTCTCGTTTCAGTACTGGTTTGGCTTTCTACAAACATGTAGATGAGTGTCCTGGGGTAAGTAAGTCTTATTTTCTGTGACACTCTAAGCTATGGTTGGGCACTTTATTTATAAAGTTCTAAATATATGTATTCAAACATTTATTTGCCTTGACTCAGAATGTTCAACTTTCCTTATTTTCAGACAGTCAGTTTCATATTTGGGATTATGCATTGAATTATCATATTTTTCTTACCTCAAAAATTTGACTTTTTTCCCTGTGGGCTGTTAGGCTCGCGGGGGCTGAAAATGCTTCATTTTATTGCGTCATTCTTGGCGCGGACTTTTTTGGCGCAAAAATTCTTTTCCGTTTCCGGCGTCATACGTGTCGCCGGAAGTTACGTCATTTTTTGACGTTATTTTGCGCCGTTCCGGATGTGGCGTTCCGGATGTGGCGTCATTTTTGGCGCCAAAAGCATTTAGGCGCCAAATAATGTGGGCGTCTTATTTGGCGCTAAAAAATATGGGCGTCGCTTTTGTCTCCACATTATTTCAGTCTCATTTTTCATTTGCTTCTGGTTGCTAGAAGCTTGATATTTGGCATTCTTTCCCATTCCTGAAACTGTCTTATAAGGAATTTGATCTATTTTGCTTTATATGTTGTTTTTTCTCTTACATATTGCAAGATGTCTCACGTTGCATCTGAGCCAGAAGATACTACAGGAAAATCACTGCCTGCTGGATCTACCAAAGCTAAGTGTATCTGCTGTAAATTTTTGGTAGCTATTCCTCCAGCTGTTGTTTGTAATAATTGTCATGACAAACTTGTTAAAGCAGATAATATTTCCTTTAGTAATGTACCATTGCCTGTTGCAGTTCCCTCAACATCTAAGGTGCAGAATGTTCCTGATAACATAAGAGATTTTGTTTCTGAATCCATAAAGAAGGCTTTGTCTGTTATTTCTCCTTCTAGTAAACGTAAAAAGTCTTTTAAATCTTCTTTCTCTACAGATGAATTTTTAAATGAACACCATCATTCTGATTCTTTGGACTCTTCTGGTTCAGAGGATTCTATCTCAGAGATTGATGCTGATAAATCTTCATATTTATTTAAGATGGAATTTATTCGCTCTTTACTTAAAGAAGTACTAATTGCTTTAAAAATAGAGGATTCTAGTCCTCTTGATACTAATTCTATACGTTTGGATAAGGTTTTTAAAGCTCCTGCGGTTATTCCAGAAGTTTTTCCTGTTCCTAATGCTATTTCTGCAGTGATTTCCAAAGAATGGGATAAATTGGGTAATTCATTTACTCCTTCTAAACGTTTTAAGCAATTATATCCTGTTCCGCCTGACAGGTTAGAATTTTGGGACAAAATCCCTAAAGTTGATGGGGCTATTTCTACCCTTGCTAAACGTACTACCATTCCTACGTCAGATGGTACCTCGTTTAAGGATCCTTTAGATAGAAAAATTGAATCCTTTCTAAGAAAAGCTTATCTGTGTTCAGGTAATCTTCTTAGACCTGCTATATCATTGGCTGATGTTGCTGCAGCTTCAACTTTTTGGTTGGAAACCCTAGCGCAACAAGTAGCAAATCGTGATTCTCATGATATTATTATTCTTCTTCAGCATGCTAATAATTTTATCTGTGATGCCATTTTTGATATTATTAGAGTTGATGTTAGGTTTATGTCTCTAGCTATCTTAGCCAGAAGAGCTTTATGGCTTAAAACTTGGAATGCTGATATGGCTTCTAAATCAACTCTACTTTCCATTTCTTTCCAGGGAAACAAATTATTTGGTTCTCAGTTGGACTCTATTATTTCAACTGTTACTGGTGGGAAAGGAACTTTTTTACCACAGGATAAAAAATCTAAAGGTAAAAACAGGGCTAACAATCGTTTTCGTTCCTTTCGTTTCAACAAAGAACAAAAGCCTGATCCTTCGTCCTCAGGAGCAGTTTCAGTTTGGAAACCATCTCCAGTCTGGAATAAATCCAAGCCTGCTAGAAAGGCAAAGCCTGCTTCTAAGTTCACATGAAGGTACGGCCCTCATTCCAGTTCAGCTGGTAGGGGGCAGGTTACGTTTTTTCAAAGAAATTTGGATCAATTCTGTTCACAATCTTTGGATTCAGAGCATTGTTTCAGAAGGGTACAGAATTGGTTTCAAGATGAGACCTCCGGCAAAGAGATTTTTTCTTTCCCGTGTCCCAGTAAATCCAGTGAAAGCTCAAGCATTTCTGAATTGTGTTTCAGATCTAGAGTTGGCTGGAGTAATTATGCCAGTTCCAGTCCCGGAACAGGGGATGGGGTTTTATTCAAATCTCTTCATTGTACCAAAGAAGGAGAATTCCTTCAGACCAGTTCTGGATCTAAAATTATTGAATCGTTATGTAAGGATACCAACGTTCAAGATGGTAACTGTAAGGACTATATTGCCTTTTGTTCAGAAAGGGAATTATATGTCCACAATAGATTTACAGGATGCATATCTGCATATTCCGATTCATCCAGATCATTTTCAGTTCCTGAGATTCTCTTTTCTAGACAAGCATTACCAATTTGTGGCTCTACCGTTTGGCCTTGCTACAGCTCCAAGAATTTTCACAAAGATTCTCGGTGCCCTTCTGTCTGTAATCAGAGAACAGGGTATTGTGGTATTTCCTTATTTGGACGATATCTTGGTACTTGCTCAGTCTTTACATTTAGCAGAATCTCATACGAATCGACTTGTGTTGTTTCTTCAAGATCATGGTTGGAGGATCGATTTACCAAAAAGTTCTTTGATTCCTCAAACAAGGGTAACCTTTCTGGGTTTCCAGATAGATTCAGTGTCCATGACTCTGTCTTTAACAGACAAGAGACGTCTAAAATTGATTACAGCTTGTCGAAACCTTCAGTCACAATCATTCCCTTCGGTAGCCTTATGCATGGAAATTCTAGGTCTTATGACTGCTGCATCGGACGCGATCCCCTTTGCTCGTTTTCACATGCGACCTCTTCAGCTCTGTATGCTGAACCAATGGTGCAGGGATTACACGAAGATATCTCAATTAATATCTTTAAAACCGATTGTTCGACACTCTCTAACGTGGTGGACAGATCACCATCGTTTAATTCAGGGGGCTTCTTTTGTTCTTCCGACCTGGACTGTAATTTCAACAGATGCAAGTCTCACAGGTTGGGGAGCTGTGTGGGGATCTCTGACGGCACAGGGAGTTTGGGAATCTCAGGAGGTGAGATTACCGATCAATATTTTGGAACTCCGTGCAATTTTCAGAGCTCTTCAGTTTTGGCCTCTTCTGAAGAGAGAATCGTTCATTTGTTTTCAGACAGACAATGTCACAACTGTGGCATACATCAATCATCAAGGAGGGACTCACAGTCCTCTGGCTATGAAAGAAGTATCTCGAATTTTGGTTTGGGCGGAATCCAGCTCCTGTCTAATCTCTGCGGTTCATATCCCAGGTGTAGACAATTGGGAAGCGGATTATCTCAGTCGCCAAACGTTGCATCCGGGCGAATGGTCTCTTCACCCAGAGGTATTTCTTCAGATTGTTCAAATGTGGGGGCTTCCAGAGATAGATCTGATGGCCTCTCATCTAAACAAGAAACTTCCCAGGTATCTGTCCAGATCCCGGGATCCTCAGGCGGAGGCAGTGGATGCATTATCACTTCCTTGGAAGTATCATCCTGCCTATATCTTTCCGCCTCTAGTTCTTCTTCCAAGAGTAATCTCCAAGATTCTGAGGGAATGCTCGTTTGTTCTGCTAATAGCTCCGGCATGGCCTCACAGGTTTTGGTATGCGGATCTTGTCCGGATGGCATCTTGCCAACCATGGACTCTTCCGTTAAGACCAGACCTTCTGTCGCAAGGTCCTTTTTTCCATCCGGATCTGAAATCCTTAAATTTAAAGGTATGGAGATTGAACGCTTGATTCTTAGTCAAAGAGGTTTCTCTGACTCTGTGATTGATACTATGTTACAGGCTCGTAAATCTGTATCTAGAGAGATATATTATAGAGTCTGGAAGACATATTTCTTGGTGTCTTACTCATCATTTTTCTTGGTATTCTTTTAGAATTCCGAGAATATTACAATTTCTTCAGGATGGTTTAGATAAGGGTTTGTCCGCAAGTTCCTTGAAAGGACAAATCTCTGCTCTTTCTGTTCTTTTTCACAGAAAGATTGCTATTCTTCCTGATATTCATTGTTTTGTACAAGCTTTGGTTCGTATAAAACCTGTCATTAAGTCAATTTCTCCTCCATGGAGTTTGAATTTGGTTTTGGGAGCTCTTCAAGCTCCTCCGTTTGAACCTATGCATTCATTGGACATTAAATTGCTTTCTTGGAAAGTTTTGTTCCTTTTGGCCATCTCTTCTGCCAGAAGAGTTTCTGAATTATCTGCTCTTTCTTGTGAGTCTCCTTTTCTGATTTTTCATCAGGATAAGGCGGTGTTGCGAACTTCTTTTGAATTTTTACCTAAGGTTGTGAATTCCAACAACATTAGTAGAGAAATCGTGGTTCCTTCATTATGTCCTAATCCTAAGAATTCTAAGGAGAAATCGTTACATTCTTTGGATGTTGTTAGAGCTTTGAAATATTATGTTGAAGCTACTAAATCTTTCCGAAAGACTTCTAGTCTATTTGTCGTCTTTTCTGGTTCTAGAAAAGGCCAGAAAGCTTCTGCCATTTCTTTGGCATCCTGGTTGAAATCTTTAATTCATCTTGCCTATGTTAAATCGGGTAAGACTCCGCCTCAGAGGATTACAGCTCATTCTACTAGGTCAGTTTCTACTTCCTGGGCGTTTAGGAATGAAGCTTCAGTTGATCAGATTTGCAAAGCAGCGACTTGGTCCTCTTTGCATACTTTTACTAAATTCTACCATTTTGATGTATTCTCTTCTTCTGAAGCAGTTTTTGGTAGAAAGGTACTTCAGGCAGTGGTTTCGGTTTGAATCTTCTGCTTATGTTTTTCATTAAACTTTATTTTGGGTGTGGATTATTTTCAGCAGGAATTGGCTGTCTTTATTTTATCCCTCCCTCTCTAGTGACTCTTGTGTGGAAAGATCTTGGGTATTCATTATCCCATACGTCACTAGCTCATGGACTCTTGTTAATTACATGAAAGAAAACATAATTTATGTAAGAACTTACCTGATAAATTCATTTCTTTCATATTAACAAGAGTCCATGAGGCCCACCCTTTTTTGTGGTGGTTATGATTTTTTTGTATAAAGCACAATTATTCCAATTCCTTATTTTATATGCTTCGCACTTTTTTCTTATCACCCCACTTCTTGGCTATTCGTTAAACTGATTTGTGGGTGTGGTGAGGGGTGTATTTATAGGCATTTTAAGGTTTGGGAAACTTTGCCCCTCCTGGTAGGAATGTATATCCCATACGTCACTAGCTCATGGACTCTTGTTAATATGAAAGAAATGAATTTATCAGGTAAGTTCTTACATAAATTATGTTTTTCTGAGTCAGTAGTATGCAAATGCCCCAATTTTAAATAAATCTAATTTTATTTAGATTTATTTAAATTAAATTTAAGTTAGGGGGTGTTAGGGTTAGAGTTAGACTTAGGTTTAGGGGTTAATAACTTTATTATAGTGGCGGCAACGTTGGGGGCAGCAGATTAGGGGTTAATAATTGTAGGTAGGTTGCAACGACATTGTGGGTGGCAGATTAGGGGTTAATAAATATAATGTAGGTGTCAGCGATGTTGGGGGCGGCAGATTAGGGGTTCATAAGTATAATGTAGGTGGCGGCAGTGTCCGGAGCGGCAGATTAGGGGTTAATAATATTATGCAGGTGGCGACGATGTCAGGGTCGGCAGATTAGGTAGATAATAAGTGTAAGATTAGGGGTGTTAAGACTCGGGGTTCATAGGAATCAATGGGGCTGCGTTAGGAGCTGAACGCTGCTTTTTTGCAGGTGTTAGTTTTTTTTTCAGACGGCTCTCCCCCATTGATTCCTATGGGGAAATCGTGCACGAGCACGTTTAGCCAGCTCACCGCTACCGTAAACAGCGCTGGTATTAGAGTGAGATGTGGAGCTAAATTTTGCTCTTCTCTCACTTTTCTGCGACTAACGCCGGGTTTCTAAAAACCCGTAATACCAGTGCTGTTTGTAGGTGAGCGGTGAGCAGAAACTGCTTGTTAGCACCGCACAGCCTTACCGAAAAAAACTCGTAATCTAGCCGATAGTAAAGTTCTGGAAAGATTAATATTTAAAGTGCAATTATAACACCAACAGAGTTAACTGTACTAAATGCTTGTGCTGAATCAATATCACATATGTAATAACCTAATCAGCTAATCTATCACATGAATTGTTATGTGTGCCTTTAATTATAACATATGTACAGTTAATCCCAACCATTATATATTATTATCCCTTTAAACCATTTAATATACATTTTATAGACACAGCCAGAGCACTGAGAGATATCAGGTATTTATGTAATTGGAGTGAATTAAGTGAAACCTTCTTCCTGAGCACAGACATTGGAGCCTGTTTTCAGCATGAACTCATATGTTTTAGGTGAGTAAAATAGATATTATACTGACTTTAATTACTGTGAAAATAGAACAGATCAGTCATTAAACAAATATAAACTATTATATTTATATCTGCATCTTTTAATAACAGTTGTGTCAGTGACGGTTCTAGGGAAGGAGCAACCCCCATTAGGCTGGGGAGGAGGGTAAAAATACTACCACCTTGATTCTTTTTAGACAGGTCATGTCCATTAACTGCCTAACCTCACCCCCAAACCTGGTTCAGTACTCAGAACCCCTGCAACTCCACCGTCCCCTGCCCTGACCTTGCTCATGGAACACCCATAACTACACTTATGCCTACCTCGTTCCCATTTATGGAACACCCACAACTCCACCAACGAGTGTTCCCCACCGCAGAACCACCACTGATTTGTGTGCTTAGTTTTACAGTGAGTATTATTAAAAGTAATAAGGTTTTCTGTTGTTTATATAAATTAAACAACCGCAATTACAAGCTAAGAAGTATCATAAGATCACTGCTCCTTAGCTTCTCATAAAATTTCACTCTGATTATTAGTCTGTGATGATTAAGACATCATGTTCTCACCCAACTGGTTGAGCAAGAGCGGGCAGGCCTTTATGTTCACTTACTTGTGCAATGTTAAATGAGCTTGGTGGTTGCCACCTATGTTGCCCAGAATACAGATGTACCTTTTCCTAGCCAAGATCATTAGCCGCTTGCACCTTATTTAATGTGGACCTATAACTTTTTATCATAAATTATCTAGTTTATTATGAAATAGAAAAATTTGTATTCTTTGGCTTCCATTTTATTAAAATGTGTGATTTACAGGTAAATACATTTAAAAACACAAAACAAAAGAAGAATTAAGAATAAACAGTCTAATTCTCTTTATTCCTTTTCTTTTTATGAATACAAACACTTGAAAAGTTCATATCCATCCTTCACTAGAGGAAGCATCAGTTTGATACCACAAACTCAAAAAGTTTTAGATACTAATGACTATTCACAAACATTGGGAATATCACAGCAGATATTTAAAGGAGATGGTGAATTGTCAGGAACTGGGCAGCAATCATTATGTACAGAGAGTAATTTAGTCAGCAAACAAGAGGACAAAATGTATTCCGTATCTAGTAAAATTATTATCCCAGAGGATAAACCACACACATTTACTGAGTAAATGTAAAAGTCTATAGTCTAACCAAATGATTCATACAAAGGAGAAACCATTCAAATGTACAGAATGTGGGAAAATCTTAAAATTGAAGTCAAATGTTTTAAAACCCCA
Source organism: Bombina bombina (assembly GCF_027579735.1). Lineage (NCBI taxonomy): Eukaryota > Metazoa > Chordata > Amphibia > Anura > Bombinatoridae > Bombina > Bombina bombina. Next base: position 96,838,836 of record NC_069503.1, read on the forward strand.
CAAAATTCACACTGGTGAGAAGCCTCACACATGTACAGAGTGCGGCAAATGTTTTATACAAATGACAAGTCTTATAGCTCATGAGAGGACCCACACAGGGGAGAAACCATTCAGTTGTACAGAGTGTGGAGTCCAGTTATCACAAAAGTGTCATCTCTTAAACCACAAAAGGATTCACACAGGAGAAAAACATTTTACATGTACAGAATGTGGGAAAGGTTTTACACAAAAGTGTAAACTGAAAATTCATGAAAGGATTCACACAGTAGAAAAGCCTTTTACATTTAAAGAGTACGGAAAATGCTTTACACAAATAATTAGTCTGAAAACCCATGATAGGATTCACACAGGAGAAAAGCCGTTCACATGTACAGAGTGTGGAAAACATTTTACACAAATAATTTGTCTGAAAACTCATGAAAGGATTCACAAAGGAGAAAAGCCTTTCACATATACATAGTGTGGAGTACCGTGTTCACAAAAGTACCATTTCTTAACCCACAAAAGGATTCACACAGGAGAAAAACCTTTAGTTTGTACAGAATGTGGGAAAATGTTTGCAGACAAGTCAGCTTTCCGAAGACACCAACTTATTTACACAGGGGAAAAACCTTTTACGTGTGCATAGTGGGGTAATAGTTTTACACTAAAGAGTAATCTAAAAACTCATGAAAGGAGTAACACAGAAGAAAAACCTTTACTGTGTTTAGAAGCTGGAAAAAGATTTCTATGCAAGCCAGGTATCACAAACTACCAAATATTTACACACAAATAAACTTTATAAACAGGGTAGAGACATTTATTTAAAGTATTCTAAAAAGAACAAACTCTCTAAATAGAAGAGTCAAGAAAGGATCCTATTGTAAACAATAGTTTCTAATTCCCAGTTACAAAAACCACTGCAATGATTGTCATCTGGGAGATATAGTTAATGTGCACATCTTGTGGATAAACCTTTTGATAGCAATAGATGCTTAGCATTGTACATGTTATATATCAGAGGAATTACTGAGGGGGAAACTGATTTTATTTAATGAGACACAATATCAGTAACACAAACAAATTGATTGATCAAGCAATGTAATGAAATGAGAGCAGATTTAAATAAGATGATGATGTCACTTAGGAGGTGGATCTGTATTAGTTAAGGTGGAATACTGTAGTTTGGATACAGCATATGTTAAACATTTTTTGCATTTATTATGTAATGCTTCTTTTTACTATATAATGATATACAACATTTTTACAACAAAATCAAAGAATATCCGATTCCAGACCAGTATTTTGTGTGTTTTTTTGTTTAATTAAAAATACAATATCAGAGAATAATTAGGAATACATCATTAAAGAAAGAAGGCAAACCTGACACTCAAAGTTTAACGCTGATAACTCAGTTAGCGTATGCAATTTTACCTAACTTTCTAATTTATTTATGTATTTTTTTTGTTTTATTTGTATCGGTGTATACAAGGTTATAACATTATTATTTATTTATTGTGTTGAAAATAACCTCAATTAAAAATATATATATGAAGCAATTGAAATTAATATTCCTAAATTCTTAGATTAGTTAGCTTTATATACACCTTGAAATATATTTATGTTGGGGGTCGGAGCCAACCGAGGAAGGGACCGGTCACACTTTTATAGAGCTCCAGGCAAACACCAGTAACTCTGACTAAATTTCGGAGCTCCAACCACCTGACTACACCTTAATCCCCCAATTACCCCTTCCCTAACATCACCCACCTAACTATCGGCGTGGTGTCGCATCACCCACGTACAGGAGGACCTTCACCGCACATACCGGAGCCTAGCGAGGCGGCCACTTAACCTGTCTACAGTACCGCTCTGGTCAAACACACGGAGGGGATTGTCTGCACATATGGGGCTTCTGATCAGCATCAGAGGTGATCACTGAAAGTGCATCCAGCATTGGAGGGGTCAGTGAGCCTGGCGCAGTGTGCACCATCATCTTTAACATGCACCTCCTGATCCATTTGGGTCATAGCGGTCTTACCTGCCTGTGGCTCCTTAACATGAACAGGACTCTAGCGCTATCCACCGAACAAGAGGGCTGGTTTGCTGGGGCCGAGGGTGGTCATTAACTCACACGGCAACAGGATATAAGTCATATTGCTGGCCTTACTTACTACAACACTACACCGCGCATTAACTACATAGCTTGGTGAGGCTGCACATGGTCTTATCTAATCAGTGAAAATTTGCCGCAGAGAAGGCCCTTGCACTGGGGGTACATTCAAAACGCTACCATTGAACTTTTGGGAGTAGCAGGGATACTCTAAACTACAAGTGGTGTAACCTTGCCCTATACCTAATAAGGTCTGCACACACATCTGCTTCTGGGAACGGTATAGGGTCACTGTTTACAAGTGGCACCTGCCCTACAGTTAGACAAAAATACCCCAGATCCACATATGATATAAAATTGCAGCACATAATTTGTGAGTACTATAGGTCTCTTATCCTCTTTTTCAAACTGATGGCTCCTAACCTACACATCATAGAGTAACTTCCCCTAAGGCCGCAAACTCCTGCCTCGTGCTCATTGTCTTATCACACAGTCCTAGTTTCCTATCAGCTTGAAAAGATATATCTGGTGGAAGCGTATAGCCTAGATCCCAATCTGTAAGCAACTGTTTATCTCCACATCTACAACTGTATTATTGGCTCTCATAATAGCACATAGTTGGCAAAAACATGTCACAATCACAAAAAAGAAAGAATAGGCTGCAGCTTCCACCTAAAAAAACAGTGATGGATCATTTTGGTCACTCCACCACAGACCCCCACAATATCTCTGATAATCCTGACTCCCCAGAGTCTACTGACTTTGCCTTATCTGCACTTAAAGACATTCACCATAGCAGCCTAGCGACAGTAACCCCAGCTTTCATACTTGACTCCCTGAAATCTATACTAGATGTTCACCACACAACATTCTCTGCTAAACTGTCTGCATCTACTGCCAAGCTTAAAATGGAGATCTCTACTACAAATAAACGCATAGATATGCTTGAAAGAAAGTATGAGGATTTAGCCACAGAACAAGCAAATACCTTGACCTTTACTCAACATCTGTCAGATCATCTGGACTCTGTCAAAGACAAAATGGCTGACATAGAGGACAGATCTCTGTGCCCGAGTCTGTTTCCTCGTTGGAGCTTTAACCCTTCCTCAAAGATCTTTTCCACCACCTGGCTCCAACAACTTCAGAATCTGAAGATCTTCTTGATTGAGCCCACCGGTCACTCAGACCTAAGGGTCTCCCTGAGGGTCAACTTTGCGATGTAATAGTCAGGCTCCATTACTTTACTTACAAGGACAGAATTCAAAGACCACACTTTCAAAAACCCTCACTCCCAGAAAAATTCCAAACTCTCCAAATTGTTCCTGACTTGTCTGCACGGACACTACAACAAAGAAAAACCTTCTCTGTGGTCACCCTGACCCTAAGAAAGAATAATGTAAGATATCACTGGGGATACCCCATTAAGCTATTGATCTTCAAGGACAATCAAATTGCATACAGTCCAGAATATCTCTCAAGGGCTTGAACTCCTGAAATCTTGGAGCTTTCTCAATACTCCTACCAATGACCCTCTAGGACCACATCGACAGCCTTGCCAACTAAGCACCACAGCATCTGAATGGATAGTCCTCCATCAAAGAAGGCCCAACTTTCCTCAAAGAAGGCCCAACTCTCCTGTTACCTGAGATTTCTGGGACTCACCTTAAGGAGACTCAGTTTTTCTAACATCTGAGCTAGAGTAGAGACCTTGGCTCAGAATCCCAGTTTTAAGATCTGTGCTCTCTTCTACCATTGTGTCAGATGGGAACTTTCTGTTTACCTACACGTCGAGACTGATACGTATACATTGTAACCCTACTTGATATGCCTTGCCTTGTACTTAAGTGACGTTTATAAGTTCTCTGAGCAAATCTAATTGGTCTAGTACCCCAGCTGTAACACCTATGCCCTCTTTTCCCGCGAAGTCTGGGGAAGAAATTTTTATTGAACTTTGAGAAAAGGAGAAGGGTCTAGCTGCAGACTGGAGCTCCACTTTAGACAGGAAACATGTGACCTCCACTCAAAGCTTTTTTTTTTTTTTTTTAATCAACTTTAATGTAACAGACAACCTATAGACAATCATTCTGAAAACGAAACATTTTGCAGCTTTCTTGTTCTTCTTAATGTGCACTCACAGTGGTTACCTTATAAATGACAATCAGCATAAACCACTGTGAGTGCACATTAAGAAGGACAAGAAAGCTGCAAAATGTTTCGTTTTCAGTATGATTGTCGGTTACATTAAAGTTGAATAAAAAAAAAAAAAACTTTGAGTGGAGGTCACATGTTTCCTGTCTAGAGTGGAGCTCCAGTCTGCAGCTAGACTACTTTGAAGAATTACACTGTTGGAAAGGTTAGGCGATTACCTTTCCAACAGTGGGTCTTGGGGGTCTGTAGCTGCTTAGATGCCTGAGATACAGGCTTCTAAGCAGCATGCCCCCTTCTCCTATACTTAACATTGTTAAGTATAAATAAAGTTGCGCAGTGACATCATTACGTTATTGCGCGTGACGTCACTGCACATCAAATGAAGCCCCGGCGATGCCTGTCACTCTACAGGCACAACCGCTGGGGTAGGAGCAGTTAGGAGCCCCCAGATCTCCCTCAAGGTGGGAGAGTGCTCATGATGGCTCTGAGCCGTCATTAGCACCAGAGTGAGAAACTCTGTGACGGCTCAGAGCAGTCATTAGCACTCAAAGGGTTAAATGGACACTGAACCCAAATTTTTCTTTCTTGATTCAGATAGAGTATGCAATTTTAATCAACCTTCTAATTTACTCCTATTATCAATTTTTCTTCATTCTCTTGCTATCTTTATTTAAAAAAGAAGGCATCTAAGCTAAGGAGCTAGCCAATTGTTGGTTCAGAACAACGACAGCACTTGTTTATTGGTACTGTCCAATCAGTAAGGACAACCCAGGTTGTTCACCAAAAAATGGGCCGGCATCTAAACTTACATTCTTGCTTTTCAAATAAAGATACCAAGAGAATGAAGACAATTTGATAATAGGAGTAAATTAGAAAGTTGCTTAAAATTGCATGCTCTATCTGAATCAAAAAAAAGAAAAAAAATTGGGTTCAGTGTCCCTTTAACCCCTTAAGGACCACAGCACTTTTCCATTTTCTGTCCGTTTGGGACCAAGGCTATTTTTACATTTTTGCTGTGTTTATGTTTAGCTGTAAGTTTCCTCTTACTCAATTACTGTACCCACACATATTATATACCGTTTTTCTCGCCATTAAATGGAGTTTCTAAAGAACTTATTTTCAATATATGGAACTGTAGGGTTACTTCTTTTGTTCCTTAGCTCTGCTCTGGCTGATAAGGGTGCGGCACACGTTTTCTTCAGGGCCCTGGGCTGACCACTGAAATCACACACACATGCAACTGAGTGTTTTCACAAAAGTCCCACTTTATTGAAGAACACACAAAGAATTTATAGTGATGTATATGTCATACATGAGGTCACAGGAAATATATAAAAAATGTAGTTAACTTCACATCTGCATAAGGGGCCCACAGGAAATAAGAATGTTGTTATAGCACATAACAGAATATGCCCATATAACCATTTGTAGAGAGGATCATATATTGGAACCATATGTTACAACTTATACAAAAAGAAACTTGTGTAATGCTGCATTGAGATTGAGATACTGTGTGCTGCATTATAAACATTTGATACTAGATTTAAGGCTACCCTCAATATGCTTAATATGTGAGATTCAAATTATCCATATAACATAATATATAATATATATATATATATACACACATATATATATATATATATATATATATATATATATATATATATATACACACACATATACATACACACATATATACCCATCATTCCTCTCTTTGATCACATCGTGATCACATAACCTGTAATGTTCCTTCAATATAAACTATCTGGGTCTACCTCTAATTAAATTTTGCAGTTGAACTTTTTCTGCATCTTGTATAATACCTGATATTTTGTTTCGTAAAGTACAAGACATGTAACAGTTAAACAATGTTAATAATAGTAAACAAAATAGGTGTAAAGTGTCCAGCATCTTCAGGTGAGTAATAACATGCCGTTATTAATACTATTGGGATATACACAAAGATCAATATCCCCATTAGGAAAAGGAAGATCTTGCAGAAATGTCTTGGATCTGTGATTGAGATCGTCATCCTGGTCTTTGTGAGGAGTGATCGATACCTTATCACCCACTTCTCCTTTGTGAGGGGTGACCGATAGCTTGTCACCCGCTTCTCCTCTCTTTGGACAGAGTTTCACTCATGAAGCGTGTATCCAGATGTCCTTGTCGTCAGTCAGTACGGCAGTCCTGGTTACAGCGATCACAGTGACTGGCTTGCTGAACGGGAAACCTCCTTTCTTTGCTTTATTCAGCTGGTGAATGCAGACCAGATCTCCAGGCTTGAAAGGATGGGTTGGTTCCTGTGAGGGAAGAGGTAAACGGGAAGACACATCACCATAGATGCCATTCAATTTATCAATCAATTGTTTTACATATTGTTCCTTAATACAATCTAAATCACCATTTTTAATGATAAGTGGGCCTTTTACCCATGGAGTCGGGAATGGTCTACCCATTAGGACCTCAAATGGAGACAACCTGGTTGTCCTATTTGGGGTCATTCTGATTTCTGCTAAAATCGCAGGTAAATAGTTTTGCCATTTAACCCATGTACCTGCTGTTGCCTTTAAAAGTTTTTCCTTGATATTGCGATTCATTCTTTCTACAATCCCAGAGCTTTGAGGATGGTAGGGAATGTGAAAGTTCCAATTAATCTGTAACCATTCTACTAACTCATGTGTGATTTTACTAATGAACGCTGGACCGTTATCAGAATTAATCTGAAGCAGACAATCAAATCTGGGAATTATTTCAGTGGCTAAAATTTTAGCGACTGTTTTTGCATCTTCCCTCTGGGTAACAAAAGCTTCTGGCCACTTAGAAAATTGGTCAACTATTACAAGCAGATATAATTGTTTAGTGCCAGTTTTTGGAATATGTGTAAAATCAATTTGTAGATGTGTGAATGGGGCTGTAGGTGGAGGTAAGTGGTCATGCTGGGCTTTATTGGGAATGGTTGCATTGGTCTGTAAGCAATATACACATCTATTAATATATGCCTTGCAATGATCACCTATACCTCTAATGTAGAAAGATTGCTTCAACAAGTTAGTTGTTGGTTTTATACCTAGGTGTCCAACACCATGGGCTTGTGCTATAAAGAGTGGTGCACTGCTTTCCGGTATGCCCACCTTCCCCTCTTTAGAAAACAAACCATTCTCATCTAAAGTTAACCCATTAGTAGTCCAGAAAGATATGTCACTAGGAGTGGCATGTCCCTGGAGTTCAAGAAGCATATGGTCTGTAGGACATGAAGGTGGGGCTAAAACAGCATACATACGGATGGTGGATCTGGGTGTATGAGAAACATAACCAGCCTCTTTAGCAATTTTATCTGCAAGCGCATTACCCAAGGAAATAGGGTCAGACTTGTATGTATGTGCACGGCAATGTATGATCGCTATGTCCTTTGGGAGTTGTATGGCCTCTAAAAGGTCATTAATCAGGTCTGTATGAGAGATGGTCTTGCCATCTGCTGAAACAAAACCACGTTGTTTCCATATCATACCAAAATCATGCACAACCCCAAAAGCATAGCGAGAGTCAGTGTAAATGTTAACAGATTTATTTTCAAACAATTTACATGCTTTTGTGAGTGCTATTAATTCTGCAGCTTGTGCAGAAGGATAAGGAATGGGGCCTGCATCTAGAACAATGTCTGGTAGTTGCACAACGGCATAGCCTGTCTTATAAATACCATCACTAGGTCGGGAACAAAAACCATCAACAAACACATTATCAGCATGGTCAAAAGGTTTATCCATCAAGTCAGGTCTTGGTGTGGTAATGTGGTGTATTACCTCTATACAGTCATGGTCTGTTGGAAAGTCTGGTTATCCTGTAAGTAAGGCACTAAGTATTTGAGTTGGTCCTGAGGATACACTACTATATTTAATAGTCAGATTTGTATTATTCAGTAATATACATTCATAACCAGAAAGTCTTTGAGAAGTCATGTGTTGGGTAGTGACATTTTTTACAAGATGTAAAACTTGGTGACTAGTGTGTAGTACTATTGGATGGCCTAATGTGATTGTTTCAACCATCTCTACAGCCATGGCGCAAGCCGCCAATGCTCGGAGACACGCCGGCATCCCTTGTACCGGTATTGGAACTACTTTGGAAAAGAAAGCAACAGGACGCATACTGCCTCCACCATGCTCTTGGGCACAGACAGCAGCCATGGTTTTACAATTGTCCCTCGCATACAAGTGAAATGGTTTACAATAATCAGGTAGTCCTAAAGCAGGGGCACTAATAATGCTAGTCTTCAGAGCTATGTAGGATTTAGTCATGTCTGTGGTCCATTGTATATGTTCAGGGCTATCCCCTTTTGTGGCTTGCCTTAGAATGGAATCATGATGGGAGCACTCAGGAATCCATTGTCTGCAATAATTAATCATACCTAGAAAGGTGAGCATGTCCTTTCTAGTAACTGGCTTTGGGATCTGTTGAATCGCTTGGATTCGTTTGGGACTAATGGACCGGTGGCCTTGGGAAAGCACAAAACCAAGGTAATCCACTTTTGTCACTCCTACTTGTAGCTTATGTTTTGCTATTTTATGACCTTCAGCAGCAAGGTGTTTTAACAGACTTATTGTATCTACTGTATTTGCCTCCTGGTTAGGACTACACAACAGTAGGTCATCGACGTACTGAAGGAGGACGGAACCTTGGCTGGGAGTCCATGACCGCAAGGTACGTTGGAGCACCAGCGAGTAGACCGCAGGTGAGGCCACATAGCCTTGAGGGGGGCGTGTCCAGGTAAGCTGACGCCCATCATAATAAAAAGCCATAAGTAGCTGTGTCTCAGGGTCCAATCGGACTGAAAAAAATGCGTTAGCTAAATCAATGACTGTAAATATACAGGCGTCATGTGGAATGGCTGTGAGTAAGGTTGTAACATCTGGGACTATTGGGGCAATTGGGATTACTATTTCATTAATTGCCCTTAGGTCTTGTACTAACCTATATTCATTGTCTTTCTTTGGGATCGGATTTATGGGGGTATTATAGGGAGAAACTACTGGACGGAGGATTCCTCTATCATGGGTCTTATCCCTTCTTTCTTTTCTCTAGACAATGGATATTGTTTAATAAACACTGGAGTAGTATTAGGTTTTAATCTGGCTTTATATGGGGTACACTGAACTAAACCAACGTCAAGTTTTGAAGATGCCCATACAGAGGATGGGACATCTGTCAATATGTCATAAAAAACACAGGTTAGTGGACCCTAGACTCACGTCTAACCCACCCTGTCTAGTGACAGCTACTTTCAAACCAAGGGGACCCATAAGATCACGACCCAAAAGGTTAAGGGGACACCCAGTTATAATACGAAATGGGTGCAAAAGTTGTTGGCCAGTACAAGGTACCCTAACTTCAAGTGGCGGTGTGATGCGAGTCTGAGTCAGCACTCCATTAATCCCTAAAGAAGGTTCAGATTTTCCAGTAATGCCATCATACATATCTGAGCATAAGGCAGAGCATGTAGCTCCTGTGTCTACTAGAAATGGTAGGGGTTCTCCCTCTACTTCTAGGACTAAGTACGGTTGCTCATGATAACTTGTTGACACCACTGGAAAAATTGGAGTGCTACCTTCTAGGCACCCCTATGGCCATTGTATGTTGTGTTTGGGTGCCTCCATGGGTGCAGGGGCTATGTAAGGCTGTCTGTTATACTGTCGGGGATTGTAAGGGGGGCCAGAATTATTAGGGGGTTTTGGGCATTCATTTTTCCAATGTCCCTGTTCCCCACAGTTAAAACAATGTGTTCTGTTTGAAGTATAATTCCCTCTAGCTCTTCCTCTAGCTCTCCCTCTACCTCTCACATACATTCTATTACTCCCTGTATTATCCCTTTCCCTGGCCTGGAATGGATCACAATGTTGTAAACTCTGCTTTTGATAAAAAGCAGCGTTTTTTCCCTCTAATTTCCTGATGTCAAAACAACCTGCCCCTTCTTTTTCATGAATTCTTTTCAAGAATTCTGCTGGAGTCAACTCCGGCCAATCAGAGACAAGTTGTTTCACCAACAAAGAAAGCTGAGGTTGCATATTACTAATGCAAGTCTGGACCTTCAGAGAGCCCATTGCATCTCCTGATTCCATTCCAGCCTCTTCCTTCCAGCATTTATAAAAATGCTTAACAAATTCTACTACTTTCCTTTGTATTCTGTTTGCACGCTAGTGCAATTGACATACTTTGTTTATCCTTCCATATTCTATGCATTTCTATACTTAATTCTGTCCACATTTCATCAAGTCCCTCACGTGTGTTTAGGGCATAGTTAATTGTTGGATCTCGACTCAATTTACTAATACTCTTTACATTACCCCACTCCCAACCTGATTCAGGGTCATAGTCTAGAAGTGCATCAATGATAATTCTTATATCTGTCTGTGTCATGTTTTGTCCTTGTAACATTCTTTTTAAATACATAATACAAGCTGATGGATGTTGACAGGGGTTTGGGGCTCCCTTGGTAATTTCCCTTAATTCACCCGGGGACAAAGGTTTAATAATTAATTGGTCTCCCACACTAAGAAATGGCATACTAGCTTCTGGTACAGCTGCCTCCTCCTCCTCTACTTCTTCATTCCCTCTTTTATATTGTGGGGTTATTGTAGGGGGGTAGGAAGGTGTTACTGGTTCAACCTTAATCGGGGGTTTGGGCATAATTGGGGGTTTAGTGACCTGGTATCGGGGAGTTACAGAAGGTCCTGGCAAGGTCCATTCCTGGAGTACCTGAGCAGAGGCAATAGCAATAGTCTCTAGATCTATGTCACTAGGGGATGGAAGGCTAGGATATAGTCTGTTATATGATGGCAAAGGTAAGTGAGGGGCATTATATGGGGCAGGGGGGGGGATGAATATGCTTTCTGTCTTTGCTTCTCACTTTTACCCTTCTTTTTATTCCCATCTATATCAATATATCGCCAGTATGGAGCAACAGTCAGCCAATTTTCCCCACCCTTTTTCATATAATCCATATTCCATCTTGGATCACCTTTATACCATGGAAATGCCTCTTCATCACCTAGACACAACCCTTTTACCATATTCATATGAAATTTATCATTATCCCCCTCTCTGGGGAATGGATCAGAGCTTCTCATAGCTTCTGTCCAATCTGCCATATTCTGAACCCAAGGAATAATATACATAAACCCATCGGGCGACACCCTTCCCACATAATCTTTACATTTTTCTCCTTGCATAGGTGATGGAAATTGTTTAGACTGGGATTTGCCCATTCTCAACTCCTAACTTATCTTTTAAAACATTTACAACAAAATATAATACAATACAAAAAAAATAAAAAATAATAAAAATAAAAAAATACAATACCTTTACCTTTAAGAGCAATTAATTATTGAATCTTTTTGCAAAAAACACATTAACTAGAATGGTTGTACTCTGTTACCAGTTATTGTGCTTAATGCTTAAGATTACAACAAGAGAAAGAAAAAAAAATATCACTATGCTGATCCTTTCAGTAGTTTCTGGCATTAATTATCTCTAGGTCAAAGGTCACCCTTCACCAGAAAAAAATGTAGGTGTTTAGAAACAGCAATACATATTAGCAACAGTTTACATTCTTAATACAATATACAATAAGCAGTATTTTACTTCCTTAACACTTTATACAAATAAACAGTATTTTGCCATACAGCATATTTAAAAGCAAGCAGCAAGAAAATGTGTGGTTTAACCCTTCAGCCAGACTTAATATAACCTGATTTCTACCAAAGAAATCTATTATTCCCTTTTTATTTTTATTTTCTATCAAAGATTTGATTAGAATCTACCAAAGATTCATATATATATTTAACCTGATTTCTACCAAAGAAATCTACTATTGCTCTTTTTAGACAATAGTTAGAATCAACCAAAGATTCACATATATATTTCCCAACTATTCCTATGTAAAATGAAACTTAAGGGGTCTCGTGGTAAGAGAAAAAAGGTCAGAATAAAAAGGACTCTTTGTTCAGCTTACCTTCCGAGAGTTCCCTGTTTCATCCCAATTCTGACGCCAGTTGTAGGGTTACTTCTTTTGTTCCTTAGCTCTGCTCTGGCTGATAAGGGTGCGGCACACGTTTTCTTCAGGGCCCTGGGGTGACCACTGAAATCACACACACATGCAACTGAGTGTTTTCACAACACTCAAACACACAAAGAATTTATAGTGATGTATACGTCATACATGAGGTCACAGGAAATATATAAAAAAACGTAGTTAACTTCACATCTGCATAAGGGGCCCACAGGAAATAAGAATGTTGTTATAGCACATAACAGAATATGCCCATATAACCATTTGTAGAGAGGATCATATATTGGAACCATATGTTACAACTTATACAAAAAGAAACTTGTGTAATGCTGCATTGAGATTGAGATACTGTGTGCTGCATTATAAACATTTGATACTAGATTTAAGGCTACCCTCAATATGCTTAATATGTGAGATTCAAATTATCCATATAACATAATATATATAATATATATATATACACACATATACATACACACATATATACCCATCAGGAACCCCAAATGTAAAATTAAACACATAGTTAGAAACAGTAACCTGTTATTTTTTTTTTTTTTTTTTTTTTTTAATTTTTTTGTTTTTTTTTTTTTTTTTTAAGGAAAAAAAAAATTTAAATTTTTTTTTTTAAAATTTTTGTCCACACTTATATTGTCAGTGCTAGGTAGTTTTAGAATGTTTCACAAACTTATTTTCAATATATGGAACCCCAAATGTAAAATTAAACACATAGTTAGAAAAAGTAACCTCAACATCCTATCATAACTGTTTTAAACATGTTACATGCTAACAAATAAAATCTATTTTTGAAAACATTGCGACACAACTAGGTTTATGATAAGGCTAGTAGTTTAATTATGGTCCATAGGACATATAGTCAGTAACATCACTTAAACTAAAAAAGATATAACTAATACCTTCACAATAAGGGGTTAAAAAAACAAATACCTACATATATCATCAGTATAGACACTAATTGCAGGCACAATGTGATTATGTTTTTTGAAGTTTTGCATATATGTATAATGCTATAACATTATAATGCATAATTTCCCAATTCTGGTTATCCATCTTAACATCTATGCATATATCAACAAAATGTATAAAACTGAAAGAAGTTGAAAAACATACTAGTTGTTTAATGACAAATTACCTAAATGCCAACTTCCAAAATGGAGGATGTAACCACAAACCAGGCAGAAACTCATCAATGGATTGTTTAAAAGGACTCTTGGACATGCGCACTAACATTCCTTGACAAAGCATACCAGCGAAACGTACGTCGGAACTGAACTGTTCTATATTGAGTTTTATCGCGTCTATACACTAGCCAGGACACCTGGGGGCTTAGCGCTATTGTCTTGCTACTAAAGAGGTTTTGGTTTCGGCGGTCACACTCCTGCTGATCCATTTACCTCTTTGCAAGTCTGGCGATTTGAATAATTTGTTACAGCATATCTGCTTTTGTACCCTTACATTGTGGTGTTATCAAGGCTTATGTGACGCTTTTATATATTTTAAATAAATTTGTGTCCAAGTTTTGCCTAGTGTACTGTTTTCCCATCAGTATAAAGTGGGAGTGCGCATATCCTTGAGCTTAGTCGAAAGCTCCAACAAATGTGAGTAGTCATTTGTTACAAAACAACTACTTCCTCAAAGTGCAGTTACAGATTCACACTATGTTGCAATTTTCTGTTTCCTTTTTTATGGGATCTCACTGAGGAATGCTAACAAGCTGAAAAACTCATCCAGAGGACACAGACATATCCTTGATTCAGAACTTTATTTGGTTTTCCTTTTATGATTTTTGTTATCACATTTATTTCACCGTTTTTCTCGCCATTAAATGGACTTTCTAAAGATACCATTATTTTCATCATATCTTATAATTTACTATAAAATTTTTTTATAAAATATGAGGAAAAATGGAAAAAAAAAACACTTTTTCTTTGAACCCCAAAATCTGTTACACATCTACAACCACCAAAAAACACCCATGCTAAATAGTTTCTACATTTTGTCCTGAGTTTAGAAATACCCAATGTTTACATGTTCTTTGCTTTTTTTGCAAGTTATAGGGAAATAAATACAAGTAGCACTTTGCTATTTCCAAACCACTTTTTTTCAAAATTAGCGCTAGTTACATTGGAACACTGATATCTTTCTGTAATCCCTAAATATCCCTTGACATGTATATATTTTTTTTTAGAAGACATCCCAAAGTATTGATCTAGGCCCATTTTGGTATATTTCATGCCACCATTTCACCGCCAAATGCGAACAAATAAAAATAAAACGTTACATTTTTCACAATTTTAGGTTTCTCACTGAAATTAATTACAAACAGCTTGTGCAATTATGGCATAAATGGTTGTAAAAGCTTCTCTGGGATCCCCTTTGTTCAGAAATAGCAGACATATATGGCTTTGGCTTTGCTTTTTGGTAATTAGAAGGCAGCTAAATGCCGCTGCGCACCACACGTGTATAATGCCCAGCATTGAAGGAGTTAATTAGGGAGCTTGTAGGGTTAATTTTAGCTTTAGTGTAATGTAGTAGACAAGCTGTAATGTAGTAGACAAGTATAGCTGTAAAAAGCTGACTAGAAAATATCACCTGAACATCTCTATGTAAAAAAGAAAGATATTTTACCTCAAAAGTTCCTCAGTAGCCACATCCCATTGTAAAGGATTTCTAAGCAGCATATTAGTATGCCTGCCCTGGGACAGCTGAAGGGATGAGCCTCGTGCACTCTCATGTTATTTCCCTATTCAGTTTAGGGAAGTTTACAATGAAATCTCACAAGAGTTAAGTGAAATCTCATGAGATCACAGTAAAAGAGTTCATGACCTCAGCACTGCTGATGCTGTTTGGCTGCTGTTAATTTCTTCATTTTTTTATTTTTAGAACTTACTCTGCTGAGCTGAGGAGATTGTGAGGTAAAATATCTTCCTTTTTTTACATAGAGATGTTCGGGTGATATTTTCCTGTCAGTTTTTTACAGTTATACTGCATCAGTTTCAAGTGATTTAGCATATAAGTATTATGTCCCTTTAATACACACTGTGCTGCTCTCTGTGCTAGTGAAGGGGTTAATACACACTGTGCTGCTCTCTGTGCTAGTGAATGGTTAATACACACTGTGCTGCTCTCTGGGCTAGTGAAGGGTTAATACACACTGTGCTGCTCTTTGTGCTAGTGAAGGGTTAATACAGACTGTGCTGCTCTCCATGCTAGTGAAGGGGTTAATACACACTGTGCTGCTCTCTGTGCTAGTGATGGGGTTAATACACACTGCAGCTTTCTGTGCTAGTGAAGGGTTAATGTACACTGTGCTGTTCTTTGTGCTAGTGAAGGGTTAATACAGACTGTGCTACTCTCCATGCTAGTGAAGGGGTTAATACACACTGTGCTGCTCTCTGTGCTAGTGAAGGGGTTAATACACACTGTGCTGCTCTCTGTGCTAGTGAGGGCTTAATACACACTGTGCTGCTCTCTGTGCTAGTGAAGGGTTAATACAGACTGTGCTGCCCTCTGTGCTAGTGAGGGCTTAATACACACTGTGCTGCTCTCTGTGCTAGTGAGGGCTTAATACACATTGTGCTGCTCTCTGCGCAAGTGAGGGGTTAATACATATTGTGCTGCTCTCTGTACTAATGAAGGGGTTAATACACACTGCAGCTTTCTGTGCTAGTGAAGGGTTATTGCACACTGTGCTGCTCTTTTTGCTAGTGACGGGTTAATACAGACTGTGCTGCTCTCTGTGCTAGTGAAGGGGTTAATACAAAGTGCAGATCTTCTCAGTTCTAGTGAAAGTGCTAATATATATTGTGTAGCTTTCTGTATATAGTTTAGCTTCAATATACTAGTAGAGGATATGGCAGTGACACTGTGCTCAGTTACTAATGTTATGAATTTGCAGAATGTAACCCCTTAACGGCCGACGACGTACAGAGTACATCCTCTAAAAAAATACAGTTAGCGACCGTCGGTCTGGGAAAGTGGCTCTCTCTGCAACGGACATCGATGGCCGATATCGTTAGTGGGTTGGAGCCGAAGTGGGAGGTGGGTGGGCGGCCATCGATGGGCCGTGTGATGTGGAGGGGGCAGGATCGGGGGCGGGGTCAACAGGGGTACGCACTGACGCGCGCGTGCCGGGGGGGCGGCGGCGGCAGGCGCGTGCATGGGGAGGGAGCGGGTGGGAACCGCTACACTAAGGCAAAAATGTAAATGTACAAATTGGAGAAAGGGGAGAGGCAATAGTTTTAAAAAAATGACTAAGGGATCTGTGAGAGGGTGGGGGGTTGATCTTTGGGGGGGGAAGCTACACTATGGAATTTTTTTTTTTTTATTGTAAACTGGGTATTGGCAGACAGCTGCCAGTATCCAAGATGGCCCCTAATAAGGTAGAGGGGGAGGGTTAGAGAGCTGTTTGGGGGGTCAGGGAGGTTGGGGCCTAAGGTGGGATCCTAGACAGCAGCATAGCTTTTATTTTAGTACTGGCAGACTTTCTGCCAGTAGTTAAGATGGTGGGGACAATTGTGGGGTGGGGGAGGGAAGATAGCTGTTTGGGAGGGATCAGGGGGTGTGATGTGTCAGGTAGGAGGCTAATCTCTACACTAAAGCTAAAATTAACCCTGCAAGCTCGCTACAAGCTACCTAATTAACCCCTTCACTGCTAGCCATAATACACGTTTGATGAACAGCGGCATTTAGCGGCCTTCTAATTACCAAAAAGCAACGCCAAAGCCATATATGTCTGCTATTTCTGAACAAAGGGGATCCCAGAGAAGCATTTACAACCATTTATGCCATAATTGCACAAGTTGTTTGTTAATAATTTCAGTGAGAAACCTAAAGTTTGTGAAAAAGGTAACAATTTTTTTTATTTGATCGCATTTGGCGGGGAAATGGTTGCATGAAATATACCAAAATGGGCCTAGATCAATACTTTGGGTTGTCTACTACACTGCACTAAAGCTAAAATTAACCCTACAAGCTCCCTAATTAACCCCTTCACTGCTGGGTACAATACACAGCATTTACAACCATTTGTGCCATAATTGCACAAGCTGTTTGTAAATAATTTCAGTGAGAAAACTTAAAATTGAGAAAAATTTTACGTATTTTTAATTTGATCACTTTTGTCGGCATGAAATATACCAAGATGGGCCTAAATCAATACATGGGGTTGTCTACTACACTACACTAAAGCTAAAATTAACCCTACAAACTCCCTACAAGCTCCTTTATTAACCCCTTCACTGCTTGGCAAAATACATGTGTGGTGCGCAGTGGCATGAAATATACCAAAATGGGCCTATATCAATACTTTGGGATGTATTTTAAAAATATATACATGTCAGGGATATTCAGGGTTTCCTGATAGATATCAGTGTCCCAATGTAACTAGCGCTAATTTTGAAAAAAAAGTGGTTTGGAAATAGCAGTGCTACTTGTATTTATTTCTAAACTCAGGACAACATTTTGAAACCATTTAGCATGGGTGTTTTTTGGTGGTTGTAGATGTGTAACAGATTTTGGGGGTCAAAGTTAGAAAAAGTGTGTTTTTCCTCATAATTTTTTTTTTTATAGTAAATTAGAAGATATGATAAAAATAATGGTATCTTTAGAAAGTCCATTTAATGGTGAGAAAAACGTTATATAATATGTGTGGGTACAGTAAATGAGTAAGAGGAAAATTACAGCTAAACACAAACACTGCAAAAATGTAAAAATAGCCTTGGTCCCAAACAGACAGAAAATGGATAAGTGCTGTGGTCATTAAGGTTCATGTGCACCAATATATTCTATTTTGTGTAATTATTTGGTTTTGTCAGCTACACCCCTAAGGGGCGTGGCCAGCTGGGCATGACTGGGGCGTGACCAGCCAGGCTTGACATGGCCGGGTCCAGGCAGGAGCGGCCGTTGTTGTCTTCGTGAGAGCGCACAAGAGGGGTGAGAGAGAGCATAAAAGGGGGAAGATAGAGAAGAGTGGGAGAGAGCAAAAGAGAAGAGGGAGAAAGGAAAAGAGACGGGGAGAGAGCAAAAGAGGGCGGAGAGCAAAATAGAGGGGAGAGAGAGCAAAATAGAGGGGAGAGAGAGAGCAAAATAGAGGGGAGAGAGAGAGCAAAATAGAGGGGAGAGAGAGAGCAAAAGAGAGGGAGGGAAGAGAGCAAAAGAGAAGGAGAGAGAGAGAGCAAAAGAGAGGGGGAGAGAGAGAGCAAAAGAGAGGGGGAAGAGAGCAAATGGATGGGGGAGAGAGAGCAAAAGAGAGATAGGAGAGAGAGAGCAAAAGAGAGGGGGAGAGAGAGCGCAAAAGAGAGGGAGAGAGAGTGCAAAAGAGAGAGCAAAAGAGAGGGGGAGAGAGAGCGCAAAAGAGAGGGGGAGAGAGAGTGCAAAAGAGGAGGGGGAGAGAGAGCAAAAGAGAGGGAGAGAGCGCGCAAAAGAGAGGGGGGGAGAGAACAAAAGAGAAAGAGAGCAAAAGAGAGGGGGACAGAGAGAGCAAAAGAGAGGGGGAGAGAGAGCAAAAGAGAGGGGGGAGAGAGCAAATTAGAGGGGGAGAGATAGAACAAATGAGAGGGGAGAGAGAGAGAGCAAAAGAGAGGAGGGAGAGCAAAAGAGGGGGGGGGAGAGCAAAAGAGAGGGGGAGAGAGAGCAAAAGAGAGGGGGAGAGAGAGCAAAAGAGAGGGGGGAAAGAGAGCAAAAGAGAGGGGGGAAAGAGAGCAAAAGAGAGGGGGGAGAGAGAGCAAAAGAGAGGGGGGGAGAGAGAGCAAAAGTGAGGGGGGAAAGAGAGCAAAAGAGAGGGGGGGGAGAGAGCAAAAGAGAGGGGGGAAAGAGAGCAAAAGAGAGGGGGGAGAGAGAGCAAAAGAGAGGGGGGGAGAGAGAGCAAAAGGGGTGGTGAAAGAATCCACCTGGATGGCAGGGTGGTGAAAGAATCCACCTGGATGCAGCTCCTTTTACCACCCTGCCATTTTTGGAATCCACCTGGATGGCAGGGTGGTGAAAGAATCCACCTGGATGCAGCGTAAGCTGAATCCAGGTGGATTCTAAAAATGGCAGGGTGGTTCCGTCACCACGATAAACCGCCCTTTCCGAAAATGGCAGGGTGGTTCCATCACCAAAAAAGACTGCCCTCTGGGCAGGCTTTCCCACTTATTTATATAAAAAAAGAGTTACAAAATAGGTTGTTTCTACATCTGTAGTTTAAACAAAAAATAGACTGCGCTCATAGAAGGGAGAGAACAAAAACAAAGAAACACTTTATGGTGCAGTATGAAAACACTGGTGTGTCGTGTGACAAAAAAGTGAAAGAATATTGCTCACCTTTTAAAACCTCAAACATGTGAGGTATGTTGGAAACATGGAGGGGATTTAATCCCTATCTGTGTTTAAAGCTGTTTTACCGTTTGGGTGATCACTTGTAGTGTGGCGCTTCCTTCTTCCAGTACCTAAAGGTATGGGTAGCTTCTTCTCTGTGGAGTAAGGTAAACCTTTCCTTCTGCTGGATGTGGTGAGCCTCCCTGTTGTGAAAGGAGGTGTACTTCTTCCCCGTGGAGTAAGGTACGCTTCTTTTAAATAGACTTCTCCTCTATGGAGTATGGGACAATATTTTCTTCTTATTGGTAGACTTCTCCTCTATGGAGTATGTTATAATTTTTATGTATAGGTGGAAGCCTATATACAATGTGGTAGTGAGGGTTAACAATCCTCCTGTGTATAAAAAATGAGGTGCATAAATTATGCAAAGCCAAATGATATTTGGAGACAACCAGGGTGGCTGTTAAAAACTACTTTATTAAATAATGTCTAAAAACATAACACAATTGTTTGTGATAATTGTATGTGAGGTTCTCCTTTTTAAACAGTCCCAAAAGGAAGTAATCTGTTGAAAGTAAATTGGCAAAGGGTATGTAAATGTCCTGTTTGCCAAAACGTTCTGTGTATGATTTGTGCGTTAATGTTCAAATGATGATGGAGGTGGTATCATGTTTCTTTAGGTGCTGTCCTGAAATTGGAGACCAGGAACAATTGCATAGGATGTTTCTGTTACCTATTTGATAGCACTTTTGTATCTAGGTAGTTTGTAGAGTCTGGATGTTCTTCAGTAATTCGGATGGCTGTGGATTGAAAAGCCTGTCTGTCTGTATGATGAACAATGGTGTTGCTCTCTGTTTTCCTCATTAATATTCTAGATTCTGGTCTTTAAAGTTAGCAAAAATGCACAGTAACAAAGTACATAACATACACTTACACATGCACAAACACCACATACCATACATTTACACATGCGCATACACACACACTACATTGCATACACTTACACATGCAGACACATACTACATATCAAACACCTATACATACAGATACATACACACACTACATAGCATACACTTATACATGCAGATATACACACACACTACATACCATACATTTACACATGCACATACACACACACTACATAGCATACACTTACACATGCAGACACACTACATATCATACACTTATACAGACAGATACACACACACTACATAGCACACACACACACACACAATTTAATTTAGACAGGTACATACAAATCCAAGTATTTTCAACACAAACACATCCAGACATTCCTGGATCCAAAGCTATTGTACACAAAAATATCAGGATCCTAACAGAACCAACTCTCTGCTGAATCAAGTGATATATTTATACACAAACAAAATGTGTTGGTTCTGAAAGGACCTAGATGTTTTTGTGTAAAATATGGTTGGATTCAGAAGTGTCTGAATGCGTTTGTCTGGAAAACACTTACATGTGTGTATATCTGTCTAAATTAGACATGGATCTGGTAGGATCCAGCTGTTTTTGTGTGAAAAAAAGAGTTAGCTCTGAAAGTACCCAGATGTTTTTGTATAAAATATTGTTGGATCCAGAGGTGTGTGGATGTGTTTGTCTGGGATAACAGTTACATTTCTGTGTATCTGTCTAAATTAAACATGGATCCTCTAAATTAGACATGGATCTGTCAGGATCTGACTGTTTATTTTATAAAAAAGTATTGCTTCTGAAAGGATCCAGAAGTTTTTGTGCAAAATATTGTACGATCCAGAAGTGTCTGGATGCGTTTATGTGGAAAACATTTAAATTTGTGTGTATCTGTCTAAATTAGACATGGATCCGGCAGGATACGGCTGTTTTTCTATAAATAAAAGTGTTGGTTCTGAATACCCAGATGATTTTGTGCAGGACCGTCTTTAACACAGGGCAAAAGGGGCAGCTGCCCAGGGCCCAGTTTTTTTTTTTATGGTCATACCAGACTGCTGATGTGACATGGAGAACACACACATTCAGTCCTAATACTGTCACAGTCAAAAGTACTCTGCTTATATTTTTTTTTTTTAAAAACTGCCAGACCGTGTCGGTGTCATGTGACATGCCAAGCTATTGCCATGTGCTGTATTAGATGTGCACTGTTCAGCACTGAATGCAAAGTCCTAACTCTTCATCCAGCCATTCCCACTGCATCCTAAAAGGTCCTACTGGGGTTACCAATGTTACCAGGTAACTGCTCTGGTGGTAGGGATTGTTTCTGGGTAGGGCTGACTGTAGGCGCATGCAGCAGAAAGCTGGAGCGGCAAGCATGTGAGGATTTGAGCATCTGTGCAGCTGCATACACTGCTCTCTTCAGTCTTGAGGCTGTGTGACTCATCTCACACTGTATCCATGCAGCTTTGGACAGACAGCATCCAGTCTGCTGGTCCCCTTAGCCCTGCTCTTTCTGCTGTGGCCCTAAGATCAACTAACTGAAGTTTGTTAGGGGAACAGTGCATTGTAGAAAGGTGTCAGTGGGAAGAATAAGTGAGTGCACACACCCCCTCCCCATGCAGCATTGTCTAGTGCAGGGTGAGAGGGAACTTGTTTCTAGCAAAGATTTGGTGATACTTCACACATTAATGTAAGGTTTATTTTTATAGTTTATGTTTTCTCTCTGTCTCAGATTTTACAACTTCCCATAGTATTTCTGCTGTTCCAGTCAGTAAACTTATACTGCACCTCCATGCTTCCTCCTCAGTCTTTACCTTGCTTTGCTCCCGTTGCTGCCCTAAATCTCTTTAACCAGCTAACCTCACACCAGAATCACATTCAAAAGAATAATAAATGAATCCACAGTAAAGGAATTTATATATTTATTTACTTATTAGTACTGCTTAGGTCCAGTTTCACATATTGCAATTTATTTCATTTTTTTTAAATGATTAGCTCAGCAGTGGATAATCCACTGCTGGGCTAATAATTAAAAAAAAAATTGATTTAGTTGTTTTTTGGAATGTTGGGGTGGAGAGCGAAATTGCATGGGGGGGGGCAAGACATTTTTTGCCCAGGGTCCAGTCAATATTAAAGACGGCCCTGATTTTGTGTAAAGAATTGGTGGATCCAGAAGTGTCTGGTTGTGTTTGTGTATAAAACAGTTACATTTGTGTATCCCTGTCTAAAGCTGTTTTTCTGTAAAAGTGTTGGTTCTGAAAGGACCCAGATGTTTTTCTGTAAAAAATTGGTGGATCCAGAAGTGTCTGGATGTGTTTGTGTGGGAAACATTTAAATTTGTGTGTATCTGTCTAAATTAGACATGGGTCCGGCTGTTTTTCTGTAAAAAAGTGTTTGTTATGAAAGGACCCAGATGTTAATGTGTAAAAAAAAAATTGGTGGATCCAGAAGTGTCTGGATGTGTTTGTGTGGGAAAAACTTACATTTGTGTATATCTGTCTAAATTAGACATGAATCCGGCAAGATCCGGTTTTTACCCACACCCCTCTTCTAGCAGTATTTTTTTCTGAACTTCTCTAGAATTTGATCCCATCACAATTCTATCTTTTATCATCACAGTAATGTAAGGCACCGTCTTTAGCTTTGAGATATAGCTGTGTGACCCACTCATCTATAGATTCTGTTTTACCCTGATGTCTTTCATAAAACACTTTTCTTTGTACAGTTATGTTTTTCTTAGGATTACAGTATGCCTCAAACTTCTCAAATAACACATTGGGATCCTTTTTACCTTCAGCAGATACAGCTCCACTAGCACTCGATGATCTGCAGATATCTCTGCCTTTCTTTCCAATGCAAATGAAAAACTGTGCAGCCTTCTGCTCCTGTGTCCACTTGTCAGCATCAGGGCCAGCAAATTATAATTCCATGAGCTCTCTCCATCTTGTCCAGCGCTCAGATACATTACCTTTATCAAAATCCATAGGAGGCACTTGCTGTCTGCTTGCAGCCATGACAAACTTAAAGGGACAGTCTACACAAAAATTCTTATTATTTAAAAAGATAGATAATCCCTTTATTATCCATTCCCCAGTTTTGCATAACCAACACAGTTATATTAATATACTTTTTACCTCTGTGATTACCTTGCATCTAAACCTCTGCAGAATGCCCCTTCTCTCAGTGCTCTTGACAGACATGCAGTTTAGCCAATCAGTGCAGACTCCTAAATAACTCCACAGGAGTGAGCACAATGTTATCTATATGACACACTTGAACTAGTACTGCCTAACTGTGAAAAACTTTCAAAATACACTGAGCTAAGAGGCAGTTTTCAACGGTTTAGAAATCAGTTTCAGCCTACCTAGGTTTAGCTTTTCAAAAATGCCACCAAGGGAACAAAGCAAATTTAATCATAAAACATAATTTATGTAAGAACTTACCTGATAAATTCATTTATTTCATATTAGCAAGAGTCCATGAGCTAGTGACGTATGGGATATACATTCCTACCAGGAGGGGCAAAGTTTCCCAAACCTTAAAATACCTATAAATACACCCCTCACCACACCCACAATTCAGTTTAACGAATAGCCAAGAAGTGGGGTGATAAGAAAGGAGTGAAAGCATCAAAAATAAGGAATTGGAATAATTGTGCTTTATACAAAAAAATCATAACCACCACAAAAAGGGTGGGCCTCATGGACTCTTGCTAATATGAAAGAAATGAATTTATCAGGTAAGTTCTTACATAAATTATGTTTTCTTTCATGTAATTAGCAAGAGTCCATGAGCTAGTGACGTATGGGATAGCAGATACCCAAGATAAAGACAGCCAATTCCGCTGAAAAAATAATCCACAACCCAAATCAAAACGTTTCAATCTTATAATGAAAAAAACTAAAATTATAAGTAGATGGATCAAACAGAAACAGCTGCCTGAAGTACTTTTCTACCAAAAACTGCTTCAGAAGAAGAAAACACATCAAAATGGTAGAATTTAGTAAAAGTATGCAAAGAAGACCAAGTTGCTGCTTTGCAAATCTGATCAACAGAAGCTTCATTCCTAAAAGCCCAGGAAGTAGAAACTGACCTAGTAGAATGAGCCGTAATCCTTTGAGGCGGGGACTTACCCGACTCTACATAAGCAAGATGAATCAAAGACTTTAACCAAGACACCAAAGAAATGGCAGAAGCCTTCTGACCTTTCTTGGAACCAGAAAAGATAACAAATAGACTGGAAGTCTTTCTAAAATCTTTGGTAGCTTCAACATAATATTTCAAAGCTCTTACTACATCCAAAGAATGTAAAGATCTTTCCTTCGAATTCCTAGGATTAGGACACAATGAAGGGACAACAATTTCTCTACTAATGTTGTTAGAATTCACAACCTTAGGTAAAAATTTAAATGAAGTCCGCAACACCACCTTATCCTGATGAAAAATCAGAAAAGGAGATTCACAAGAAAGAGCAGATAACTTGGAAACTCTTCTAGCAGAAGAGATGGCCAAAAGGAACAATACTTTCCAGGAAAGTAATTTAATGTAGAAAGAATGCATAGGCTCAAACGGAGAAGCCTGTAAAGCTTTCAAAACCAAATTAAGACTCCAAGGAGGAGAAATTGACTTAATGACAGGTTTGATACGGACCAAAGCCTGTACAAAACAATGAATATCAAGAAGATTAGCAATCTTTCTGTGAAAAAGAACAGAAAGAGCAGAAATTTGTCCTTTCAAAGAACTTGCAGACAAACCCTTATCCAAACCATCCTGAAGAAATTGTAAAATTCTAGGAATTCTAAAAGAATGCCAAGAGAATTTATGAGAAGAACACCAAGAAATATAAGCCTTCCAAACTCGATAATAAATCTTTCTAGAAACAGATTTACGAGCCTGTAACATAGTATTAATCACTGAGTCAGAGAAACCTCTATGACTAAGAATCAAGCGTTCAATCTCCATACCTTCAAATTTAATGATTTGAGATCCTGATGGAAAAATGGGCCTTGAGATAGAAGGTCTGGTCTTAACGGAAGTGTCCAAGGTTGGCAACTGGCCATCCGAATGAGATCCGCATACCAAAACCTGTGAGGCCATGCTGGAGCCACCAGCAGTACAAAAGAACGCTCCATTAGAATTTTGGAAATCACTTTTGGAAGAAGAACTAGAGGCGGAAAGATATAGGCTGGATAATAATCCCAAGGAAGTGACAACGCATCCACTGCTTCCGCCTGAGGATCCCTGGATCTGGATAGATACCTGGGAAGTTTCTTGTTTAGATGAGAGGCCATCAGATCTATTTCTGGAAGTCCCCAGATTTGAACAATCTGAAGAAATACCTCTGGGTGAAGAGACCATTTGCCCGGATGTAACGTCTGGCGACTGAGATAATCCGCTTCCCAATTGTCTACACCTGGGATGTGAACCGCAGAGATTAGACAGGAGCTGGATTCCGCCCATACAAGTATCCGAGATACTTCTTTCATTGCTTGAGGACTGTGAGTCCCACCTTGATGATGTGACATTGTCTGTCTGAAAACAAATAAACGATTCTCTCTTCAGAAGAGGCCAGAACTGAAGAGCTCTGAAAATCGCACGGAGTTCCAAAATGTTGATTAGTAATCTCGCCTCCTGAGATTCCCAAACCCCCTGCGCTGTCAGAGATCCCCATACAGCACCCCAATCTGAAAGACTCGCATCTGTTGAGATCACAGTCCAGGTTGGACGAACAAAAGAGGCCCCTTGAATTAAACGATGGTGATCCAACCACCAAGTTGGAGAAGATCGAACATTGGGATTTAAGGATATTAATTGTGATATCCTTGTATAATCCCTGCACCACTGGTTCAGCATACAAAGCTGGAGAGGTCTCATGTGAAAACGAGCAAAAGGGATCGCGTCCGATGCAGCAGTCATGAGACCTAGAATTTCCATGCATAATGCTACCGAAGGGAACAATTGAGACTGAAGGTTTCGACAGGCTGAAACCAATTTCAGACGTCTTTTCTCTGTTAGAGACAAAGTCATGGACACTGAATCTATTTGGAAACCCCAAAAGGTTACCCTTGTCTGAGGAATCAAGGAACTCTTTGGTAAATTGATCCTCCAACCATGTCTTTGAAGAAACAACACAAGTTGATTCGTATGAGATTCTGCAGAATGTAAAGACTGAGCAAGTACCAAGATATCGTCCAAATAAGGAAATACCGCAATACCCTGTTCTCTGATTACAGAGAGAAGGGCACCGAGAACCTTCAAAAAGATCCTTGGAGCTGTTGCTAGGCCAAACAGAAGAGCAATAAACTGGTAATGCTTGTCTAGAATAGAGAATCTCAGGAACTGAAAGTGATCTGGATGAATTGGAATATGAAGATATGCATCCTGTAAGTCTATTGTAGACATATAATGCCCTTGCTGAACAAAAGGCAGAATAGTCCTTATAGTCACCATTTTGAATGTTGGTATCCTTACATAACGATTCAATATTTTTAGATCCAGAACTGGTCTGAAAGAATTCTCTTTCTTTGGTACAATGAATAGATTTGAGTAAAACCCCAGACCCCGTTCCAGAACTGGAACTGGCATAATTACCCCAGCTAACTCTAGGTCTGAAACACATTTCAGAAACGCCTGAGCCTTCACTGGATTTACTGGAATGCGTGAAAGAAAAAATCTTCTCTCAGGCGGTCTTACCTTGAAACCTATTCTGTACCCTTGTGAAACAATATTCTGAATCCAAAGATTGTGAATCGAATTGATCCAAACATCTTTGAAAAATCGTAACCTGCCCCCTACCAGCTGTGCTGGAATGAGGGCCACACCTTCATGCGGATTTAGGAGCTGGTTTTGACTTTCTAAAAGGCTTGGATTTATTCCAGACTGGAGAAGCTTTCCAAATGGAAACCGTTCCTTTAGGGGAAGGGTCAGGCTTCTGCTCCTTATTCTGACGAAAGGAACGAAAACGATTAGCAGCCCTATATTTACCTTTAGATCTTTTGCCCTGGGGCAAAAAGGCTCCCTTACCCCCAGTAACAGTTGAAATTATTGAATCCAACTGAGAACCAAACAATTTATTACCTTGGAAAGAGAGAGAAAGCAAAGTTGACTTAGAAGTCATATATGCATTCCAAGTTTTAAGCCATAAAGCTCTTCTAGCTAAAATAGCTAAAGACATATACCGGACATCAATTCTAATGATATCAAAAATGGCATCACAGACAAAGTTATTAGCATGTTGAAGAAGTTTAACAATGCTATAAGCATTATGGTCTGATACTTGTTGCGCTAAAGCCTCCAACCAGAAGGTTGAAGCTGCAGTAACATCAGCCAAAGAGATAGCAGGTCTAAGAAGATTACCTGAACATAAATAAGCTTTTCTTAGAAAGGATTCAAGTTTCCTATCTAAAGGATCCTTAAACAAAGTACTATCTGCCGTAGGAATAGTAGTACGTTTAGCAAGAGTAGAAATAGCCCCATCAACTTTGGGGATTTTGTCCCAAAACTCTAATCTATCAGATGGTACAGGGTACAATTTCTTAAACCTTGGAGAAGGAGTAAATGAAGTACCCAGACTATTCCATTCCCTAGAAATCACTTCTGAAATAGCATCAGGAACTGGAAAAACTTCTGGAATAACCACATGAGGTTTAAAAACCGAATTTAAACGTTTAGCAGTTTTAGTATCAAGAGGACTGGACTCCTCCATATCTAATGCAATCAAAACTTCTTTAAGTAATGAACGAATAAACTCCATCTTAAATAAATATGAAGATTTATCAGTATCAATATCTGGGGAAGAATCCTCTGAACCAGAAAAATCCTCATCAGAAACAGATAAGTCAGAATGATGGCGGTCACTTAAAAATTCATCCGAAATGTGAGAAGTTTTAAAAGACCTTTTACGTTTACTGGAAGTAGGAATAACAGACAGAGCCTTCCTAATAGAATTAGAAACAAATTCTTTTACATTAACAGGAACATCCTGAACAATAGATGTTGAAGGAACAACAACAGGTAAAGGATTATTACTAATGGAGACACAATCTGCATTGGAAAGTTTATCATGACAACTCACACAAACTACAGCTGGAAGAACAGTTACCACAAGTTTACAACAAATGCACTTAACTTTGGTAGAACCAGCATCAGGCAGCGTCTGTCCACTAGTGGATTCTGATCCAGGGTCAGGATGAGACATCTTGCAATATGTAATAGAAAAAACAACATATAAAGCAAAATTATCAAATTCCTTAAATGACAGTTTCAGGAATGGGAAAGAATGCAAAATAATAAGCTTATAGAAACCAGAAGCAATGAAAAAGTGAGGTTTAAATAATGTGAGGAAAAAAGTGGGACAAAAAAGACGCCCACATTTTTTGGCGCCAAATATGACGCCCACATTATTGGCGCCAAATACAACGCCCATAATTTTTGGCGCCAAGTATGACGCCACATCCTCTGAAGTCGAAACCGACGCCCACATTTTTTGGCCCAAAAAAATGTCTGAACACGCATGCGTCAAAAAATGACGTATACAGAATACAACTTCTTGCATCAACTACGGCGCCGGAAATGACAAATTTTTGCGCCAAAAAAGTCTGCGCCAAGAATGACGCAATAAAAAGAAACATTTTCTGCCCCCACGAGCCTAACAGCACGCAGGGAAAAATAGTCAATTGAAAATTTTCAAGGTAAGGAAAAATATATTTTATTCATATGCATTATCCCAATAATGAAACTGACAGTCTGAATTTAAGGAATACTGGTTATCCTGAATCATGGCAAATATAAGTTTAAAGACATATATTTAGAACTTTACATATAAAGTGCCCAACCATAGCTTAGAGTGTCACAAAAAATAAGACTTACCCCAGGACACTCATCTACATATAGTAGATAGCCAAACCAGTACTGAAACGAGAATCAGTAGAGGTAATGGTATATAAGAGTATATCGTCGATCTGAAAAGGGAGGTAGGAGAAGAAATCTCTACGACCGATAACAGAGAACCTATGAAATAGATCCCCTAGAGGAAGACCATTGAATTCAAATAGGCAATACTCTCTTCACGTCCCTCTGACATTCACTGCACTCTGAGAGGAAAACCGGGCTTCAACCTGCTGCAAAGCGCATATCAACGTAGAATCTAGCACAAACTTACTTCACCACCTCCACGGGAGGCAAAGTTTGTAAAACTGAATTGTGGGTGTAGTGAGGCGTGTATTTATAGGCATTTTAAGGTTTGGGAAACTTTGCCCCTCCTGGTAGGAATGTATATCCCATACGTCACTAGCTCATGGACTCTTGCTAATTGCATGAAAGAAAAGTCAATTGGAAAGTTGTTTAAAATTGCATGCCCTATCTGAGTCATGAAAGTCTAATTTTGACTAGATTGTCCCTTTAAATAAATCTGTTTACTTCTGATACCATAAAGATCTCCTGTTATAAAATGCACAGAACTCATGAATGCACCATTGTTCAACTTCAAGAACTTTTTATTAACTGAAGATAACACACCCATTTCACTGTTATACCTCATGCTTGTCCCTAGTGTTAGAATATATGAACTGCAACAAATATAAACAGCAACAACTGGAAGAAACCATTATGATATATTCATTACACACTACATTATATTTTGCGGTCTGACCCCTGGTTAATTTTCAGAGAGCTTATTGCTACTGCGAGCTTATAGTAGCATTAACCAGCCACTTTTAATGGCTGGTTATTTAATGTGCGCCAGTATACAGGTGAATTTGCCTGCTTACAGCAGCATGTTAAATTAGCGCTCCACTTGTAATCTAGCCCTTAGTGTTTAACGTCTCTAAACGAAAACCAAATTTACAGGACACTGTGCCTTTAGGTCTGTGATCATGTGACATAAACAGCAGCAGCTGAAGGTGCAGATTTTACTTACTAAGGTCTTTACTAACAACAAGAATCAGTCACAGATCAGTGGGATAAACGTTCTGATGATAAACAGGTGCAGCTAATAGAAATAAGAAATGTATTATAAAATAAAGTCACCAAATGATAACCATCCAAATGATGGTAACAAAGGACAAAGGCGCCCTCCATAGGCTATCGTTGATGGTAGACGGTCACCAAGGTCAGCTCTTTTTAAATACAGATGGTCATTCTAAACATAAAAACAAAAAGAAGAAGGCGCTCCAATAGTGCAGTATGTTACAACAGATAGGTTCAATATTCCCAAAGACACCCTCTCTAAAAGCAGGTACTCACAAAGAGAGAGCACTATAATGCAGTGCTATTCCAACAGGCTGGATTGATCAGAGCCCACCAGCTAACTCACATAGGATCCAATGTACCTTCAGCTCTGTAGTAGTAGGAGAGAAAATGGGGGGGGAGAGAAAAACACTCCAATAGTGCAGATGGTCTATTTTAAAATGAACAATGCTCCCAGTAATAAATCCCCACTGAGATTGAATACTCGCATACAATGCGCACTATAATGCAGTGCAAGTTGAGCAGGCTGGTATATCTGAGCCCACCAGCTGGCTCACTCCAGTACACAGGAACCAATATATATGCAAGAAATAGGTCCACAGAAGGAATGTATCCCTCAAAAGAAGCTCACAAATCATAAAAGATAAATATCCCAAAACATGGGATATAGTTTATTAAAAAATGGAATTAAAATCAATACAAACAATCTGCTACGCGTTTCAAGGTGCTAATGGCACCCTTTCATCAGGCAGTGATAAGTGAGCTATAAAATACACAACATATATATATATAGAGCATAACATTATACAATAATTAGAATAACATTAAGAGCACATGGTGAAACCAAGTCACATGATTCTGATTAATGATGGTCTGCTGCTGAATGGAGATAAACTTGTTACAATCCCCCTCCACTGGGACAGTGTTTTATACCAGTTATAAAAATACTTACGGCTAGATTACGAGTTTCGTTGGTAAAAACTTGCGTTGCTAACGAGCCTTTTTTTTTCCAGCGCTCACTTTAAACAACGCTGGTATTACAAGTTTTCTGAATGGCTGTGTTAGCCTCAGAAAAGTGAGCGTTGAGGAAATTTAGCTCCACTTCTCACTGTAATACCAGCGTTGCTTACGGTAGTGGTAAGCTGTCTAAAACGTGCTTGTGCACGATTTCCCTATAGGAAACAATGGGGCTGAGACGGCTGAAAAAAATCTAACACCTGCAAAAAAGCAGCGTCCAGCTTCTAACGCAGCCCCATTGATTCCTATGGGGAAATACTTTTAATGTCTACACCTAACACCCTAACATGAACCCCAAGTCTAAACACCCCTAACCCTACACTTATTAACCTCTAATCTTCCGCCCTGACATCCTTGCCACCTACATTATATTATTAACCCCTAATCTGCCGCTCCGGACACTGCCGCCACCTACATTATATGTATGAGCCCCTAATCTGCTGCCTCTAACACCGCCGACACCTACATTATATTTATTAACCCCTAATCTGCCACCCCCAATGTCGCCGCAACGTAACTACACTTATAAACCCCTAATCTGCCGCCCCCAACGTCGCCGCCACTATAATAAAGTTATTAATCCCTAAACCTAAATATTATTTAAATAAATCTAAAGAAAATTACTATAATTAAATAAATTAATCCTATTTAAAATTAAATACTTACCTATAAAATAAACCATAATGTAGCTACAATATAACTAATAGTTACATTATAGCTATTTTAGGATTTATTTTTATTTTACAGGCAACTTTGTATTTATTTTAACTAGGTAGAATAGTTATTAAATAGTTATTAACTATTATTATTATCGGTTATTTGTAGAGCACCAACAGATTCCGCAGCGCTGTAACTATTTAATAACTACCTAGCTAAAATAAAGACAAAGTTACCTGTAAAATAAATCCTAACCTAAGTTACAATTACACCTAACACTACTCTATAAATAAATTAACTAAATTAAATTAAACTAATTACAATTAAATTAAATAAACTAAATTACGAAAAAAACAAACACTGAATTACAGAAAATAAAAAAGAAATTACGGGGGAGTGTCCTAGCAGCCGCCATGACCAGATGCAAAACACAGAAGCTCCGGACCTACTAAAGCCAATATTTCATTTATCAGTTCTACAATGGGAAAGTCCGTATCATACTTTGGAGTACTAGATTCACAAGACTGAGCTGAATTCACTAATACCCATTTTATGACAATTACTGCTAAAAGTACTGTGTTTGAGGTGTTTCGACAGAAACAGTGACAACCTACTATCATCTGCACAACCCCCCCCCCATCTGCTGTGTTAAACAGAATTATTCCACTACTAATACTAAGGGGTGCAACTATATCTCACTATGGAGGAGTCTTCACACAGTGGATTACAGGCCCTTTTGATCGCATTAGATCGGAAAATCGATAGCAACTTTGAGCAATTATTATCAGTTCTAAAAGCCCGCCCCGAAAGGCAATTGCATACGAAGGTGCAAATGGCGACTGAACCTATTTGTGTCTTACAGTCTAGTTGCTCTAGACATCCACTAAGTTCGATCGAGGCTGCTCCACTTGCTACAGCCCCATGGGAATCTTTGCATAGTCAGCCGCAGGACACACAGTTGCGACATTGCAGTAGTGGAGGCCCGGATGACACGCTTGTCTTTACTACTCTGGAGATCGAGTGCACAGCTAATAGGAGACGGACGCCGAGATGGGGAGATACGACTGAACACCCACTATACTACAGGGAGTTACCCACGGTCCTTGTGACTAGATTCACTAAATTTCCTATTAAGCCTTTGTTAGTAGGGCCTGCCATGGCCCCGGTCTCTTCTATCTACCTACAGTCTTCAACCTCGGTAGCTCTGATCCGAATTGAGCAAAGCTTCAGAAGGAACCTAAACACAATACCTTTCATTTTGAGTCCCCACGGGTATGGAAGCGAGATTGGAAGCACCCGAAAGGGAATTGGATAAACTCATACTAAGATGGATGATCTTAGTCTTTTGCAGCACCATATAGGAGATGGGTGGCTCTCTAATCTTATACCGAACTATAAATTTTGACAGACCTGCGCACCCTATACCAAAAGTGGTCCTATAACTCTATAACTTAAGACTTGTCTCAAATAGTTTTGGACATTTTCCTTTATACCAGTGCAGATATGGGGCTGGTAGGGCTTCTCTTTCTGGCCCTCCATTTATTAATGACAACTGCCCAGTTTGAAAATAATTGAGGGACTGACTACTATGTTAGCTCATTTTTGCTTAATCCAGGCTGTTAGCATTTGGTGTCTGATGATATAGATTCATATTTTATTAACTATGTGGGCCTTTAGGGTTAATAATGCTTTTTGCCCCCCTACTTGGGAATTGCATATAAGAATTGCCTATGTATATATAAGGTTATGTAAACACTCTTTAATCAAGGTTAAGAATATACCCTTAAGCTATTGATGCATGTACCCCCTTAAGCACATGTTGTGTAATGAGGTCTGTTGTACTAGTGCTTGTTTCATGTTGCGCACAGAGTATTAATTCTAGATCTTATAACATAACAATTTATAGGAAAGTTGGAGTTTCTAGATAATGACACTTGCATATACCTCTTAGTTAAACTCCCCTACCATCTATTCATTCAGAGATGGCGGTAAAGATCTGCTCAAGGTAGCCTCCCCAGAATGATCTGCCACAGCAAACGTACTATCCTTGGTTTAAGGTACAAGCTTTCTTATGCACTCATAGAACCTGTACCTCCCTAACAACTCTTACTTAAAAGGCAAATCTATAGTCTAACCCATTTAGGAAGTTTTGGCATTTCATCTAACTTAGGTAAGGGAGATTTCATATACTGAGGTATTACCTACCCCCCAATCACTATCTATGCAGTTATATGCATTGTACAAATATACTCAACATAATATTAGTCCCTTTTCTAAATATCAGAGAAGCTGTTGTCACTAACACAAGAATCTTAGTCATATGGGAAGTATGGGAATATAATTAGCTAACAACATGTTTGTGGAAATGTAGTCTCAATTTATGAGTTTGGGTTATAATAGTGTCAGTCATATCTTATTATAAAAAAAGGTCTATGTAACTAATTTGACTTCATTGTATATGCCCAAAAGATATCATTATATTTTGAAGCACTTGACTTTATACTTGAATTCCTGCGCATATAACTTTATATTATTTTAGTTAGTTGAGGCTTGGTCAAGGGTTATCATAGGATACTTCCCTCTCCTTTGTACATTACTATTATTTGCTCGCTCTTAGTTGAAACAGTTAGAGGCTTAATTAGAAGAGAAAACCTATTAGTCTTATAAATGTAACAGAAAACCGCCTGCAACTTTACGCCAAGTTTTATATATATATATATATGTATATGGTTAAAAAACTATACTGTTCGGTTGTAAGACACTGTTGGCTCGGTCTATGTCATACTGGTTTAAGCCCTGCAGGCCCACCTTATTTCATAATTTTTGGCTAACCTTGCCCTTTTTTTTTTTTTTTTTTAACAGCCATGGTTGTCCCGGATATTTAGATTGCTGCACAGATCATTGGTTTGTAAGCCCTTCTCACGTGAAGGCCCTCCTCCCAACTATAGTACACCTCTAACATTACTAGTATGGCAAAGTTCCTTAGAGACCACAACCTTTAGTTGTTACCCCTTAACCAGTTGCTAGTTCCCCTCTCCCCTCCCTATTTGATCACACATATAACCTATACCCCAAGCTGTGTTTACCCGCTGACTGTTATATGCTATTTGTAGGCCCAAATGAGGCCGCAGATCTGACTACCTTATCCCCTTACATTTTTATAAAGCTAGAGAGCTCTTAAGTGACCTCATAACTAGTCAGCCAGCTATGCTAGTATATCAAGAATATAGAGGTTTGAGAAGCCTATTTGTTGACATGCAATGTTGTATTCCAGTCTCGTTCTTGTCTAATAATTTCTTTATATTACATGTAGTTTACGGATGCATAATTTCTGTGTCTTTCCTGTTGCAAGGCTAACACAGTATGTTGTATTTTATCGCACAACCTCAATAAAAAAAATATTTAAAAAAAAAAGAAATTACATTTTTTTAAACTAATTACACCTAATCTAAGCCCCCTAATAAAATAAAAAAGCCCCCCAAAATAATAAAAATCCCTACCCTATACTAAATTACAAATAGCCCTTAAAAGGGCCTTTTGCGGGGCATTGCCCCAAAGTAATCAGCTAATTTTTTTTACAATAAATCTTTTTATTAATATCAAGTGAGATACAATTACATGAAATGGCAATAAAAAGAAGTTTCTCTTTTACATTCTGAAATTAACAACAAACCCAATTAAAGGATATAAAAAAAGGAGTTTTGCGGGAGCAAAAAATACCTAATATTGCTCAACACATCGAATTGAATTGACCCGCCTCACCATTATAACAATAACATTGGGAGGTACAGATACATTAACGTTTTTATTGAAGACTTACCACATCTCAGTTCAAACAGCTTCCAGTAACGCATCATAATCAGCCAAAATATAACAATGCGACACAGCACAGATCCATGAAACTCGCGGGTCTTGTTCCCAAAGGAATATCACATCAGCAATAAATTCTTGTTTACCAATATATGTGTAGTGTATTTTTCTAATTCTAAGATATAACCCACCTCTCTCAGCCACAGTTCATATGATGGAACTACAGCCTTCTTCCAAAGCCTGGGTATCAGGCGCCTGGCACTATTGAGCATAATCTGCAGTAATTTCTTCCTATATAAACAAGGGATTTTTGGTATATCGCCCAGCAGGACCATGTTAACAGAGAGTTTGATATTACCCCCTAGAGTTTTAGTTATCTTTTCGCTAATAGCGTTCCAGAATGTGAGTAGGAGCTGGCAGGACCACCAGATATGGGAGAGGGTACCAATCTCACCGCAATGTCTCCAGCACTGGGAGGAAGAATTGGGAAAAATGCTATGGAGTCGGTGAGGTGTTAAATACCAATGGGACGTTAATTTAAAATTTATTTATATCAGTATCAGTGATATAGATGCTTTTTTGTTTTCTCTAAAAATACGGCACCACTGGGCATCTGGGAGGTTTATGCCAAGTTCCCTTTCCCATTTAGTGATATACGCAGGTTTTTTTAGTGGGGAAAGACCCCCTGAGTAGTTTATAGATTATGGAGATATGAGAGCTCCTTATAGAGGGGGACACGCACAGTGACTCAAAGGGGGAGAGGGGTCTAGTGAGGCTTATTTTATATGGAATGCTGAATATGGCATGCCTAATTTGGAAATAGGGAAACCACAAATGGAATGGTGGGCCTAGAAATTGTCCTATTTCTGCTTGTGAGCGTATTACCCCGTTATGTAGTAAGGTATGTGCTGGAACATTAGAGAGGGAGCCTGCAATCATAGGTGTTTGAATAGTCTGGGGTTTTAAGAAGAGCGGGTTGTTAAGTAGGGGGGTGAGAGGGGAAACCTGCGTGGATATATGTCTGTCCATTATCAGCAGTTTATCCCAAATACGCAATGTGGTTGCTATATAATAGTTGTTCCATATCTCTGGAGGTCTTGATTTATCTGGGATCCAGCACTGATCGCCCAAATTAGTCCCACTGCTAGAAAAATTTCCATCTGCACCCAAGGCTTTTCAGGGGAGGAGTGCTTCCAGGCTACTATCCGTGCTAAATGTTTCGCTCTGTAATAATTCATTAAGTTGGGGGCTCCTAGTCCACCATCCTCCCTACTGAGGAATAGAGTATC
The DNA here is from genome assembly GCF_027579735.1 of Bombina bombina. NCBI lineage: Eukaryota > Metazoa > Chordata > Amphibia > Anura > Bombinatoridae > Bombina > Bombina bombina. Next base: position 96,876,124 of record NC_069503.1, read on the forward strand.
TCTAGCTACCCTCGGTCTTTTGTGTGACCATATAAACTGGTCGAATCTTTTCTGTTGCTGTATAAGAAATTGTGTAGGAATGTCTATGGGGAGTGCCTGAAAAAGGTATAAGAATTTAGGGATAATACTCATTTTTATCGCATTAATGCGTCCCATCCAGGAGAGATGACCTTGTTTGTGCCAGGCCCCTAACAGATTAGTGGTTTCAGCCTGTAAAGGGATATAGTTAAGGGAGAATAGTTCAGTATGCGATGATGATATGTCAATGCCTAAGTACTTAATTTTCTTGGTTATCTGGAAAGAGGTGTGAGTTGTGATGAATTGTGTTTCCTCCACATTAATGTGCAATGGTAAGATCATTGATTTGTCCATGTTTACTGAGAAGTTGGAAACTAATTTATACTCCTCCAATTCGCCCATTAGGGCTGGCAGGGAGGAAAGGGGAGAACGTAATGAAAATATAATGTCGTCCGCATACAGCAAACATTTTTGAAGCAGCTCACCAAAAGGGACGCCTTGAATGATATGATTACTTCGAACCCTAGAAGCAAGCACCTCCACGACCAGAGCGAACAACAGGGGAGAAAGGGGGCATCCCTGGCGTGTGCCGTTACAAATAGGGATCACCCAAGAAAGTGTGTCATTGACACTGACATAAGCAATTGGGTTGCTATAAAGAGCTTGTATGCAGGATATCAATAACTGTGAAAAACCAAACTTCGACAGGGTGGACCACAGAAAGTCCCAGTCCACCCTGTCGAAGGCCTTCTCCACATCAGTAGAAAGGAGCATTAGGGGCGACTTAGAGGCCTGGGCAGTTAAGAGGGTATGTAAAATTCTAATGGTGTTCTGCTTAGCCTCTCTACCTGGGATGAAGCCGACTTGATCAGTGTGCACGAGAGAGGGGAGGTATTTGCCAATTCTTGTAGCTAATAATTTAGCGTATAACTTAATGTCGATATTTATAAGCGAAATTGGCCGGTAGTTGGTTACTAAGTCTGGGGGTTTGCCTGGTTTGGGTATCACTGAGATTGTAGCTTCTAGTAGTGTCGATGGGAGTTGGGCGCCCTGGTCGATAGAGGCATATTGCTCCAAGAGATGGGGGCAAAGAAGGGATTTAAAGAGATGGTAAAACTTGGGTGTGAACCCATCTGGGCCGGGGGCTTTACCCTGTGGGAGGTCCCTGATAGATAGCAGTAACTCTTGTACAGTGAATTGTTTGTCAAGGATGTCAATATCATCATTTGATAGCCTGGGAAGCTGAGTCTGCTCTAAATACGTGTTTATTCGCTGAAGTTTGTCTTCTATACTTATTGTGGGCAGATTATACAGAGAGGTATAGTACTCAGTAAACTGGTTAGCAATTTCAGTGTTGTTAGAGTGTATATTTCCATTATGGTCTGTAATCTTGGCAACATATGCCTTAAACCTCTTTTTGCGTAGAGACTTCGCTAGTAAGCGCCCGGCCTTATTACTCTCAATAAAAAACTTTGACTTAGAAGTAATAGCTCTCATATGTGCGTTCTTTTCTTTCTTTTCTTCTCTGGACAGTTGTGATCTCTCAAGAAGTAGCTGCGACTGAGGATTACGTTTTAGTGCATTTTCGCTGTTATTAAACTCAAGTGTTAGAGAGGTGAATTGAGCTGCTCGCTGTTTGCGTTGCCTATGTGTGCAATCAGCTATTTTACCTTTAAAAAAAAATACAATACCCCCCAACATTACAACCCACCACCCACATACCCCTACTTTAAAACCCACCCAATCCCCCCTTAAAAAAACCTAACACTAACCCCCTGAAGATCACCCTACCTTGAGCTGTCTTCACCCAGCCGGGCCGAAGTCTTCATCCAATCCGGCCAGAAGTCTTCATCTGATCGGGGCAGAAGAGGTCCTCCAGATGGCAGAAGTCTTCATCCAGGCTGCATCTTCTATCTTCATCCTTCCGGCGCGGAGCGGGTCCATCTTCATCCCAGCCAACACGGAGCATCCTCTTCATCCGGAGTCTTCTTCAACAATGACCGTTCCTTTAAGTGACGTCATCCAAGATGGCGTCCCTTCAATTCTGATTGGCTGATAGAATTCTTTCAGCCAATCGGAATTAAGGTAGGAAAAATCCTACTGGCTGATGCTATCAGACAATAGGATTGAAGTTCAATCCTATTGGCTGATCCAATCAGCCAATAGGATTGAGCTTGCATTCTATTGGCTGTTCCAATCAGCCAATAGAATGCGAGCTCAATCCTATTGGCTGATTGGATCAGCCAATCGGATTGAACTTCAATCCAATTGGCTGATTGCATCAGCCAATAGGATTTTTCCTACCTTAATTCTGATTGGCTGATAGAATCCTATCAGCCAATCGGAATTCAAGGTATGTCATCTTGGATGACGTCATTTAAAGGAACCTTCATTTGTCGTTAGTCCGTCGGCCAGGAAGGATGCTCCGCGCCGGATGTCTTCAAGATGGAGCCGCTCCTCGTTGGATGGAAGAAGATAGAAGATTCCGCTTGGATGAAGACTTCTGCCCAGATGGAGGACCACTTCTGCACCGATCGGATGAAGACTTCTGCCCGGCTGGAGGACCACTTATGCCCAGATCAGATGAAGACTTCTGCTCGGCTGGGTGAAGACGGCTCAAGGTAGGGTGATCTTCAATGGGGTAGTGTTAGGTTTTTTTAATGGGGGATTGGGTGGGTTTTAGAGTAAGGTTGGGTGTGTGGGTGGTGGGTTTTAATGCTGGGGGGGTTGTATTTAGACATGTGCAATTCGTTTAGGATTGATTCGGAAATTCGGAAAATTCGGTAAATTCGGAGATTCGGATCAATTCGAATTTCCAAATTAAAATACTTCCGAATCTACCGAATGAATCCGAATTAGCTGCCGAATCTACCGAATAAATCCGAATTAGCTCGGTAAATTTGGCATTCCCCCATAGGAAACAATGGGGCAGTTTGGGCTGAAAAAAAACTAACACCTGCAAAAAAGCAACGTTCAGCTCTTAACGCAGCCCCTTTGTTTCCTATGGGGAAACACTAAGTCTACACCTAACACCCTAACATGAACCCCGAGTCTAAACACCCCTAATCTAACACTTATTAACCCCTAATCTGCCGCCCCCCGCTATCGCTGACACCTGCATTATACTATTAACCCCTAATCTGCCGCTCCGGACACCGCCGCAACCTACATTATCCCTATGAACCCCTAATCTGCTGTCCCTAACATTGCCGACACCTATATTATATTTATTAACCCCTAATCTGCCCCCCCAATGTCACTGCAACCTAACTACAAGAATTAACCCCTAATCTGCCGACCGGACACCGCCGCCACTTACATTATCCCTATGAACCCCTAATCTGCTGCCCCCCAACATCGCCAACACCTACATAATATTTATTAACCCCTAATCTGCCCCCCCAACGTCGCCGCAACCTAACTACAAGTATTAACCCCTAATCTGCCAACCGGACATCGCCGCCACGATTAATAAATGTATTAACCCCTAAACTGCCGCACTCCCACCTCACAAACACTATAATAAATTGTATTAACCCCTAATCTGCCCTCCCTAACATCCTCGTCACCTACCTACAATTATTAACCAGCCCCCAACGTCGCCGCTACTATAATAAAGTTATTAACCCCTAAACCTAAGTCTAACCCTAACCCTAACACCCCCCTAACTTAAATATAATTTAAGTAAAACTAAATAAATTTACTATAATTAAATAAATTAATCCTATTTAAAACTAAATACATACCTGTAAAATAAACCCTAATATAGCTACAATATAACTAATAGTTACATTGTACCTATTTTAGGATTTATATTTATTTTACAGGCAACTTTGTATTTATTTTAACCAGGTACAATAGTTATTAAATAGTTATTAACTATTTAATTACTTCCTAGTTAAAATAAATACAAATTTACCTGTAAAATAAATCCTAACCTAAGTTACAATTACACCTAACACTACACTATCATTAAATTAAATAAATTAATCCTATTTAAAACTAAATACTTACCTGTAAAGTAAACCCTAATATAGCTACAATATAACTATTAGTTACATTGTAGCTATTTTAGGATTTATATTTATTTTACAGGCAACTTTGTATTTATTTTAACTAGGTACAATAGCTATTAAATAGTTAATAACTACTTAATAGCTACCTAATTTAAATAATTACAAAATTACTTGTAAAATAAATCCTAACCTAAGTTACAATTAAACCTAACACTACACTATCATAAAATAAATTAACTATAAGTACCTACAATTAAATACAATTAAATAAACTAAACTAAAGTACAAAAAAACCCAAACACTAAATTACAAAAAATAAAAAAAGATTACAAGAATTTTAAGCTAATTACACCTACTCTAAGCCCCCTAATAAAATAACAAAGCCCCCCAAAATAAAAAAAAATTCCCTACCCTAATCTAAATTACAAAAGTTAACAGCTCTATTACCTTACCAGCCCTTAAAATGGCTTTTTGCGGGGCATGCCCCAAAGTAATCAGCTCTTTTGCCTGTAAAAAAAAACACAATACCACCCCCCAACATTACAACCCACCACCCACATACCCCTACTCTAACCCAAACCCCCCTTAAATAAACCTAACACTTCCCCCTGAAGATCTCCCTACCTTGAGTCGTGTTCACCCAGCCGGGCCGAAGTCTTCATCCGATGGGGCAGAAGAGGACATCCAGACAGGCAGAAGTCTTCATCCAAGCGGGGGCAAGAAGAGGTCTTCCATCCATCAGAAGTCTTCATCCAGGCGGCATCTTCTATCTTCATCCATCCGGAGCGGCAGCATCCTGAAGACATCCGACGCAGAGCATCCTCTTCTTTCTTGATCCGACGATTAAATGACAGTACCTTTAAGTGACGTAATCCAAGATGGCGTCCCTTGAATTCCGATTGGCTGATAGGATTCTATCAGCCAATCGGAATTAAGGTAGGAAAAATCTGATTGGGTGATTGGTGGTGGGTTGTAATGTTGGGGGGTGGTATTGTGTTTTTTTTTTACAGGCAAAAGAGCTGATTACTTTGGGGCATGCCCCGCAAAAAGCCCTTTTAAGGGCTGGTAAGGTAATAGAGCTGTTAACTTTTGTAATTTAGATTAGGGTAGGGAATTTTTTTATTTTGGGGGGCTTTGTTATTTTATTAGGGGGCTTAGAGTAGGTGTAATTAGCTTAAAATTCTTGTAATCTTTTTTTATTTTTTGTAATTTAGTGTTTGGTTTTTTTTGTAATTTAGTTTAGTTTATTTAATTGTTGGTAATTATAGGTACTTGTAGTTAATTTATTTAATGATAGTGTAGTGTTAGGTTTAATTGTAACTTAGGTTAGGATTTATTTTACAGGTAATTTTGTAATTATTTTAACTAAGTAGCTATTAAATAGTTAATAACTATTTAATAACTATTGTACCTAGTTAAAATAAATACAAAGTTGCCTGTAAAATAAATATAAATCCTAAAATAACTACAATGTAACTATTAGTTATATTGTAGCTATATTAGGGTTTATTTTACAGGTAAGTATTTAGTTTTAAATAGGATTAATTTATTTAATTAATTTAATGATAGTGTAGTGTTAGGTGTATTTGTAACTTAGGTTAGTATTTATTTTACATGTAATTTTGTATTTATTTTAGCTAGGTAGCTATTAAATAGTTAATAACTATTTAATAACTATTGTACCTAGTTAAAATAAATACAAAGTTGCCTGTAAAATAAATATAAATCCTAAAATAGCTACAATGTAACTATTAGTTATATTGTAGCTATATTAGGGTTTATTTTCTAGCGCCTAGATTTAGAGTTTGGCGTTAGCCGTCAAAACCAGCGTTAGAGGCTCCTAACGCTGGTTTTGGGCTACCGCTGGTATTTAGAGTCAGTCAGGAAAGGGTCTAACGCTCACTTTCCAGCCGCGACTTTTCCATACCGCAGATCCCCCTACGTCATTTGCGTATCCTATCTTTTCAATGAGATCTTTCTAACGCCGGTATTTAGAGTCGTGGCTGAAGTGAGCGTTAGAAATCTAACTACAAAACTCCAGCCGCAGAAAAAAAACAGGAGTTAAGAGCTTTCTGGGCTAACGCTGGTTCATAAAGCTCTTAACTACTGTGGTCTAAAGTACACTAACACCCATTAACTACCTATGTACCCCTAAACCGAGGTCCCCCCACATTGCCGCCACTCTATTAAAATTTTTTAACCCCTAATCTGCCGACCGCACACTGCCGCAACCTACATTATCCCTATGTACCCCTAATCTGCTGCCCCTAACACCGCCGACCCCTATATTATATTTATTAACCCCTAATCTGCCGCCCCCAACGTCGCCTCCACCTACCTACAATTATTAACCCCTAATCTGCCGACTGCACACCGCCGCCACCTACGTTATCCCTATGAACCCCTAATCTGCTGCCCCTAACACCGCCGACCCCTATATTATATTTATTAACCCCTAATCTGCCGCCCCCAATGTCGTCTCCACCTACCTACAATTATTAACCCCTAATCTGCCGACCGCACACCGCCGCCACCTACGTTATCCCTATGAACCCCTAATCTTCTGCCCCTAACACCGCCGACCCCTATATTATATTTATTAACCCCTAATCTGCCGCCCCCAACGTCACCGACACCTACCTACAATTATTAACCCCTAATCTGCCGACCAGACCTCACCGCCACTATAATAAATGTATTAACCCCTAATCCGCCTCACTCCCGCCTCAATAAGCCTATAATAAATAGTATTAACCCCTAATCTGCCCTCCCTAACATCGCCGACACCTAACATCAAGTATTAACCCCTAATCTGCCGACCGGACCTCACCGCTACTCTAATAAATGTATTAACCCCTAAAGCTAAGTCTAACCTTAACCCTAACACCCCCCCTAAGTTAAATATAATTTTTATCTAACGAAATAAATTAACTCTTATTAAATAAATTATTCCTATTTAAAGCTAAATACTTACCTGTAAAATAAATCCTAATATAGCTACAATATAAATTATAATTATATTGTAGCTATTTTAGGATTAATATTTATTTTACAGGCAACTTTGTATTTATTTTAACCAGGTACAATAGCTATTAAATAGTTAATAACTATTTAATAGCTACCTAGTTAAAATAATTACAAAATTACCTGTAAAATAAATCCTAACCTAAGTTACAATTAAACCTAACACTACACTATCAATAAATTAATTAAATAAAATACCTACAATTATCTACAATTAAATCTAACACTACACTATCAATAAATTAATTAAATACAATACCTACAAATAAATACAATTAAATAAACTAACTAAAGTACAAAAAATAAAAAAGAACTAAGTTACAAAAAATAAAAAAATATTTACAAACATTTGAAAAATATTACAACAATTTTAAACTAATTACACCTACTCTAAGCCCCCTAATAAAATAACAAAGCCCCCCAAAATAAAAAAATGCCATACCCTATTCTAAAATTAAAATAGAAAAGCTCTTTTACCTTACCAGCCCTTAAAAGGGCCCTTTGCGGGGCATGCCCCAAAGATTTCAGCTCTTTTGCCTGTAAAAAAAAAACATACAATACCCCCCCAACATTACAACCCACCACCCACATACCCCTAATCTAACCCAAACCCCCCTTAAATAAACCTAACACTAAGCCCCTGAAGATCTCCCTACCTTGTCTTCACCACACCGGGTTCACCGATTCGTCCTGGCTCCGACGTCTTCATCCAAGCCCAAGCAGGGGGCTGAAGAGGTCCATGATCCGGCTGAAGTCTTCATCCAAGCGGGAGCTGAAGAGGTCCATGATCCGGCTGAAGTCTTCATCCAAGCGGGAGCTGAAGAGGTCCATGATGCGGCTGAAGTCTTCATCCAAGCGGCATCTTCAATCTTCTTTCTTCTGAATCCATGTTCATCCCGCCGACGCGGAACATCCATCTTCACCGACGACTTCCCGACGAATGACGGTTCCTTTAAGGGACCTCATCCAAGATGGCGTCCCTCGAATTCCGAATGGCTGATAGGATTCTATCAGCCAATCGGAATTAAGGTAGGAAAATTCTGATTGGCTGATGGAATCAGCCAATCAGATTCAAGTTCAATCCGATTGGCTGCTCCAATCAGCCAATCAGATTGAGCTCGCATTCTATTGGCTGTTCCGATCAGTGGCTTGGATGAAGACGTCGGAGCCAGGACGAGTTGCAGTGGCGGGAAATGTAGTCTCAATTTATGAGTTTGGGTTATAATAGTGTCAGTCATATCTTATTATAAAAAAAGGTCTATGTAACTAATTTGACTTCATTGTATATGCCCAAAAGATATCATTATATTTTGAAGCACTTGACTTTATACTTGAATTCCTGCGCATATAACTTTATATTATTTTAGTTAGTTGAGGCTTGGTCAAGGGTTATCATAGGATACTTCCCTCTCCTTTGTACATTACTATTATTTGCTCGCTCTTAGTTGAAACAGTTAGAGGCTTAATTAGAAGAGAAAACCTATTAGTCTTATAAATGTAACAGAAAACCGCCTGCAACTTTACGCCAAGTTTTATATATATATATATATATATATATATATATATATATATATGTATATGGTTAAAAAACTATACTGTTCGGTTGTAAGACACTGTTGGCTCGGTCTATGTCATACTGGTTTAAGCCCTGCAGGCCCACCTTATTTCATAATTTTTGGCTAACCTTGCCCTTTTTTTTTTTTTTTTTAACAGCCATGGTTGTCCCGGATATTTAGATTGCTGCACAGATCATTGGTTTGTAAGCCCTTCTCACGTGAAGGCCCTCCTCCCAACTATAGTACACCTCTAACATTACTAGTATGGCAAAGTTCCTTAGAGACCACAACCTTTAGTTGTTACCCCTTAACCAGTTGCTAGTTCCCCTCTCCCCTCCCTATTTGATCACACATATAACCTATACCCCAAGCTGTGTTTACCCGCTGACTGTTATATGCTATTTGTAGGCCCAAATGAGGCCGCAGATCTGACTACCTTATCCCCTTACATTTTTATAAAGCTAGAGAGCTCTTAAGTGACCTCATAACTAGTCAGCCAGCTATGCTAGTATATCAAGAATATAGAGGTTTGAGAAGCCTATTTGTTGACATGCAATGTTGTATTCCAGTCTCGTTCTTGTCTAATAATTTCTTTATATTACATGTAGTTTACGGATGCATAATTTCTGTGTCTTTCCTGTTGCAAGGCTAACACAGTATGTTGTATTTTATCGCACAACCTCAATAAAAAAAATATTTAAAAAAAAAAGAAATTACATTTTTTTAAACTAATTACACCTAATCTAAGCCCCCTAATAAAATAAAAAAGCCCCCCAAAATAATAAAAATCCCTACCCTATACTAAATTACAAATAGCCCTTAAAAGGGCCTTTTGCGGGGCATTGCCCCAAAGTAATCAGCTAATTTTTTTTACAATAAATCTTTTTATTAATATCAAGTGAGATACAATTACATGAAATGGCAATAAAAATAAGTTTCTCTTTTACATTCTGAAATTAACAACAAACCCAATTAAAGGATATAAAAAAAGGAGTTTTGCGGGAGCAAAAAATACCTAATATTGCTCAACACATCGAATTGAATTGACCCGCCTCACCATTATAACAATAACATTGGGAGGTACAGATACATTAACGTTTTTATTGAAGACTTACCACATCTCAGTTCAAACAGCTTCCAGTAACGCATCATAATCAGCCAAAATATAACAATGCGACACAGCACAGATCCATGAAACTCGCGGGTCTTGTTCCCAAAGGAATATCACATCAGCAATAAATTCTTGTTTACCAATATATGTGTAGTGTATTCTTTCTAATTCTAAGATATAACCCACCTCTCTCAGCCACAGTTCATATGATGGAACTACAGCCTTCTTCCAAAGCCTGGGTATCAGGCGCCTGGCACTATTGAGCATAATCTGCAGTAATTTCTTCCTATATAAACAAGGGATTTTTGGTATATCGCCCAGCAGGACCATGTTAACAGAGAGTTTGATATTACCCCCTAGAGTTTTAGTTATCTTTTCGCTAATAGCGTTCCAGAATGTGAGTAGGAGCTGGCAGGACCACCAGATATGGGAGAGGGTACCAATCTCACCGCAATGTCTCCAGCACTGGGAGGAAGAATTGGGAAAAATGCTATGGAGTCGGTGAGGTGTTAAATACCAATGGGACGTTAATTTAAAATTTATTTATATCAGTATCAGTGATATAGATGCTTTTTTGTTTTCTCTAAAAATACGGCACCACTGGGCATCTGGGAGGTTTATGCCAAGTTCCCTTTCCCATTTAGTGATATACGCAGGTTTTTTTAGTGGGGAAAGACCCCCTGAGTAGTTTATAGATTATGGAGATATGAGAGCTCCTTATAGAGGGGGACACGCACAGTGACTCAAAGGGGGAGAGGGGTCTAGTGAGGCTTATTTTATATGGAATGCTGAATATGGCATGCCTAATTTGGAAATAGGGAAACCACAAATGGAATGGTGGGCCTAGAAATTGTCCTATTTCTGCTTGTGAGCGTATTACCCCGTTATGTAGTAAGGTATGTGCTGGAACATTAGAGAGGGAGCCTGCAATCATAGGTGTTTGAATAGTCTGGGGTTTTAAGAAGAGCGGGTTGTTAAGTAGGGGGGTGAGAGGGGAAACCTGCGTGGATATATGTCTGTCCATTATCAGCAGTTTATCCCAAATACGCAATGTGGTTGCTATATAATAGTTGTTCCATATCTCTGGAGGTCTTGATTTATCTGGGATCCAGCACTGATCGCCCAAATTAGTCCCACTGCTAGAAAAATTTCCATCTGCACCCAAGGCTTTTCAGGGGAGGAGTGCTTCCAGGCTACTATCCGTGCTAAATGTGTCGCTCTGTAATAATTCATTAAGTTGGGGGCTCCTAGTCCACCATCCTCCCTACTGAGGAATAGAGTATCTCTAGCTACCCTCGGTCTTTTGTGTGACCATATAAACTGGTCGAATCTTTTCTGTTGCTGTATAAGAAATTGTGTAGGAATGTCTATGGGGAGTGCCTGAAAAAGGTATAAGAATTTAGGGATAATACTCATTTTTATCGCATTAATGCGTCACATCCAGGAGAGATGACCTTGTTTGTGCCAGGCCCCTAACAGATTAGTGGTTTCAGCCTGTAAAGGGATATAGTTAAGGGAGAATAGTTCAGTATGCGATGATGATATGTCAATGCCTAAGTACTTAATTTTCTTGGTTATCTGGAAAGAGGTGTGAGTTGTGATGAATTGTGTTTCCTCCACATTAATGTGCAATGGTAAGATCATTGATTTGTCCATGTTTACTGAGAAGTTGGAAACTAATTTATACTCCTCCAATTCGCCCATTAGGGCTGGCAGGGAGGAAAGGGGAGAACGTAATGAAAATATAATGTCGTCCGCATACAGCAAACATTTTTGAAGCAGCTCACCAAAAGGGACGCCTTGAATGATATGATTACTTCGAACCCTAGAAGCAAGCACCTCCACGACCAGAGCGAACAACAGGGGAGAAAGGGGGCATCCCTGGCGTGTGCCGTTACAAATAGGGATCACCCAAGAAAGTGTGTCATTGACACTGACATAAGCAATTGGGTTGCTATAAAGAGCTTGTATGCAGGATATCAATAACTGTGAAAAACCAAACTTCGACAGGGTGGACCACAGAAAGTCCCAGTCCACCCTGTCGAAGGCCTTCTCCACATCAGTAGAAAGGAGCATTAGGGGCGACTTAGAGGCCTGGGCAGTTAAGAGGGTATGTAAAATTCTAATGGTGTTCTGCTTAGCCTCTCTACCTGGGATGAAGCCGACTTGATCAGTGTGCACGAGAGAGGGGAGGTATTTGCCAATTCTTGTAGCTAATAATTTAGCGTATAACTTAATGTCGATATTTATAAGCGAAATTGGCCGGTAGTTGGTTACTAAGTCTGGGGGTTTGCCTGGTTTGGGTATCACTGAGATTGTAGCTTCTAGTAGTGTCGATGGGAGTTGGGCGCCCTGGTCGATAGAGGCATATTGCTCCAAGAGATGGGGGCAAAGAAGGGATTTAAAGAGATGGTAAAACTTGGGTGTGAACCCATCTGGGCCAGGGGCTTTACCCTGTGGGAGGTCCCTGATAGATAGCAGTAACTCTTGTACAGTGAATTGTTTGTCAAGGATGTCAATATCATCATTTGATAGCCTGGGAAGCTGAGTCTGCTCTAAATACGTGTTTATTCGCTGAAGTTTGTCTTCTATACTTATTGTGGGCAGATTATACAGAGAGGTATAGTACTCAGTAAACTGGTTAGCAATTTCAGTGTTGTTAGAGTGTATATTTCCATTATGGTCTGTAATCTTGGCAACATATGCCTTAAACCTCTTTTTGCGTAGAGACTTCGCTAGTAAGCGCCCGGCCTTATTACTCTCAATAAAAAACTTTGACTTAGAAGTAATAGCTCTCATATGTGCGTTCTTTTCTTTCTTTTCTTCTCTGGACAGTTGTGATCTCTCAAGAAGTAGCTGCGACTGAGGATTACGTTTTAGTGCATTTTCGCTGTTATTAAACTCAAGTGTTAGAGAGGTGAATTGAGCTGCTCGCTGTTTGCGTTGCCTATGTGTGCAATCAGCTATTTTACCTTTAAAAAAAAAATACAATACCCCCCAACATTACAACCCACCACCCACATACCCCTACTTTAAAACCCACCCAATCCCCCCTTAAAAAAACCTAACACTAACCCCCTGAAGATCACCCTACCTTGAGCTGTCTTCACCCAGCCGGGCCGAAGTCTTCATCCAATCCGGCCAGAAGTCTTCATCTGATCGGGGCAGAAGAGGTCCTCCAGATGGCAGAAGTCTTCATCCAGGCTGCATCTTCTATCTTCATCCTTCCGGCGCGGAGCGGGTCCATCTTCATCCCAGCCAACACGGAGCATCCTCTTCATCCGGAGTCTTCTTCAACAATGACCGTTCCTTTAAGTGACGTCATCCAAGATGGCGTCCCTTCAATTCTGATTGGCTGATAGAATTCTTTCAGCCAATCGGAATTAAGGTAGGAAAAATCCTACTGGCTGATGCTATCAGACAATAGGATTGAAGTTCAATCCTATTGGCTGATCCAATCAGCCAATAGGATTGAGCTTGCATTCTATTGGCTGTTCCAATCAGCCAATAGAATGCGAGCTCAATCCTATTGGCTGATTGGATCAGCCAATCGGATTGAACTTCAATCCAATTGGCTGATTGCATCAGCCAATAGGATTTTTCCTACCTTAATTCTGATTGGCTGATAGAATCCTATCAGCCAATCGGAATTCAAGGTATGTCATCTTGGATGACGTCATTTAAAGGAACCTTCATTTGTCGTTAGTCCGTCGGCCAGGATGTCTTCAAGATGGAGCCGCTCCTCGTTGGATGGAAGAAGATAGAAGATTCCGCTTGGATGAAGACTTCTGCCCAGATGGAGGACCACTTCTGCACCGATCGGATGAAGACTTCTGCCCGGCTGGAGGACCACTTATGCCCAGATCAGATGAAGACTTCTGCTCGGCTGGGTGAAGACGGCTCAAGGTAGGGTGATCTTCAATGGGGTAGTGTTAGGTTTTTTTAATGGGGGATTGGGTGGGTTTTAGAGTAAGGTTGGGTGTGTGGGTGGTGGGTTTTAATGCTGGGGGGGTTGTATTTAGACATGTGCGATTCGTTTAGGATTGATTCGGAAATTCGGAAAATTCGGTAAATTCGGAGATTCGGATCAATTCGAATTTCCAAATTAAAATACTTCCGAATCTACCGAATGAATCCGAATTAGCTGCCGAATCTACCGAATAAATCCGAATTAGCTCGGTAAATTCGGCATTCCCCCATAGGAAACAATGGGGCAGTTTGGGCTGAAAAAAAACTAACACCTGCAAAAAAGCAACGTTCAGCTCTTAACGCAGCCCCTTTGTTTCCTATGGGGAAACACTAAGTCTACACCTAACACCCTAACATGAACCCCGAGTCTAAACACCCCTAATCTAACACTTATTAACCCCTAATCTGCCGCCCCCGCTATCGCTGACACCTGCATTATACTATTAACCCCTAATCTGCCGCTCCGGACACCGCCGCAACCTACATTATCCCTATGAACCCCTAATCTGCTGTCCCTAACATCGCCGACACCTATATTATATTTATTAACCCCTAATCTGCCCCCCCAATGTCACTGCAACCTAACTACAAGAATTAACCCCTAATCTGCCGACCGGACACCGCCGCCACTTACATTATCCCTATGAACCCCTAATCTGCTGCCCCCAACATCGCCAACACCTACATAATATTTATTAACCCCTAATCTGCCCCCCCAACGTCGCCGCAACCTAACTACAAGTATTAACCCCTAATCTGCCAACCGGACATCGCCGCCACGATTAATAAATGTATTAACCCCTAAACTGCCGCACTCCCACCTCACAAACACTATAATAAATTGTATTAACCCCTAATCTGCCCTCCCTAACATCCTCGTCACCTACCTACAATTATTAACCAGCCCCCAACGTCGCCGCTACTATAATAAAGTTATTAACCCCTAAACCTAAGTCTAACCCTAACCCTAACACCCCCCTAACTTAAATATAATTTAAGTAAAACTAAATAAATTTACTATAATTAAATAAATTAATCCTATTTAAAACTAAATACATACCTGTAAAATAAACCCTAATATAGCTACAATATAACTAATAGTTACATTGTACCTATTTTAGGATTTATATTTATTTTACAGGCAACTTTGTATTTATTTTAACCAGGTACAATAGTTATTAAATAGTTATTAACTATTTAATTACTTCCTAGTTAAAATAAATACAAATTTACCTGTAAAATAAATCCTAACCTAAGTTACAATTACACCTAACACTACACTATCATTAAATTAAATAAATTAATCCTATTTAAAACTAAATACTTACCTGTAAAGTAAACCCTAATATAGCTACAATATAACTATTAGTTACATTGTAGCTATTTTAGGATTTATATTTATTTTACAGGCAACTTTGTATTTATTTTAACTAGGTACAATAGCTATTAAATAGTTAATAACTACTTAATAGCTACCTAATTTAAATAATTACAAAATTACTTGTAAAATAAATCCTAACCTAAGTTACAATTAAACCTAACACTACACTATCATAAAATAAATTAACTATAAGTACCTACAATTAAATACAATTAAATAAACTAAACTAAAGTACAAAAAAAAACCAAACACTAAATTACAAAAAATAAAAAAAGATTACAAGAATTTTAAGCTAATTACACCTACTCTAAGCCCCCTAATAAAATAACAAAGCCCCCCAAAATAAAAAAAAATTCCCTACCCTAATCTAAATTACAAAAGTTAACAGCTCTATTACCTTACCAGCCCTTAAAATGGCTTTTTGCGGGGCATGCCCCAAAGTAATCAGCTCTTTTGCCTGTAAAAAAAAACACAATACCACCCCCCAACATTACAACCCACCACCCACATACCCCTACTCTAACCCAAACCCCCCTTAAATAAACCTAACACTTCCCCCTGAAGATCTCCCTACCTTGAGTCGTGTTCACCCAGCCGGGCCGAAGTCTTCATCCGATGGGGCAGAAGAGGACATCCAGACAGGCAGAAGTCTTCATCCAAGCGGGGCAAGAAGAGGTCTTCCATCCATCAGAAGTCTTCATCCAGGCGGCATCTTCTATCTTCATCCATCCGGAGCGGCAGCATCCTGAAGACATCCGACGCAGAGCATCCTCTTCTTTCTTGATCCGACGATTAAATGACAGTACCTTTAAGTGACGTAATCCAAGATGGCGTCCCTTGAATTCCGATTGGCTGATAGGATTCTATCAGCCAATCGGAATTAAGGTAGGAAAAATCTGATTGGGTGATTGGTGGTGGGTTGTAATGTTGGGGGGTGGTATTGTGTTTTTTTTTTACAGGCAAAAGAGCTGATTACTTTGGGGCATGCCCCGCAAAAAGCCCTTTTAAGGGCTGGTAAGGTAATAGAGCTGTTAACTTTTGTAATTTAGATTAGGGTAGGGAATTTTTTTATTTTGGGGGGCTTTGTTATTTTATTAGGGGGCTTAGAGTAGGTGTAATTAGCTTAAAATTCTTGTAATCTTTTTTTATTTTTTGTAATTTAGTGTTTGGTTTTTTTTGTAATTTAGTTTAGTTTATTTAATTGTTGGTAATTATAGGTACTTGTAGTTAATTTATTTAATGATAGTGTAGTGTTAGGTTTAATTGTAACTTAGGTTAGGATTTATTTTACAGGTAATTTTGTAATTATTTTAACTAAGTAGCTATTAAATAGTTAATAACTATTTAATAACTATTGTACCTAGTTAAAATAAATACAAAGTTGCCTGTAAAATAAATATAAATCCTAAAATAACTACAATGTAACTATTAGTTATATTGTAGCTATATTAGGGTTTATTTTACAGGTAAGTATTTAGTTTTAAATAGGATTAATTTATTTAATTAATTTAATGATAGTGTAGTGTTAGGTGTATTTGTAACTTAGGTTAGTATTTATTTTACATGTAATTTTGTATTTATTTTAGCTAGGTAGCTATTAAATAGTTAATAACTATTTAATAACTATTGTACCTAGTTAAAATAAATACAAAGTTGCCTGTAAAATAAATATAAATCCTAAAATAGCTACAATGTAACTATTAGTTATATTGTAGCTATATTAGGGTTTATTTTCTAGCGCCTAGATTTAGAGTTTGGCGTTAGCCGTCAAAACCAGCGTTAGAGGCTCCTAACGCTGGTTTTGGGCTACCGCTGGTATTTAGAGTCAGTCAGGAAAGGGTCTAACGCTCACTTTCCAGCCGCGACTTTTCCATACCGCAGATCCCCCTACGCCATTTGCGTATCCTATCTTTTCAATGAGATCTTTCTAACGCCGGTATTTAGAGTCGTGGCTGAAGTGAGCGTTAGAAATCTAACTACAAAACTCCAGCCGCAGAAAAAAAACAGGAGTTAAGAGCTTTCTGGGCTAACGCCGGTTCATAAAGCTCTTAACTACTGTGGTCTAAAGTACACTAACACCCATAAACTACCTATGTACCCCTAAACCGAGGTCCCCCCACATTGCCGCCACTCTATTAAAATTTTTTAACCCCTAATCTGCCGACCGCACACCGCCGCAACCTACATTATCCCTATGTACCCCTAATCTGCTGCCCCTAACACCGCCGACCCCTATATTATATTTATTAACCCCTAATCTGCCGCCCCCCAACGTCGCCTCCACCTACCTACAATTATTAACCCCTAATCTGCCGACTGCACACCGCCGCCACCTACGTTATCCCTATGAACCCCTAATCTGCTGCCCCTAACACCGCCGACCCCTATATTATATTTATTAACCCCTAATCTGCCGCCCCCAATGTCGTCTCCACCTACCTACAATTATTAACCCCTAATCTGCCGACCGCACACCGCCGCCACCTACGTTATCCCTATGAACCCCTAATCTGCTGCCCCTAACACCGCCGACCCCTATATTATATTTATTAACCCCTAATCTGCCGCCCCCAACGTCACCGACACCTACCTACAATTATTAACCCCTAATCTGCCGACCAGACCTCACCGCCACTATAATAAATGTATTAACCCCTAATCCGCCTCACTCCCGCCTCAATAAGCCTATAATAAATAGTATTAACCCCTAATCTGCCCTCCCTAACATCGCCGACACCTAACATCAAGTATTAACCCCTAATCTGCCGACCGGACCTCACCGCTACTCTAATAAATGTATTAACCCCTAAAGCTAAGTCTAACCTTAACCCTAACACCCCCCTAAGTTAAATATAATTTTTATCTAACGAAATAAATTAACTCTTATTAAATAAATTATTCCTATTTAAAGCTAAATACTTACCTGTAAAATAAATCCTAATATAGCTACAATATAAATTATAATTATATTGTAGCTATTTTAGGATTAATATTTATTTTACAGGCAACTTTGTATTTATTTTAACCAGGTACAATAGCTATTAAATAGTTAATAACTATTTAATAGCTACCTAGTTAAAATAATTACAAAATTACCTGTAAAATAAATCCTAACCTAAGTTACAATTAAACCTAACACTACACTATCAATAAATTAATTAAATAAAATACCTACAATTATCTACAATTAAATCTAACACTACACTATCAATAAATTAATTAAATACAATACCTACAAATAAATACAATTAAATAAACTAACTAAAGTACAAAAAATAAAAAAGAACTAAGTTACAAAAAATAAAAAAATATTTACAAACATTTGAAAAATATTACAACAATTTTAAACTAATTACACCTACTCTAAGCCCCCTAATAAAATAACAAAGCCCCCCAAAATAAAAAAATGCCATACCCTATTCTAAAATTAAAATAGAAAAGCTCTTTTACCTTACCAGCCCTTAAAAGGGCCCTTTGCGGGGCATGCCCCAAAGATTTCAGCTCTTTTGCCTGTAAAAAAAAAACATACAATACCCCCCCAACATTACAACCCACCACCCACATACCCCTAATCTAACCCAAACCCCCCTTAAATAAACCTAACACTAAGCCCCTGAAGATCTCCCTACCTTGTCTTCACCACACCGGGTTCACCGATTCGTCCTGGCTCCGACGTCTTCATCCAAGCCCAAGCAGGGGGCTGAAGAGGTCCATGATCCGGCTGAAGTCTTCATCCAAGCGGGAGCTGAAGAGGTCCATGATCCGGCTGAAGTCTTCATCCAAGCGGGAGCTGAAGAGGTCCATGATGCGGCTGAAGTCTTCATCCAAGCGGCATCTTCAATCTTCTTTCTTCTGAATCCATGTTCATCCCGCCGACGCGGAGCATCCATCTTCACCGACGACTTCCCGACGAATGACGGTTCCTTTAAGGGACCTCATCCAAGATGGCGTCCCTCGAATTCCGAATGGCTGATAGGATTCTATCAGCCAATCGGAATTAAGGTAGGAAAATTCTGATTGGCTGATGGAATCAGCCAATCAGATTCAAGTTCAATCCGATTGGCTGCTCCAATCAGCCAATCAGATTGAGCTCGCATTCTATTGGCTGTTCCGATCAGTGGCTTGGATGAAGACGTCGGAGCCAGGACGAGTTGCAGTGGCGGTAAATATGCTATACGCTTCCTTTTTGGAGCCTAACGCAGCCATTCTGTGAACTCTAAATACCAGCGGTATTTAAAAGGTGCGGGCGAAAAAAAGCCAGCGTTAGATACGCGGGTCGTTACCGACAAAACTCTAAATCTAGCCGTAGGTAAGTATTTAGTTTTAAATAGGATTAATTTATTTAATTATAGTAAATTTATTTCGTTTTATTTAAATTATATTTATGTTAGGGGGGTGTTAGGGTTAGACTTAGGTTTAGGGGTTAATAACTTTATTATAGTAGCGGCGACGTTGGGGGCGGGAGATTAAGGGTTAATTATTGTAGGTAGGTGGCAGCGATGTTAGGGAGGGCAGATTAAGGGTTAATAAAATGTATTATAGTGTTTGCGAGGCGGGAGTGTGGCAGTTTAGGGGTTAATACATTTATTATCATGGCGGCGATGTCCGGTCAGCAGATTAGGGGTTAATACTTGTAGTTTGTTTGCGGCGACATGGGGGGGGGGCAGATTAGGGGTTAAATAATTTTATGATAGTGTTTGCGATGTTGGGGGGCCTCGGTTTAGTGGTTCATAGGTAGTTTATGGGTGTTAGTGTACTTTGTAGCACTGCAGTTAAGAGCTTTATATTCCGGTGTTAGCCCATAAAGCTCTTAACTACTGACTTTTTTTGGTAGATTCGGATGGCCGTGTATTACACTATTGTACAGTATATTAGGTTTTAGGTTATATCACTCTGCTATGGGTTACACCTAATATACAGTACATAATACTAGTCTAATACACTATCCCACCTAACACATACCGAAATTCCGAATTTCGGAACCGAACCGAATTCAGCTAAATTTATTCGAATCCGAATAAATCCGAAACAAATTCATTCAAATTTTGCCGAATTCGAATCGATCCGAACCGAAATTCGAAAAAATCTGAATTAATTCGAACCGAAACAAATTTTTCGATCATGCACATATCTAGTTGTACTTCTTTTTTTACAGGTAAAAGAGCTGATTACTTTGGGGCAATGCCCCGCAAAAAGCCCTTTTAAGGGCTATTTGTAATTTAGTATAGGGTAGGGAATTTTATTATTTTGGGGGGCTTTTTTATTTTATTAGGGTGCTTAGATTAGGTGTAATTAGTTTAAACTTCTTGTATTTTTTTTTTATTTTCTGTAATTTAGTGTGTGTTTTTTTGTACAATAGTTTATTTTATTTATTATTTTTTATTATTTTTTTTGTACAATAGTTTATTTTATTTAACCCCTTAATGACCGCAGCACTTTTCCATTTTCTGTCCGTTTGGGACCAAGGCTATTTTTACATTTTTGCGGTGTTTGTGTTTAGCTGTAATTTTCCTCTTACTCATTTACTGTACCCACACATATTATATACCGTTTTTCTCGCCATTAAATGGACTTTCAAAAGATACCATTATTTTCATCATATCTTATAATTTACTATAAAAAACATTATTAAATATGAAGAAAAAATGGAAAAAAACACACTTTTTCTAACTTTGACCCCCAAAATCTGTTACACATCTACAACCACCAAAAAACACCCATGCTAAATAGTTTCTAAATTTTGTCCTGAGTTTAGAATTACCCAATGTTTACATCTTCTTTGCTTTTTTTGCAAGTTATAGGGCCATAAATACAAGTAGCACTTTGCTATTTCCAAACCACTTTTTTTCAAAATTAGCGCTAGTTACATTGGGACACTAATATCTTTCAGGAATCCCTGAATATCCATTGACATGTATATATTTTTTTTTCAAAGACATCCCAAAGTATTGATCTAGGCCCATTTTGGTATATTTCATGCCACTATTTCACCGCCAAATGCGATCAAATAAAAAAATTGTTCACTTTTTCACAAATTTTTTCACAAACTTTAGGTTTCTCACTGAAATTATTTACAAACAACTAATGCAATTATAAAATAAATGGTTGTAAATGCTTCTCTGGGATCCCCTTTGTTCAGAAATAGCAGACATATATGGCTTTGGCTTTGCTTTTTGGTAATTAGAAGGCTGCTAAATGCCACTGCGCACAATACGTGTATTATGCCCAGCATTGAAGGGGTTAATTAGGGAACATGTAGGGAGCTTCTAGGGTTAATTTTAGCTTTAGTGTAGTGTAGTAGACAACCCCAAGTATTGATCTAGGCCCATTTTGGTATATTTCATGCCCCCATTTCACCGCCAAATGCGATCAAAGTAAAAAAACGTTAATTTTTTCACAATTTTAGGTTTCTCACTGAAATTATTTACAAACAGCTTGTGCAATTATGACACAAATGGTTGTAAATGCTTCTCTGGGATGCCCTTTGTTCAGAAATAGCAGACATATATGACTTTGGCGTTGCTTTATGGTAATTAGAAAGTCGCTAAATGCTGCTGCGCATCACACGTGTATTATGGCTAGCAGTGAAGGGGTTAATTAGGTAGTTTGTAGGGAGCTTGCAGGGTTAATTTTAGCTTTAGTGTAGAGATCAGCCTCCCACCTGACACATCCCACCCCCTGATCCCTCCCAAACAGCACCCTTCTCTCCCCCACCCCATAATTGTCACCGCCATCTTAAGTACTGGCAGAAAGTCTGCCAGTACTAAAATAAAAGTTTTTTGTTTTTTTTTAAGAAAAAAAAAAAAAAGCATATTTACATATGCTGTGTTTAGGATCCCCCCTTAACCCCCAATCTCCCTGATCCCCCCAAAACAGATCTCTAAGCCTCCCTCTCAGCCTTATTGGGGGCCATCTTGGGTACTGGCAGCTGTCTGCCAGTACCCAGTTTGAACAATCAAATGTTTATTTATTTATTTATTTTTTTCTGTACTGTAGCTCAATCCCCCAAACCCCCCCCCCCACGGACCAACCCCCACCACCTAAATGACACCTAAGGTTTTTTTTATATATTTAAATTTTGTCCCACTTTTATTTTGGAACACATTTTTTCCGTAGTGTAGCGGTTCCCACCCGCTCCCTCCCCGTGCACGCGCGCGCCCCCGGACTTACCCGCCCACAATCCCGCCCCCCTCCACATGACCAGGGCCATCGATGGCCGCCACCCACCTCCCACACCGGCTCCCACCCACCAACGATACCGGCCATCGATGTCCGGTGCAGAGAGGGCCAGAGTGGCTCTCTCTGCATCGGATGGCCGTAAAAGGTTATTGCAGGATGCCTCCATATCGAGGCATTACTGCAATAACCGGAAAGCAGCTGGAAGCGAGCAGGATCGCTTCCAGCTGCTTTCCACACCGAGGACGTGCAGGGTACGTCCTCAGGCGTTAACTGCCTTTTTTCTGAGGACGTACCCTGCACGTCCTCGGTCGTTAAGGGGTTAATTGTATTTAATTTTAGGTAATTGTAGTTAATTTATTTAATTAATTTAATGATAGTGTAGTGTTAGGTGTAATTGTAACTTAGGTTAGGTTTTATTTTACAGGTAAATTTGTAATTATTTTAACTAGGTAGTTATTAAATAGTTAATAACTATTTAATAGCTATTGTACATAGTTAAAATAAATACAAGGTTGCCTGTAAAATACAAATAAACCCTAAAATAGCTACAATGTAATTATTAATTATATTGTAGCTATCTTAGGGTTTATTTTACAGGTAAGTATTTAGTTTTAAATAGGAATACTTTAGTTAATAATAGTAATATTATTTAGATTTATTTAAATAATAATTAAGCTAGGGGGGGTGTTAGGGTTAGACTTAGGTTTAGGGGTTAATAACTTTATTATAGTGGCGGCAACGTTGGCGGCGGCAGATTAGGGGTTAATAGATCTAATAGGCTTTGTGGGCTATGGCGGTTTAGGGGTTAATACTAGAATAGGGTTATTGCGGTGTGGGCTATGGCGGTTTAGGGGTTAATAATTTAGTTATTACTTGCGGTGTGGGCTATGGCGGTTTAGGGGTTAATAATTAGGCTTATTGCGTTGTGGGGGGTTGTCGGTCTAGGGGTTAATACATTTATTATTCGGAGTGAGAGGGGGGATTGCGGATATAGGGGTATACGTGTCTGGCTTATTTTTGGGAGGCGTGTTAGACAGTTACGGGAGATTTAAAATTTTAGTTACTTTTCTTAGGCGCCGGCAGTTTCTAAAGTGCCGTAAGTCACTGGCGACTCCAGAAATTTGTATTTACGCTTATTTCTGTACATAGCTAGTTTATCCGACTTACGGCACTTAGGAAATGCTGGCGCCTTATATGTAATACCCCGATGTGCGAGGTGAAATTACGGGCGGCGCAGGTTTCCACGCTTGCGTAGAAACCTATGCCGTATATTTGATTGCGCCCCTTGTAGGTATAGGGTGTACCGCTCATTTTTTATCCTCCCAGGCAAACTCGCAATACCAGCGCTATTGTACCACTGATTGTATATAACTATGTATTTAAAGGGACAATCTACATCTTGGTCATCTTAAAGTCTTACCTTAGATTAAGCTGCAAATAGCCTCCTGCACCTTTTCTATATCATGCAGCAGGAACAGTAAAAAAGTTATTTTAAAATGAATATTGTTTCTGGCCACTTTGAAATGGCTGCCAAGCTCAGTCCACTGATGACATCATGATCTGGGCTGCATATGGCATCCAATCACAAAAGGCTCACTAGTTGGATTTAACAGACTGTCATTGCTATTCAGCAGAGCAGTGGAGTATTTAGGTTTTGTGCTGCCCTAGGCACTCACAATTCTGTGCTGCCCCCCACACCCCCCTAGGTTTTAGGCTTTTTTCAGCCATATTTTTACACCCCAGGACTTGCATGTATGTATGTGTGTGTATGTGTATATATATATATATATATACACACACATATATACATAGTGTGTGTGTATATGTATGTATAATATGTATATATATACACGTAGTGTGTGTATATATATGTGTGTGTATGTATAGTGTGTGTATATATATATATATATATATATAGTGTTTGTGTGTATATATATTAGTTATGCTGTGTCTGTGACTGTGCATTGTGTGTGTAACGCGTCAGGTGTCCATCTGAACCTGCACCAGCTGTTTGGCAACCTTGCTGAATAAACATACCTTTTTGAAACAAGTTTCCTGTCTTCGGGTCTCCTACTTCTATTCCCTCATTGGGATACTTCGTCTCTCTCTCTCTCTCTATATATATATATATATATACACACACACAATGCACAGTCACAGCAGAACTAATATTTCCAGCAGTAGCCCATCACCTCTGGGAGCAAAGAGGTTAAAAAAGTCTGTTTTCTGCTGTGAGCAGGAGGGTGGAGGTATTTATGACCTGTCCTGCAGCAGCAGCACTCATGATTTACAACCAGGGATTGCTATAACATCCCCCTCTTACCACATTCACTGCAATATACTCTGATCACAGACCTGTCCTTTGCCCTGTCTTCAACGTGTTGTTCACTGCTACTGTCTTGATCTGCGTGGCTGCGTGCAGATGCTGTGAGTGAAAGCAATGTCGGCTGAGCACAGCACTTGGGGGGCCAGGAAGGGGGGAGGGAAGGAAACGGCTATGCTATTAGGCACTGTCTACACTCCTCGCTCTTTGTCAGCCCTAGCCTACCAGCCCGCTCTCATTAGTGTGCACTGTGCAGCAGCTAACACTTAATGCCTCCTCTGCTAGCAACATTAATATTTTATTGCCTAATGATTAGGCAATAAAATGTTGATGTCGCTAGCAGAGGAGGCATTAAGTGTTGCTGTCACAGTGCACACTAATGAGATAATTCCTCCTACCTACTGTCAGGACTCAGCCCGCCCATACCTGAGTTAAGTTAAAGTCCTCCTCCACATGAGTCTCCGTCTGTCTCTGTCCCCACTGACTGGACTCCTTGTTCTCCAACCCGTTGCTGCCAAACAATGTGCGTGCGTGCGCCAGTGTTAAAAAAACAAAGCAAATAAATGCAATTGGTTGAGATGAAGCGGCAGTTTCAAGTTTAATTTTTTTTTTTTAATGATCAGCCGCATATTCAGTGCAGCACGGCAAGTGCCGCCCCTCAAAATCTGCCATGCTAGGCACCGGCCTCATTGGCCTATGCCTTAATACTCCCCTGCAGCAGTGTTTTGTAAAACCTGATTTCAAAAAACCTTTTTTCCACTTTCTAATAGGGTTGCCACCCATCCGGGTTTCACCAGCAAAGTCCAGGTTTCAAATCATTTTAGTACCTCTCAACAGCACTCTTAGTCCAATATACTTTTTACTAAATAACAATAGTTTACAACCTCTATAAACTACCTACTGTGCAATCTCACCATTAAACCATCTGATAAGGGTGGAAATCTGGTACTACAAGATACTTCCAGATATAGGGAAGAGTGTTATAGACAGCTTAATGATAGGGCACAGTATAAACAACTTCATGATAACCCTATTAAAATGAGAACTATTCTACAATTTGGTTTAATGAACAATATTATTTCTAATAATGAATTTGATTTTTTATTTCCTCATAATCCAAATATTCCAACGTTCTATACCATTCCGAAGGTCCATAAAGAGGGGTGTAAATACCCCCCGGGAAGACCGATTATAGCAGGTATTGAAGGACCTTTGGAGGGTATAGGACAATATATTGACCACTTTCTTAAATCTTTTGTCCAGTACTTAACTACTTATGTACAGGACACACCTGATTTTTTAAGAAAGATTAGTGGTATCAGTAATGAGGAGGACATGATTTTGGAAACAATTGACGTAGAGTCGCTGTATTCCCCATACCAAGGGATTACAGGCTACACGATTTTTCTTACAGCAAAGGGGCAGCTCTTTTCAGAGACATACAGACTTTATCTGTGATCTTCTGGAATTTGCTTTAACTAACAACCTCTATGTATTCGATGATAGATATTTTCTCCAGATAAGGGGCACGGCTATGGGGGGCGAAATTTGTGCCCTCATATGCGTGCCTCTATCTGGGATTCTGGGAGAATATCTATGTACTTTACTCAACCACAATGAGTAACCATGTCCCTATGTGGCTTCGCTTCATAGACAACGTGTTCCTCTTGTGGAGGGGTACGGAATTACACTTGAGGTCCTTTGTTGAATCTTTGAATAATGAGACATTTAATCTCAAGTTTACTCTTACCTGTGATCCTAAAACAATTAATTTTTTAGATGTGACTGTTACAGCACAAGAAGGAATTTTGGTAACAAAGGTTTACCGAAAAATTACCTCTACAAACAGAATACTGAGAGCTGACAGTTTTCATCCCAAACATCAAATTAGAGGCATTCCGGTGTCACAATTCTTTCGGGCTCGAAGGAATTGCACAACTAATAATGACTTTATTGAAGAGTCTAGAGAGCTGACAAAATGTTTCAGGGATAGAGGTTATCCAAAAAAACTGATCAGTCAGGCATACCAACGCCAAAGTGATCAGTCTCAAGAAAGAAGTATTTTCAGTGTTTCAGCGAATAAATCTTATAAGAGGGGAGGACAACAAGGGACAATACGTTTTTTAACAAGGTATAATGAGAGTTGGGATGACTTACGTAAAATAATGCAGCGGTATTGGCATATTCTTCAGACTGATACCAAACTAAATCAAATCCTTACTACCCAACCGCTTATGACACCACGTAGGACACCTAATCTATGTGACAACCTGGTTCACAGCCATTTTATTCGACTACAAAACAGTCAAAATTGGTTGAATAGCACAAGCATAGAACCAGGCTGTTATCCATGCAAAGCCTGTAACTACATAGAGAGAATGTTTCTTCTCTGATGGCAAAGTTTACAAGATCCGTTCCAAGATTACATGTAGGACAGAAGGGTTGGTTTATCTTGCTAAATGTAATTGTCCCCTTTACTATGTGGGCAAAACCACAAGGGCCCTCCATGATCGAACTCTTGAACACATAAGGGACATTGAACATGATGTTACAACTTCCAGTGTGCCAAGACACTTTACAGAATACCATAACTCATCCCCGAAATGTTTTAGACTAATTGGTATTGACAAAGTCAGTTTGGGAATTAGAGGGGGCACTATAGATAAAATATTGCTTCAACGTGAAAGTAAGTGGATTTTCAATCTAGGAACCCTTACTCCCCATGGCCTTAACGAAGAAAACAATTTGGGTATTTTTTTTATAAATATAAGATTTATCACTGTAGTGTAAAATGTGTTCAGCTTAATTTAATTACCGTTACTTTAAGAGAACCGACCAGTGTAAAATGAGTCCTAAATAAGTATATCACTGTCACTTTAAGATAACCATGTCTGCCAATAAAACAGCATTAATCAAATATATAGCTACTAGTATGTATAAAATACTGGTGAGCAAAAATGGGTTAAAGTATTTATCACATGCTTAACACATATGATTATTAGCTGTATACAGAAGAGTTGGAATGGATTAACATATTTATTGCATTTATGTAACGAACTGTTGATATAGGAACCTATATTCACCAGCCTTAATTCCGGAGGTTGCACATTGTAAAGCCTTAAAAGAGGACAATGCTAAACTCTATTATACACTTGCTCGGATAAAGCCTAATCAGTGGTGAAACGTACGTTGGCAGAGCTCAGTCTGATTCTGAGCATCACAAAGGAAGACGCATTCAGCGGTTACAGCAGGAGACATTTCTGTTACGGTTTCCGGCCAAGCAGGAAGTGAGTCGGTGTAGGAGGAGAGAATGTCAGGATTGCGACACACGGTAGCGCCACGGCTTGCGTGTACTGGATTACCTGGTCTTCGGCCATAAGTGTCTGTGAGGAGCTCCTTCCATGATCACCATTTTCAACTGCACAAGTTACCCTGCTACAGGCCTGTATAACTGTATATGTTGACGGATTACAAATATGGAAACTTATCTATATAATACGGTTTACAGAAACAAGCTGAATCTTAAGGACTGCAGCTGCTTTTGGTCCTAAGCTTACAACTAACGATAAGTATCTTATACCACTGCTGCTTATCATGAACTTGCTGCTATAATACCGCTTAATTTATTTGCTTGTGTCTGTTCCTTTTTGTTCTCCCCTTCCCCTCTCCTCTGTTTTAATGTGAATTTGACAGGTAACTGCTTATACTTACCTGTTTGAATATTTTCCACATTTAGTATTGTGTCTACTGTGCACAGTAGGTAGTTTATAGAGGTTGTAAACTATCGTTATTTAGTAAAAAGTATATTGGACTAAGAGTGCTGTTGTGAGGTATCTTTTTTTTTTTTCTTTTCTTTATTTATGCATATGTATTGTTATACCTTAGCACCAATATTATCTTATATCTATTGTCCTAACTTATTATAGACCTGAGCAGAGTATATATTTTAGTATTTCAAATCATTTTGAGTCATGTGTCCGTGTGTCAGATAGGGTTGCCACCCGGACAGTGTAGGCTGCACACAGATCATCAGAAATCTGTTCACACTTTGTGTGTGACCAGATGCAGGAGGAAGGGGGGCGTTACACATACATCAAGCAGGAAGTCTACAGGGAGCTAAGGCAACTGTGAGGTCAGGAATTTAGGGTACTCTGAGCTGACCAAACTCACCCATGTGCAGGCACCTTGGAACAGCAGTTATCTGTTACACACGGAGCCTCAATAAACTGATGTGGCAGAGAGGTCAGTGGCTGCTTAGTGTTACATTACACAGTTCAGTGTAGCATCGAGGAAGCTCTAGTGAAGTAATGGTCCTCTAAGTGACACAGTAGTTCTTAGTCTGTTTACTAGAACCTGCATTACTTATATACTTTATTCTGAACAATAAAATATGTATCAGCAAAAAATCTAAATAAAAACGTCTCAGCATTTACATAATGTTTTTAATGCATTTCTTTGTTAATATAAAATGTTTAGTCATCAAGTTCAGTTTAAATCTTCCTTATATGTCTCTTCCTGCTCATCTTTCTGTATACCTATCTGTCTTTCTGTCTGTTTATCTATTTATCTCTGTCTATTTGTATTGCTCTCTATTATCTGTCTGTCTATTTTCTGTCTATATTGGTCTGTTTATAGGTAAGCACCTATATACTAGTCTGTATCTATTTATATATCTGTCTATCTCTTTATGCCTATCTCTTTTCTATCCATCTGTTTAAATGTCTGTATCTACCAATGTATGTATGTATATATATATATATATATATATATATATATATATATATATATGTATATATATATATATATATATATATATATATATATATATATATATATATAAATATATATATATATATATATATATATATATATATATATATATATAAATATATATATATATATATATATATATATATATAAATATATATATATATATATATATATATATATAAATATATATATATATATATATATATAAATATATATATATATATATATATATATATATATAAATATATATATATATATATATATATATATATATATATATATATATATATATATATATATATATAATGTCTCTCTCTCTGTTTATGTATATACCTTTCTGTTAGTCTGTCTACCAAACTGTATATATCTCTCTCTCATATCTTTGCTGGGTGTATTAAATTAAACATTATAACACTCAAACCTTAAATGGCAGACCAAAAAATGGTATATATCCACACAAACAAATGCACCCACAGGACTTTTTTTCAGGAACAACAGAGATAAAGTTTAATGAAACGTTTTCAGGTAAACACTACCCTTCATCAACATAACGTAAAATGACAAAAAACACACAAGATATAGGCAAACAAATCAATTCTTAATTACAACAAACACACTCCAACCTGTGTATTAATGAAAAAAGCGCCAAAGTGAGTAGCTGGCACGCACTGCTGCGTTCCACTGTTTCGTGTTACCGGAAGGGCAATTACGTCACTTCCGGTATCGCCGTATCTAACCGGCTTCAATAACATAAAAGGACACCTAAGGTCCCAACTAAAGTGTATATCAAAGACTAGTGTGTATAGGACAAACGTGCTACATGATGAACATAATACAGTGTTCAGAATACAAACATTAATCATTATTTATGTCATCAATATAATAGTGCACATACGTTTCCATGCCAACGAAACCAAACATCCGGTTTTGTATACCTTTGGCCATATATTAAATAGATATGTGATCACGCAAAGGAATCCTACTTATTATACATATCATCAGATTACATACACTCTAATACAGTGTCATCATCCCAAGTGTATCCTAACCCAATTTCTAAACAAAAAAGAAGAATGTTATATCGGAGGTAGGAGGGGGTAACCATGGCAACCAAACCGACAGATTTACACTTCTCAGTTAATGAATGAGTGTAACAAACCATTGAAAATATCATAGCTTCAAAAACATTAGTGTGTGTCCTAAGGCTTACTGTCAACTGCCACCTGTTCGCTACAATTACCCCTCTAAACCTCCTATAATGCTAAAATAAGAATGATGCAATAAGTGCTATTTAAGCAAAAATTGCAATAACTAAAATGTAATAAAATGTAGCACTTATGGACTTCACTATCAGCCAATAAAGCATTTGTTCACAAAGTATATTCTGAGGGACCACCTATACAATATACATGATCTTATTACTCAAAGGGAAAAAAAGGGAACAAGAAAAATTGTGGTTTACAGATGTTGTACTTCTCATATTTACTGGAATGTTGGTGAATAAATTATACTCAATCAATATATGAGACTTCTGTCAACCATTAATGATCCACTGCAGTCCTCCGAGACCCATGTAGAACCACATACCCACCCTATTATATGCAGCTTAAATCTGAAAAGGTTACTCAAACCCATGACATAGGTTAAATACACACATACACATGCACCTGTCAATGTTTGATAAAGGACACTGTTGGCTTACACTAGAAACATGTCTGGGTGGATGGTTGAGTGACCACCCAAGTAGCACGGACTAGCCCACACCCCCCGGGCATCCACTGTCCCAGGGGCTGCGGGCCACCGGACAGGGAACAGTCCAGACCCCCACTCTGTGAGGCCTCCAGAATGAACCCCCAGTGCGTCTCAGCACCACGGGCTAGCACCCCCAGTACGTGTTGCACCCACATGATCTAGATCAAAAGCTTCAAATCCGGTGTCAAACTAAGGCCACCAGGATGTATTGTGCCGAGTCTGTATATCAATTGGGCTTCCAGTAATAACAGCAATTTATTTCTATCTCTGCCTCTGTCTGGCAATGGTACATGATCGATTAAGATGTATCTGATTGAAGATACCCCGTGGCGCATCCTAGCACAGTGCCTCGCCACCGGCTGATCTGAATCTCCTTTCTCGAGAGCCACACAGATGGCCCTCCTATGGTTGGCCATACGTTCTCTAAGTGTTCCGCTTGTTTTTCCAACATAGGCACTTGAGCATGGACAGAGTAATAGATACACCACATGTGTGGTAGTGCATGTCAGCGAGTAGCGAATGGTGTATATCTTGTTAGAGTGAGGGTGATGAAAGGTCTTGATGTTAATGAGTCCACTGCATGTCAGATTCTTGGCAAACTACAACTTCTGATCTGACACAACGATCAGCCAATGAGTTCTCAGTATCTGTCCCGCACTGGCAGTAGTGGGTGCAAATGTAGTGTCCATAATCAGTTTACCCCTAGTGGATTTTGGAGGCTTTTCTTTAATCAAATCCTCCTGTGACAGTGTAGATACCTCTTGTAAGGTGTCCCGAATCTGCTGTGGCTTGTAGCCCCTCTGTAAGAACTTGTCCCCAACTCCAGACAGCTGGGAAATCCCAGTTTCTCTGTTAGAGTTGTTCCGTATAGCCCTGATCATCTGTGATCTGACAATTCCCTTTAAAAGGGCCGGCGGGTGACAACTCTCAGCTCTCAACAGCGAATTTCTATCTGTCAAATTAAAAAAGGTTGTAGAGAGTTGCGCCCATAAGTTTTAGGGATGAAGGTAGAATATAATCAAATATAGTATAATTGTATTTATACCCACAGTATTTCTGCAAATGTATATCTAAAAATTATTTATAGTTATATATAAACACTTAATCACCTAATACAGTATAAAGATTTTTATTTTATAAATGCATTGAAAATATATATATACATTCCTAAAATTAAATACAGTTTAAAAATACAGTTTAAAAGATTCAAGTTGTGGCCACAACTATCTGAATGTATAATACTGGAATATTCCGAAATGTATCCAAGTCCCAAAATTATATGTAACTGCAAAATTGCAACAGTTTAGTTGTTTGTTTAGAGTTAGATACTTGTATTATTCCAGGGTTTTTAATATATTAAATTTCCTTTATCAGTTCAGTGTATGTTCGTATATTTACCGCAATCAGTTTTCTATGAAATGTCTTTATATGAAAAAGGCTTTTCCCAGCCGTTAATAAGCTCAGACAAGCCGTGACAATAGAGTAGCCAATCAGCTTACAGGTCTTGAATTAAAATTTCAGTCCAGTATACAGGCAATTTTTTATAGTCCACAATACTTTAATATACGCCCTTAAGCTTGTTTCGGTAGCGTTAATTATATTGTTCAAATGTCTTGAGTAACGTAAATTTTGTTAACTTTTAATAAACGTTAAGACTCTTAGTTTGGTGCAACTTTCTAACCGCAGTGTTAGCGTGTAGGGGGGCTCTTACCTTTCTTGGTTCGTTCATCAGTTGCCGATATCCACTTAGGTGCAATATGAGGTTTATTACCGTATTTCAGCTGTATTTGAGCTTACCCCTTATTTGTAACCGGGTATCTTGGAAAGTGCCCAACAGATTCCATTGTATATCCTTCAGCTGAATTCATGTCAGCTTTTTCAAATGCGGTTCCAGCTGTCAGTGCCGATCAGCCGTTCTATAGTGAAAAACTTTTCTTTAGCCAGGATTTTGCTGAACTCGTATCAGCCGTTTGTTAGCACAATTTCACAGTCTCAAACTTCCTTCAATTCTATCTGTTGGCTTGCTATATAATGTTGTGCCTATTTTGTTACCCTCAATAGAAATATTAAGATCCAAAAAGTGTATCTCCTTTTTACTGTAAGTTAATTTGAATCTAACTGTTGTATCAGTACTATTGAATGTCTGGAACCACTGCTCAAGCTCTTGTTGCCCCCGACGCCATATTAAGAACATGTTGTCTATGTACCTTCTATAGAAGGTAATAGACTCATCACATTTACCCCAAAGATAATGTTTCTCGAAATGTGCCATAAAGATGTTCGCATATGACGGGGCCATACAAGAGCCCATAGCGGTGCCCGCTATCTGAAGATAAAAATTCTCTTCAAAGCGAAAATAGTTCTTACACAGGCACAGGTCAAGTAGCATTAGTAGAAATTCGATAGGAGGTCCACTGTATGTCTCATTCTGAGTGAGGTGTTCCCTTACTGCTGCCATACCAACCGTATGTGGGATGATAGTGTATAAACTGTTGACATCCAAGGTGACCAAAATGTCTCCTTCTTGGATGTCAACAGTTTTGAGACGCCTGATGAGGTAATTAGTATCCAGTAAGAAAGAACGGATGCTTCTAACCACTGGTTGGAGGAGAACGTCTATGTATTGCGCAATGGGTTGTAATAATGAACGAACCACCGACACTATCGGCCGTCCAGGAGGTTTGTGTAAAGTTTTGTGTATCTTCGGGATAGTTTATAGAATTGGGATTCTAGGATGTACCGTGGTGCAAAAATCCTGAATTTGTTCAGACATAAATCCCTGTTCAACCCCAAATTGAATACACTTATCCACCTTTTTCTTGAAAATATGTGTAGGGTCATTAGGAAGAAGTTAGTATGTATTCTGGTCAGCTAGTTCATCAAGAATGTCCCTTCTATAGTCAAAGTAGTTGGCCGGCCTAATGACTATAGAGGGGTCATTCTGGAGAGTCCACCCAGACATGTTTCTAGTGTAAGCCAACAGTGTCCTTTATCAAACATTGACAGGTTCATGTGTATGTATGTATTTATCCTATGCCATGGGTTTGAGTAACCTTTTCAGATTTAAGCTGCATATAATAGGGTGGGTATGTGGTTCTACATGGGTCTTGTAGTACTGCAATGGATCATTAATGGTTGACAGAAGTCTCATATATTGACTGAGTATAATTTATTCACCAACATTCCAGTAAATATGAGAAGTACAACATCTGTAAACCACAATTTTTCTTGTTCCCTTTTTTTCCCTTTGAGTAATAAGATCATGTATATTGTATAGGGGGTCCCTCAGAATATACTTTGCGAACAAATGCTTTATTGGCTGATATTGAAGTCCATAAGTGCTACATTTTATTACATTTTAGTTATTGCAATTTTTGCTTAAATAGCACTTATTGCATCATTCTTATTTTAGCATTATAGGAGGTTTAGAGGGGTACTTGTAGCAAACAGGTGGCAGTTGACAGTAAGCCTTAGGACACACACTAATGTTTTTGAAGCTATGATATTTTGAATGGTTTGTTACACTCATTCATTAACTGAGAAGTGTCAATCTGCTGGTTTGGTTGCCATGGTTACCCCCTCCTACCTCCGATATAACATTCTTCTTTTTTGTTTAAAAATTGGGTTAGGATACACTTGGGATGATGACACTGTATTAGAGTGTATGTAATCTGATGATATGTATAATAAGTAGGAATCCTTTGCGTGATCACATATCTATTTTATATATGGCCAAAGGTATACGAAACCGGATGTTTGGTTTTGTTGGCATGGAAACGTATGTGCACTATTATATTGATGACATAAATAATGATTAATGTTTGTATTCTGAACACTGTATTATGTTCATCATGTAGCACGTTTGTCCTATACACACTAGTCTTTGATATACACTTTAGTTGGGACCTTAGGTGTCCGTTTATGTTATTGAAGCCGGTTAGATACAGCGATACCGGAAGTGACGTAATTGCCCTTCCGGTAATACGAAACAGTGGAACGCAGCAGTGCGTTCCAGCTACTCACTTTGGCGCTTTTTTCATTAATACACAGGTTGGAGTGTGTTTGTTGTAATTAAGAATTGATTTATTTGCCTATATCTTGTGTGTTTTTGTCATTAATTGTTATGCTGATGAAGGGTAGTGTATACCTGAAAACGTTTCATTAAACTTTATCTCTGTTGCTCCTGAAAAAAGTCCTGTGAGTGCATTTGTTCGTTTGGATATTTGCTGGTATTCTTGCACCCAGGCAGTTGGCATTGGTGGTTGTAAGCTTTTTTTTCTTTTTTTTTATTAAAGGGACACTCCGGTCAAGATGAATTACATCTTTGGATAGAAACATATTTGGAATAAACATGCATTGGCAAAAATGTTTCTTGTAAAAGTTATCACTATTTTAGTGATAATATTTTTCTCTGCACGTGCATGTGAAGCATAATTATATATTCTCAGTTCACCAGCATTTTAAACACTGCAGCTGTTCATAGCACCAGTGGGTCTTGTATCATTTCAGCAATAAACAAATTGAGTCATTACTGTGCATACTTAAATACACTTTTGAAACAACTATAACTTTTATTAGAAGCATTTTTTCTAATACATGTATACAACAAAAATGCTTCTACTCAAAACTGAAATGCATACACGTGAGTTCCAAATTTGTCTGGAATGTCCCTTTAAGGTCATGTTTAGCCACACCCCTAATCACATCCTCAACCACGCCCATTTGCAAAGTGTCAGATAATCGGCTGTGCAAAAGGTAGCAACCATACTTTCTAAACATGTTAAAGGTTTCTTCCCTTGTGAATCCTTTCATGAGTTTTCAGACTACTCTTTTTTGTAAAACTTTTTCCACACTCTGTACATGTGAAAGGCTTTTCTCCTGTGTGAATCCTTTCATGAGTTTTCAGATTACTCTTTTTTGTAAAACTTTTTCCACACTCTGTACATGTAAAAGGCTTTTCTCCTGTGTGATTCATTTCATGAATTTTCAGACTCCTCTTTTCTGTAAAACTTTTTCCACACTCTGTACATGTGAAAGGCTTTTCCCCTGTGTGAATCCTTTCATGAGCTTTCAGACTACTCTTTTCTGTAAAACTTCTTCCACACTCTGTACATGTGAAAGGCTTTTCCCCTGTGTGAATCATTTCATGAGTTTTCAGATGACTCTTATTTGTAAAGCTTTTTCCACACTCTGTACATGTGAAAGGCTTTTCCCCTATGTGAATCCTTTCATGAGTTTTCAGACTACTCTTTTCTGTAAAACTTCTTCCACACTTTGTACATGTGAAAGGCTTTTTCCCTGTGTGAATCATTTCATGAGTTTTCAGTTGACTCTTATTTGTAAAGCTTTTTCCACATTCTGTACATGTGAAAGGCTTTTCTCCTGTGTGATTCCTTTCATGAGTTTTCAGACTACTCTTTTCTGTAAAACTTTTTTCACACTCTGTACATGTGAAAGGCTTTTCCCCTGTGTGAATCATTTCATGAGTTTTCAGACTACTCTTTTCCTTAAAACTTTTTCCACACTCTGTACATGTGAAAGGCCTTTTCCCTGTATGAATCATTTCATGAGTTTCCAGTTTACTCTTATTTGTAAAGCTTTTTCCACACTCTGTACATGTGAAGGGTTTTTCCCCTGTGTGAATCATTTCATGAGTTTTCAGACTACTCTTTTTTGTAAAACTTTTTTCACACTCTGTACATGTGAAAGGCTTTTCTCCTGTGTGATTCATTTCATGAATGTTCAGACTCCTCTTTTCTGTAAAACTTTTTCCACACTCTGTACATGTGAAAGGCTTTTCTCCTGTGTGATTCCTTTCATGAGTTTTCAGACTCCTCTTTTCTGTAAAACTTTTTCCACACTCTGTACATGTGAAAGGCTTTTCCCCTGTGTGAATCCTTTCATGAGTTTTCATACTACTATTTTTTGTAAAGCTTTTTCCACACTCTGTACATGTGAAAGGCTTTTCCCCTGTGTGAATTCTTTCATGAGTTTTCAGACTACTCTTTTCTATAAAACTTTTTCCACACTCTGTACATGTGAAAGGCTTTTCCCCTGTGTGAATCCTTTCATGCTTTTTCAGATTACTCTTTTCTGTAAAACTTTTTCCACACTCTGTACATGTGAAATATTTTTCCCCTGTGTGAATCATTTCATGAGTTTTCAGACTACTCTTTTCCTTAAAACTTTTTCCACACTCTGTACATGTGAAAGGCTTTTCTCCTGTGTGATTCATTTCATGAATTTTCAGACTCCTCTTTTCTGTAAAACTTTTTCCACACTCTGTACATGTGTGTGGTTTCTCACCTGTGTGAATTTTGTGATGTTCTAGTAGATGTGACTTAGATCTAAAGCTTTTCTCGCATTCTGTAGATTTGAATGGTTTCTCCTTTGTATGACTTATTTGGCTAGACTGTAGATTTTTCCCTTCTTTAATATGTTTTGAAAACTCAGTAAATGTGTGTGGTTTATCCTCAGGGATAATAATTTCACTAGATAAGGCATCAACGGTGTCCTCTTGTTTGATGTCTAAATTACTCTCTGTACATAATGATTGCTGCCCAGTTCCTGACAATACACCATCTCCTTTAAATATCTGCTGTGATATCCCCAATGTTTGTGAATAGTCATTGGTGTCTAAGACTTTTGGAGTTTTCGATATCATTCTGATGCTTCCTGTAGTGAAGGATAGATATGAACTATTGACGTGTTTGTCTACATAAAAATAAATGGAATAAAGAAAAAAAAAGAATGTTTATTCTTTATAATATAATCCATCTCAATTAAAAAAAAAACTTTTTTATACTAAAAAATGTCTTCCTTTTTGCATTTTTAAACTTATTTACCTGTAATCACAAATTAAAAAAGGAACACATAGAATGTAGACATTACTACATAATAGTAACCTAAATTACTGATGACAACAAGTTATAGGGCCGCAATAAACAAGGTGCGTGTGGATAATGTTCTCAGCCAGGGAACAAGTACATCTGTATTCTGGGCAAGAGAGGTGCATCCACCATTCTCATTTAACAAGCAACTGCACATACAGCTCTGCCCGGCTCATGCTCAACCAGTTGAGTGAGAACATGATGCCTTAATCATCACAGACAAATGATAAGTGTGAGATGTTTTGAGAGGGTGTGGTTGTTTGATTTATATAAACAGCCAAAAACTTTATTAGTTTAATAATAATAATCATAATAATAGTCACTGTAAAATTAAACACACAAATCAGTGGTGGTTCTGGGGTGGGGAATACTGGGGGAGTTGTGGGAACAAGGTAGGCATAAGTGTAGTAATGGGTGTTCCATGAGCGAGTTCAGGGCAGAGGAAGATGAAGTTGCAGGTGTTCTGAGTAATGAACCAGGTCTGGGGGTGAGGTTAAGTAGTTGGACATGATCTGTCTAAAAAGACAGAGGGGGGGGTAGTATTTTTTTACCCTACTCCTCAGCCCAATAGAGGTTGCTCTTTCTTTATAATGTCACTGACACAAATGTTCTTAAAAGATGCAGATATAAATTTAATAATAATATAAATATAATAGTTTATATGTTTAATGAGTGATCTATTCTATTTTCCTAGTAATTAAAGTCAGTATAATATCTATTTTACTCACCTAACACATATGAGTTCATGCTGATAACAGGCTCCAATGTCTGTGCTCAGGAAGAAGGTCCCCTTATTCACTCCAGTTACATCAATACCTGATATCTCTCAGTGCTCTGGCCATGTCTGTAAAAAGTATATTAAATGGTTTAAAGGGATAATAATAAATAATGGTTCTGATTAACTGTGCGTATGGTATAATTAAAGGCACGCATAACAATTAATGTGATACAGATCAGCTGATTATGTTATTACATATGTGCTATTGATTCAGCACAAGCATTTAGCACAGATATCTCTGTGTGTGTTATAATTGTCCCTTAAATATGAATCCTCCCAGAACTATACAACATAATGGTAGAAAATCTATTTAAGTGGGGCCATATCACAATGTTACAAATATATTATAACTTTGTTCTCTATCATTTATATGAAACAATATTTTCTCCTGAAAGAAATGTTAAAAATAATTTGTTTAAATATGTTAATTTGGATACTGCAGCATTGGTATTGTACTTCCTACTAATTATCACTGTCAGACATCTTGTCATGTGCTTCACCCCCAGTCCTTTAACTTCTCTTGGTCAATACTGAGTTGATTTAAATCACACTGCTAGAGGGTGTGGGAGAGATAGGCAGTAAAATGTTAATGTCAATTGTTTTCTTGGATAGAGTTAAGAAAACTTTTGTGTTTACATAGAGTGATAATATAATGAGATGTTATTTTGGAAAATTCAGTCCATTTAAAAGGACCATAAAATATAGAATTACAAAACCACAGATGCATAATAAAAATATAATGTAATAGGGGGGCTTCAGGGCGGCAGCCATCTTAATGGTCTCACTGAGCTTCAACTCCTTAAGTTATCTCCAAAAATCACTAATATTGTGAAGCTAAAACTGGATATATATTATTCAAACTATTGTAGAAACTGGTCTGTGGACAGCCTGATTTGAAAATTAGGGTTTTGAATCTTGATGTTGCTTAATTGCCCTCAGTACTGGGCTATTCATTCTGAGGCATTCCCCTCTCATAGAAGCCTCAACACCGTCCCCATAACAAGCTGTGCCGGAGTGCACAGTCCTTCCTCTGAAACTAGCACTGTCCCTATTGCTGAGAGGACTACATATTCTCAGCATACTAAGGCTAAAGTTTATGCTATCCCCTACATGCTAACTGAAAATGGAGGTAGCTTTCTTTCTTATGCAATTGCAAGCGACACTACAGTTGCATGTCCAGAAACTGGATGAAACAATGGCGGTGATCTTTTACCCAGCTCTCCACAAGCCGGATAGGGTAAGACCAACCGGCTTACAAGAGACCGACTACTTGGACTCCGACCCAACAGACACAGATACGGCGAGAGGGGACTACCCCACAGCAGGGAAAAGAGCTTCCTCTCTGGCAACCAGGATACTCTACATTTGGAGACAGTGGATATACCGATACAGCTTAGCCCCAACAGCCTGGCTATAACAGCAAGGGAAGAATCTGCGCCTGAAACTGCCACATTCCAGCTTTAAATCAACAAACCAACAGATGGAACAAACAGGAGCTGCGCAAGCATGGGAGAAAATCTTCCTCAGATGAAAGAAACTTGCGGTGGTTCTGCTGACATGGAAGGATCATCTCTCACAGCAAGCTTGGGATACACACTGTCAACAACCCCTGAGATTGCAGCTATTCTATTGAATACACCAAACACAGAGGTATGGCTGCATTTCCTCATCACTCTTGGCCCAGCCACCGAATTGATTAGCAGAGATGCTGCAAATTACCGGGTCTCCCGACAAATGCCAGCTATCTGTGAATACATGATGATGAGGAGTATACTCCGGGACTCAGACAATCTTTCCCAACTGAACCAAATGTCTTGCCTCAAGTTTGAGTTTGCTGAAATGGCTCCCAAAGCCACCTCGCTCCTAGAAAAAAAAACTCTTCCAATTATCCAGGTACTGAACTATCGCATTGGAATGGGCTGAGAATCCCCCCCGCCCTAATTTAACATGCTTCCCTTCTACGCTGAGAGCAGTTTGGGAGGCAAAAGTAAGAACATCAAGGATCTTAACCTATTAACTAAATTGTCATGTAAAGCCATGGACAACAATATGTTTTTGTATTTCATATTATGAGACATTATTATTCCTTTTCTAACTATTAAGTTCCCCTATGTATCTCACATGCCTATCACCTTTGTTTATTATGGATGAAATGTTTTCCTACATGGATAAGAGAAACCTATATGCACTACCAATGTGGTCTGGAGTAGGTCTTAACTTTATATTTGTTAAAATCTATGACTGGGTAATATATGATGTTCAGCGTACCCCTCTTAACATGGTGCTAGTGACGACCGCATGGTCTGACTGCAGTAATAACAGAGAGATCACCTGGGAGGTTGTATACCCTCATATTCCTCATTTCTTCTGCTCTAAATTACCAAATATATTAAAC
The DNA here is from genome assembly GCF_027579735.1 of Bombina bombina. NCBI lineage: Eukaryota > Metazoa > Chordata > Amphibia > Anura > Bombinatoridae > Bombina > Bombina bombina. Next base: position 96,917,286 of record NC_069503.1, read on the forward strand.
CCTCATAAGTTTATATCATGTATGTTTGTTACTGAGATCTTTGAAGTCCAATGTACATAAAATATACACTGCTGGGGGGCGGAGTTTAGCCATGCAGGATGATGGCTGCTTTCTGTTAGAGCTCCCATCTCCTTTCCCGGCTTACAGCACTCTAAAGGCATGTAATTAATTTTCCTCATCTCCCTAACCCTGCTTTGGGACAGCACAAGTTACCCCTACCCCTCTTAAGCAACTTCTAGGGCCGTCGTAGGGAGTAGCAAGCCATAGGTGGTACCGGACCTGAGACTAGCTGTTAACATACAGCCCTTGCACACCGGGACAGACCTTCCTGCCGGATCAATTCAGTTGCGGCCCCTAAGCCTACGGAACCTACCACCGCCCGGTCCGGGCTAACAACAAAGTCAGATGACCTCTTCGAATTGGGGAGTATACACCAGAGCTCCGTATCTGCGACATACGCTACAGCTCTCCTAGTTGCCATCTTGACCCCACGTGGCTGATCGCTAACACCTCTCATCAGGCAATCTCTCAGTCTGGACGGCGGCGGTGACAACTGGAGACATGCAGCTAAACATCAGTAAGTTCTTCTTTGCACAAATCACCTACAACTTGACTTGAGACTAGAGGTCTGAGGGGAACCTAAACCTTACGATTAAACAACTGGGCCCTTACATTTATTGCAGCCTGGCACCACTTCACTGCAGCATAACACACAACTTACAGGCAGAAACTGCTGCCTTGGACAAACTAACACCATAGAGAGAGTGAACTGCCTTTTTCTCATTACTATCTTGGTAGGGCTGGAATAGAATTACTCACTATAATCACGCACTCCACGCTAAGCAGTGAGTCTGGGGTTTGTTGAGATTGGTACACTGCCTTACATGACTCTCCTTCATCTTCCATTTATAACCACTGTGTCCAGTCACCAATGTAATGCCTTGTAAGAAGAATAATAAATCCGACAAACCCACTACCAACAAAACCCTCAATCACTACCTCAAACCTGCAGAGGGTCCCACGCCTGCTTGCCCAACCTACGTATTAACCCCCTCAACACTTATACCAAACCAAATGCAACCCGCTGAACCTCCTACTAATATGTACCTAACTAAAACAGACATTCTGCATCTCTCCTCAAAGGAGGACATTAAAGAAATCATGCAGGAGATGAGGAGCTTGTTTGGAGATCTCCGCAAAGACATTGGAGCGCTTGATCAGAGAGTTGCCTCCCTGGAAGAAAAGCAAGTTTCCACAGATATCAAAGTTCAGACACATACCACCCATATCCTGGAACACGACCATAAGATCAATCTCCTTGCCGACAAACTGGAAGACCTAGAAAATAGATGTCGGCGCAATAACCTGCTAATAAGAGGGGTCTCGGAGTCTGTTTCCCCTCCTGCTATAGAGGGATACCTACAAGCCCTATTTAAAATTATAACAGATAACCCATCTGCAGATAATATACCTATTGAAAGAGCTCATAGGGCTATTAGGCCCAAACCTCCACCAAAGGCCCCACCCAGGGACATTATAGTCAAATTCCTGCAATTTAAAGATAAGGAGGAACTCCTCCGCAGCGCACGGTCCAAACACCCTATCTACCATACTGGTGAAGAAATATCCTTGTTCACAGATCTCTCCCAGACAACTTTACAGAAATGGCGTGAAATGGCACCCCTAACTACCGCTCTGAGGAAACACAAGGTCCAGTATAGATGGGGGTTCCCTGTATCCCTGATAGTCTCCAACAATAACAGAACAGCCATCTGCAGACCTGGGGACGATCCTGAATCCTTCTGCAAGGAACTTTCCATCCCCATAATAATCCTACCCCCCATCCACTGGAGACCCACAGACCTGCAAAGAAACCCACAAGTGGAGAAACCCTAAGCTAAAGACACCCTCCAATTCTTTTGGCAAATAGCTTGACCCCATTTTGCTTCTTCAGGCGAGACTTTACTGCTCATAAGAGGCTGAACATAGCTCACTGTGCTTGCCTCCCTGGGGCATAGTGGACTCCCAAACTCTTCCAAGAACAATGTTTAACATCTTGACACGAAGGGCCCTTGGGTCCTTTCTCTGCAAGAAGATGTATCCTTTTTATTGAGGTGGACAATTGACAATCCACTACATCCTCTATATGTTATATGTTCTCACTTATGGTACTTTAATGTTGAAATGTTAACCTCTATGCATGTCTGGCAATTAGCTTAGCCCTGTTTTGCTTCTTTACGTGAGATTTTGCTACTCATAAGGGGCTGAACACGGACCACTGTGTCTGTCTTCATGTGACATTGCAGACTCCTTAATTCTCACAAGAACAATGTTTAGCATCTCGACACGAGTGGCCCTTGGGTCCTCTTTTTGCAAGAAGATGTATCCTTTTTATTGAGGTGGACAATTGACAATCCACTAAATCCTTTGTATGTTATTTGTTCTCATTTATGGTTCTTTAATGTTGACATGTTAATCTTTATGCCTGTTCAATCAGTTTCATGGATAATGAGTCCTCCAGACTCTATTATCGTTTACATTATTTTATCCCCTCTACTTTTCGCCATCACTATTGAAATTTTAGCCCAAAAAATTAGGAACAATAACAACATCAAAGGCCTTAAAATAGGACAAACAGAACATGACAGAGGCAGAAAGCTCTGTTCCCGAACGTTTATTGGAACTGAACGCCTACGGCATAGTGTCTAACTTTAAGCTCAATATCTCAAAGTCGGAAATTTTAAATATTAATACCCCGCATAAAATTTTACAAGATATCACAGATACCTACTGTATCCCCTTGGCCCAAAACAAATTAAAATACCTTTGAATACAACTGACCCCAAATACCCAAGAGCTATTCAAACATAACTATAGCACCCTAAAAAACGACATTGCACATGATTTGTCCTCCTGGAGAAACAAGCCCCTGTCCTGGCTAGGCAGGATAGGGGTGATCAAAATGAACGTTCTCCCCAGAGTTCTATATTTGATGCAGGCTCTGCCTATACCACTTCACAACAATTTTATCACCCAACTACAAAAGATTATAGAACAATTCATATGGGCAGGCACCCACCCAAGAGTACCAAAGAAAACACAATACCTTCCCAGAGACAATGGAGGACTCGGTGTCCCGAACCTCCTGGCTTACAAACAAGCAATCGTACTTAGACATGTAGTTGAGTGGGCACACAACACTGACAACAATATATGGCTCCAACTAGACAGAGACATCCTCAAAGTAAACAACATAGCATCACTAGCATGGACACCCCATCAACAGAGACCCAAGCACATACAGCAGTATCTCATCACGGCACATACTCTGTCTGAATGGGACAAGCTTCTATTCACCAACACACACATTTCCTCTAAATTTGGACCGCTTTCCCCGCTCCTGGAGTATGTAGAACTCCCCTATCACAGACTGAAAAGTAAAATTCCGGTTTCATACCACCTTAGAACAGGCACCATCCAGTTTATCTCAGAAGAGGGCAAATTGAAAACGCAAAAGACCCTCGCGGAGACCCATGAGGGAATGTTCTCCTCATGGCTCCATTACAACCAACTGGTACACTACATTTCGCATCACAAGAAAAGACATGATTTTGGAAGAGAAACCACATACTTTGAGAAACTCTGCATACAACCTAACTACCCGGCACACTTGATTTCCAAATTATACAAAATTACTGTCGCACCTTCTGCTACCTCTCTTCCCTCATACACATTTTCCTGGCAACGGGAACTAAACCAAAATATAGACGCTGAAACATGGATGAGGACATTCAAACTTACAAGGCGCTCTTCAGTGTCAGCTAAAATACAAGAAATTCACCTCAAACTCACCAGCCGCTGGTATTTAACACCAGTGAGACTAAGCAAAATGTTTCCTAGAACGACCAACACTTGTTGGCGAGGGTGTGGGGAAGTAGGCTCCCTTCTCCACGTTTGATGTGGCTGCCCTCGCCTAACAGACTACTGGACGGCAGTATTTAACGCAATGACAGAAGTCTTAGGCACAACAATCCTACTAACACCACAAATCCTACTATTTTGTTCCCTGCCCCGGTAAGTGGGCCAGGGCAAACAGGCTCTACTGCTTTTAATGCTGACCGCATCCAAAAAAATCATTCCAAAGTACTGGAAAACCCAGACGGTCCCCACTGTACAAGAATGGAGAAATCAAGTGAGTGACCTACTGATACTTGAGAGATACCACTACCTAAAAACCCATAAGCTAGAACAACACGAACTAATACTTGCGTTCTGGAACAGAACCATCTAGTGTAACCTCCCACCTAGTAATGAGACTGATGCCTCCCTTCTGATTGCGTGATCTGGATCCCATCCCCACCCCTCTCCCCCTTTTTTTTTTTCTTTCATGTAATTAGCAAGAGTCCATGAGCTAGTGACGTATGGGATATACATTCCTACCAGGAGGGGCAAAGTTTCCCAAACCTTAAAATGCCTATAAATACACCCCTCACCACACCCACAATTCAGTTTTACAAACTTTGCCTCCTATGGAGGTGGTGAAGTAAGTTTGTGCTAGATTCTACGTTGATATGCGCTCCGCAGCAGGTTGGAGCCCGGTTTTCCTCTCAGTGTGCAGTGAATGTCAGAGGGATGTGAGGAGAGTATTGCCTATTTTGAATGCAGTGATCTCCTTCTACGGGGTCTATTTCATAGGTTCTCTGTTATCGGTCGTAGAGATTCATCTCTTACCTCCCTTTTCAGATCGACGATATACTCTTATTTATATACCATTACCTCTGCTGATTTTCGTTTCAGTACTGGTTTGGCTTTCTACAAACATGTAGATGAGTGTCCTGGGGTAAGTAAGTCTTATTTTCTGTGACACTCTAAGCTATGGTTGGGCACTTTGTTTATAAAGTTCTAAATATATGTATTCAAACATTTATTTGCCTTGACTCAGGATGTTCAACATTCCTTATTTTCAGACAGTCAGTTTCATATTTGGGATAATGCACTTGAATCAATTATTTTTCTTACCTTAAAAATTTGACTTTTTTTCCCTGTGGGCTGTTAGGCTCGCGGGGGCTGAAAATGCTTCATTTTATTGCGTCATTCTTGGCGCAAAAAATCTTTTCCGTTTCCGGCGTCATACGTGTCGCCGGAAGTTGCGTCATTTTTGACGTTCTTTTGCGCCAAAGATGTCGGCGTTCCGGATGTGGCGTAATTTTTGGCGCCAAAAAGCATTTAGGCGCCAAATAATGTGGGCGTCTTATTTGGCGCTAAAAAATATGGGCGTCGCTTTTGTCTCCACATTATTTAAGTCTCATTTTTTCTTTGCTTCTGGTTGCTAGAAGCTTGTTCATTGGCATTTTTTCCCATTCCTGAAACTGTCATTTAAGGAATTTGATCAATTTTGCTTTATATGTTGTTTTTTCTCTTACATATTGCAAGATGTCTCACGTTGCATCTGAGTCAGAAGATACTTCAGGAAAATCGCTGTCTGGTGCTGGAACTACCAAAGCTAAGTGTATCTGCTGTAAACTTTTGGTAGCTATTCCTCCAGCTGTTGTTTGTATTAATTGTCATGACAAACTTGTTAATGCAGATAATATTTCCTTTAGTAATGTACCATTACCTGTTGCAGTTCCATCAACATCTAATGTTCAGAATGTTCCTGATAACATAAGAGATTTTGTTTCTGAATCCATCAAGAAGGCTATGTCTGTTATTCCTCCTTCTAGTAAACATAAAAAATATTTTAAAACTTCTCTTTATACAGATGAATTTTTAAATGAACATCATCATTCTGATTCTGATGACTCTTCTGGTTCAGAGGATTCTGTCTCAGAGATTGATGCTGATAAATCTTCATATTTATTTAAAATGGAATTTATTCGTTCTTTACTTAAAGAAGTACTAATTGCTTTAGAAATTGAGGATTCTGGTCCTCTTGATACTAATTCTAAACGTTTAGATAAGGTCTTTAAATCTCCTGTGGTTATTCCAGAAGTTTTTCCTGTTCCTAGTGCTATTTCTGAAGTAATTTCCAGAGAATGGGATAAATTGGGTAATTCATTTACTCCTTCTAAACGTTTTAAGCAATTATATCCTGTGCCGTCTGACAGATTAGAATTTTGGGACAAAATCCCTAGAGTTGATGGGGCTATTTCTACCCTTGCTAAACGTACTACTATTCCTACGTCAGATGGTACTTCGTTTAAGGATCCTTTAGATAGGAAAATTGAATCCTTTCTAAGAAAAGCTTATCTGTGTTCAGGTAATCTTCTTAGACCTGCTATATCATTGGCTGATGTTGCTGCAGCTTCAACTTTTTGGTTGGAAACTTTAGCGCAACAAGTAACAGATCATGATTCTCATAATATTATTATTCTTCTTCAACATGCTAATAATTTTATCTGTGATGCCCTTTTTGATATTATCAGAGTTGATGTCAGGTTTATGTCTCTAGCTATTTTAGCTAGAAGAGCTTTATGGCTTAAAACTTGGAATGCTGATATGGCTTCTAAATCAACTCTACTTTCCATTTCTTTCCAGGGTAACAAATTATTTGGTTCTCAGTTGGATTCTATTATCTCAACTGTTACTGGTGGGAAAGGAACTTTTTTACCACAGGATAAAAAATCTAAGGGTAAAAACAGGGCTAATAATCGTTTTCGTTCCTTTCGTTTCAACAAAGAACAAAAGCCTGATCCTTCATCCTCAGGAGCAGTTTCAGTTTGGAAACCATCTCCAGTCTGGAATAAATCCAAGCCTTCTAGAAAAGCAAAGCCAGCTTCTAAGTCCACATGAAGGTGCGGCCCTCATTCCAGCTCAGCTGGTAGGGGGCAGGTTACGTTTTTTCAAAGAAATTTGGATCAATTCTGTTCACAATCTTTGGATTCAGAACATTGTTTCAGAAGGGTACAGAATTGGTTTCAAGATGAGACCTCCTGCAAAGAGATTTTTTCTTTCCCGTGTCCCAGTAAATCCAGTGAAAGCTCAAGCATTTCTGAATTGTGTTTCAGATCTAGAGTTGGCTGGAGTAATTATGCAAGTTCCAGTTCTGGAACAGGGGATGGGGTTTTATTCAAATCTCTTCATTGTACCAAAGTAGGAGAATTCCTTCAGACCAGTTCTGGATCTAAAAATATTGAATCGTTATGTAAGGATACCAACGTTCAAAATGGTAACTGTAAGGACTATCTTGCCTTTTGTTCAGCAAGGGCATTATATGTCCACAATAGATTTACAGGATGCATATCGGCATATTCCGATTCATCCAGATCATTATCAGTTCCTGAGATTCTCTTTTCTGGACAAGCATTACCAGCTTGTGGCTCTGCCATTTGGCCTAGCTACAGCTCCAAGAATTTTTACAAAGGTTCTCGGTGCCCTTCTGTCTGTAATCAGAGAACAGGGTATTGTGGTATTTCCTTATTTGGACGATATCTTGGTACTTGCTCAGTCTTTACATTTAGCAGAATCTCATACGAATCGACTTGTGTTGTTTCTTCAAGATCATGGTTGGAGGATCAATTCACTAAAAAGTTCATTGATTCCTCAGACAAGGGTAACCTTTCTGGGTTTCCAGATAGATTCAGTGTCCATGACTCTGTCTTTGACAGACAAGAGACGTCTAAAATTGATTTCAGCTTGTCGAAACCTTCAGTCACAATCATTCCCTTCGGTAGCCTTATGCATGGAAATTCTAGGTCTTATGACTGCTGCATCGGACGCGATCCCCTTTGCTCGTTTTCACATGCGACCTCTTCAGCTCTGTATGCTGAATCAATGGTGCAGGGATTACACAAAGATATCTCAATTAATATCTTTAAAACCGATTGTACGACACTCTCTAACGTGGTGGACAGATCACCATCGTTTAATTCAGGGGGCTTCTTTTGTGCTTCCGACCTGGACTGTAATTTCAACAGATGCAAGTCTCACAGGTTGGGGAGCTGTGTGGGGATCTCTGACGGCACAAGGAGTTTGGGAATCTCAGGAGGTGAGATTACGATCAATATTTTGGAACTCCGTGCAATTTTCAGAGCTCTTCAGTCTTGGCCTCTTCTGAAGAGAGAATCGTTCATTTGTTTTCAGACAGACAATGTCACAAATGTGGCATACATCAATCATCAAGGAGGGACTCACAGTCCTCTAGCTATGAAAGAAGTATCTCGAATTCTGGTTTGGGCGGAATCCAGCTCCTGTCTAATCTCTGCGGTTCATATCCCAGGTATAGACAATTGGGAAGCGGATTATCTCAGTCGCCAAACGTTGCATCCGGGCGAATGGTCTCTTCACCCAGAGGTATTTCTTCAGATTGTTCAAATGTGGGAGCTTCCAGAAATAGATCTGATGGCGTCTCATCTAAACAAGAAACTTCCCAGGTATCTGTCCAGATCCCGGGATCCTCAGGCGGAAGCAGTGGATGCATTATCACTTCCTTGGAAGTATCATCCTGCCTATATCTTTCCGCCTCTAGTTCTTCTTCCAAGAGTAATCTCCAAGATTCTGAAGGAATGCTCGTTTGTTCTGCTGATGGCTCCGGCATGGCCTCACAGGTTTTGGTATGCGGATCTTGTCCGGATGGCCTCTTGCCATCCGTGGACTCTTCCGCTAAGACCAGACCTTCTGTCGCAAGGTCCTTTTTTCCATCAGGATCTCAAATCCTTAAATTTAAAAGGTATGGAGATTGAACGCTTGATTCTTGGTCAAAGAGGTTTCTCTGACGCTGTGATAAATACTATGTTACAGGCTCGTAAATCTGTATCCAGAGAGATATATTATAGAGTCTGGAAGACTTATATTTCTTGGTGTCTTTCTCATCATTTTTCTTGGCATTCTTTTAGAATTCCAAGAATTTTACAGTTTCTTCAGGATGGTTTAGATAAAGGTTTATCCGCAAGTTCTTTGAAAGGACAAATCTCTGCTCTTTCTGTTCTTTTTCACAGAAAGATTGCTAATCTTCCTGATATTCATTGTTTTGTACAAGCTTTGGTTCATATAAAACCTGTCATTAAGTCAATTTCTCCTCCTTGGAATTTGAATTTGGTTCTGAGGGCTCTTCAAGCTCCTCCGTTTGAACCTATGCATTCATTGGACATTAAATTACTTTCTTGGAAAGTTTTGTTCCTTTTGGCGATCTCTTCTGCCAGAAGAGTTTCTGAATTATCTGCTCTTTCTTGTGAGTCTCCTTTTCTGATTTTTCATCAGGATAAGGCGGTGTTGCGAACTTCTTTTGAATTTTTACCTAAAGTTGTGAATTCCAACAACATTAGTAGAGAAATTGTGGTTCCTTCATTATGTCCTAATCCTAAGAATTCTAAGGAGAAATCGTTGCATTCTTTGGATGTTGTTAGAGCTTTGAAATATTATGTTGAAGCTACTAAGTCTTTCCGAAAGACTTCTAGTCTATTTGTTATCTTTTCCGGTTCTAGAAAAGGCCAGAAAGCTTCTGCCATTTCTTTGGCATCTTGGTTGAAATCTTTAATTCATCATGCCTATGTCGAGTCGGGTAAAACTCTGCCTCAAAGGATTACAGCTCATTCTACTAGGTCAGTTTCTACTTCCTGGGCGTTTAGGAATGAAGCTTCGGTTGATCAGATTTGCAAAGCAGCAACTTGGTCCTCTTTGCATATTTTTACTAAATTCTACCATTTTGATGTATTTTCTTCTTCTGAAGCAGTTTTTGGTAGAAAAGTACTTCAGGCAGCGGTTTCAGTTTGAATCTTCTGTTTATGTTTTTCATTAAACTTTATTTTGGGTGTGGATTATTTTCAGCAGGAATTGGCTGTCTTTATTTTATCCCTCCCTCTCTAGTGACTCTTGCGTGGAAAGATCCACATCTTGGGTAGTCATTATCCCATACGCACTAGCTCATGGACTCTTGCTAATTACATGAAAGAAAACATAATTTATGTAAGAACTTACCTGATAAATTCATTTCTTTCATATTAGCAAGAGTCCATGAGGCCCGCCCTTTTTTGTGGTGGTTATGATTTTTTTGTATAAAGCACAATTATTCCAATTCCTTATTTTATATGCTTTCGCACTTTTTTCTTATCACCCCACTTCTTGGCTATTCGTTAAACTGAATTGTGGGTGTGGTGAGGGGTGTATTTATAGGCATTTTAAGGTTTGGGAAACTTTGCCCCTCCTGGTAGGAATGTATATCCCATACGTCACTAGCTCATGGACTCTTGCTAATATGAAAGAAATGAATTTATCAGGTAAGTTCTTACATAAATTATGTTTTTTCTTTCCTTTCTGCTTTCTTCCTTCTTCTCTTCCTTTTTCTACCAGAACCTTCTGGTCTGTTTAATTACCCACTCATACATACATTATATTTATTCAATAAAACGTTATACAAGTGAATTTTTGACAAATCAACTAATGCATACATAAAGCATAAATAGAACAAAAAAAACAACAGCACAACTTTAACGTGTGTTCAAATGTGTTTCTGCTTGCAAACTGTGATGTGAACAAATATCTATTATAAACACTGAATAGTGGCAAAACTTTGTGATTGGATTTAAATTGAACACAGGCTCTAAATTGATACCCTAAAATTTGAATCTAAAGGGCTCAGAGTTGCTAAGCTAGATATAAGGGACTTGCTCAAAGGGCCTTGAGATGTTAATTAAAAGAGACCATATAATAACAGTGGTTTAAAAAACGGATGATATAACATAAAATGCTTAAAAGTATAAATAAATATTCAAATTGGATAATAAGAATCTTGCTATAGTCTATCTCAATATGGATCCCAACTGCTGATTATGTAGACATCTTCTTGGGCGGTAGTTAACAAATAATTCCAACTTGCAATGTTGTCCCTTACCTGCCAAAAAAGGAAAGACAAACAAAAAAGGAAAGGTAAAAAAGGAAAGGCAAACAATAGTGCAGATGGCTTCTTAATGTGATCACAATTAAAATACTCCTTACCAGTCAACCGGTTTCGGTCTCGACTGACCTTTCTCAAGACTGTGTCTTGAGAAAGGTCAGTGGAGACCGAAACCGGTTGACTGGTAAGGAGTATTTTAATTGTGATCACATTAAGAAGCCATCTGCACTATTGTTTGCCTTTCCTTTTTTGGCAGGTAAGGGACAACATTGCAAGTTGGAATTATTTGTTATTTACCGCCCAAGAAGATTTCTACATAATCAGCAGTTGGGATCCATATTGAGATAGATTATAGCAAGATTCTTATTATCCAATTTGAATATTTATTTGGACTTTTAAGCATTTTATGTTATATCATCCGTTTTTTAAACCACTGTTGTTATATGGTCTCTTTTAATTAACATCTCGAGGCTCTTTTAGCAAGTCCCTTATATCTAGCTCAGCAACTCTGAGCCCTTTAGATTCAAATTTTAGGGTATCAATTTAGAGCCTGTGTTCAATTTCAATCCAATCACAAAGTTTTGCCACTATTCAGTGTTTATAATAGATATTTGTTCACATCACATCACAGTTTGCAAGCAGAAACACATTTGAACACACGTTAAAGTTGTGCTGTTGTTTTTTTTTGTTCTATTTATGCTTTATGTATGCATTAGTTGATTTGTCAAAAATTCACTTGTATATCGTTTTATTTTGAATTCATTGTTTATTTTGAAAATAAGGTTCACACACCCCTGCAATATTTTTCTCACATTTTTTCACTTATTAGGATTTACACCCTTTTTGGATAAACACATAGGCACAACCTCAGGTCTTATATTTTGAATTCAGGTTCTAGACATTCCTGTAACATTTTTTGTCCACCTGTTAGGATTTACACAATTTTGGATAAACACATAGGCAAAACCCCAATTCGGAGCCACTTACATTTCACACCCACCGGTTTCAAACAACCTGGAATCTATCCACCTGTGCATTGTAACCCATTGTTTTTATAAATAGAGTGTGCATAAGCGCTCCTAGCATTCACATATTAGAATTTAAGCTTTATGCGATAGACATTATTTGTTAGATTTTTTTTGTTGTTATTTATTGTTCCACAAGCATTTTTAAATTGTTCCAAGTGTTTCAATATATATTTTAAAGTGTAACATGGATCCATGACTAAGTGTTGTATAATTTTAAATGTACCAACTTTTTTATCTTATGTATTAAATCATATTATTTCAACCTATTGTTACCTTTGGTATTTGACTATCTACCCATAGACCCTGCCTACGTTGTTTGGCGCTCTGATATCCAATCTTAAAATTGAATCCACCCTTGGCAACTAGGTGCCAATTTATTAGAGCTGGAGGTCTGTTGCGTTATATAGTTGGTGCTTAGTTATCACCTTTCCATAAACATAAGGTGTACCTGCATGCGTGACCAGAGGGGAGTGATGAACAGCTCTAGGATAGTGGACAATTATGTAATAAGTGAGAAAGGTATCTTAGGATCAATTTGCACCAGGTAAATTAGAAATTAACCTAAGTGGTTCATATGTAATGTGAAGCCTGATAGAGTTGCGCCACATTTATCCTACATAAAAAACATCAGTTCTAGTTTAATAGGATCAGACAGGAGTTAGTGTGTGTAGGTAGTAAGAACTATAATGATTGTGTGATCAGTTCAGCTGACATGTCTTGGTTGGCGGCTATGGGTATACGAAGGACAGAGTACTTTGATGTGTCACAAGAAATATAAATACTAAATGCCATATTATGTGTACAAGGGTATAACAGCGCTTAAAGATTCCTCATCTAAAACAAGAAACATATAAAATAGTAACTGTGTGGATAGGATTGAAGAAATAAATAATAAAACGTAATTATACAGTCTTGTAGGATATCAAGTGCAAAATATAATGCAAGATTAGTAAGTGTCAATTTAAATATTCTCTTAAGTATTCTCTTGTAATGTAGATCCCGTTACCAGAATTTACCTCAATCTAATGAGGTAAGTTGCCGCACTGAAAGGGGTACTCATATACTGGTACAGTTAGGTCCGGTGTAGCGAGGGGTGCCTTACAGATCTCATCCACCGTTTGTAGTGATGAATAGATTCACATCCAATACTTTCCTCCCAGGATATTCAAGTATGCCATCCACCTCTTGGAGTATGTAGCTTTAAATTTTGTTTCCACCTCCTCTTCAGCCATTTCAATTCTCTCTTAAAGTCTAGGTCAGGGTATTCAGTAGGCAGCAATCACTTTGTTTCCTGAAGAGGGGGACTTGTGCAAATATAATCCACGGCTATTATGTGCAGTACTAGTGGCCGTGTCCTCCACTGATTATAGCCTTAGTGCTGGCAGAGATTGCCAAATCCGGATTCCTCCTTGAGGTAACGTCAGTAAGGCATGGGAGGTAGGTGAGTGACGAGATTGTCTCGCAGCCAAGAAAAGTATGCATGAGCAATATTCTGTTCAGGAATATTCCTCATGCATGCTTTTCTTTTTCTTTTTTTCATCATAGTTTTTTATTAGAACATTAGAGAGTGTACAATAACAAAAGAAAAAAAAGAAAACAGGAAAAATAGATACATAATAATACATTTTGCAATCTCTCTATGACTGAAATAAATAAATTAAATTAGCTTCCATTTTTAGTAAAATAAAGACATAGCTTAATCTTTCCTGCTTATCCTCTATCAAAGAGTTTCCTTTGTCACCAGTTGTCAATCGTTAATAAATTATATCCATACTTATATATAGCTTCAAACAACACATATCGACATCAGTGTTCTCTTCATCATTGGCACAATATATCTACACCTCTAACATCCTTAAAGGGACAGTCAACACCAGAATTTTTTTTGTTTTAAAAGATAGATAATCCCTTTATTACCCATTCCCCAGTTTTGCATAAACAACACAGTTATAATAATACACTTTTAACCTCTGTGATTACCTTGTATCTAAGCATCTTCTGACAGCCCCCTGATCACATGACATTTTATTTATTATCTATTGACTTTCATTTTAGCCAATTAGTGCAGTGTCTGCCACAATCCACGGGCGTGCTCACAATGTTATCTATAGGGATTACCTGGACTAGCTCTCCCCTGCTGTGAAAAGCATGTGATTAGAGGCAGCCTTCAACGCGGTTAGAAATTATCATATGAGCCTTCCTAGGTCTAGCTTTCAACTAAGAATACCAAAAGAACAAAGCAAAATTGGTGATAAAAGTAAATTGGAAAGTTGTTTAAAATTACATGCCCTATTTGAAACATGAAAGTTTTTTTTGGACTTAACTGTCCCTTTAATTTTCACAAATTAAATTATACAGGATTTAGTTTGTCACCTCATCCTAGAGCAATAAGTACTTGAAATTGGGGTCATTTTAACATTTAACATATTTAATTTATAAGGTATTCTAGAATCACAATTTAGCAATGAGAACAAAACAAAAGTAACAAAAAAAACAAAAAGGAGGCTCTTTTCCTCTCCCCCTCCCCGCACTCTCCCTATCCCTCCGCTTCATCATTAATTCGTACCTGGCTCCTCTGTAGTAAATACTCCACATAATTACATGTGTAAAAGGGAGCTAGAAACTTAGCTTGAGTATTTTTATCATATGACTGTATAAAACTGTACCATTTGTTGCAATATTTCTTTATACGTTGTTCTGAGCCGGTAGAACAGTCGAATTGCTCTATTACCGCTTGTTTCATCATTAGATGTATTAAATTGTGAATAGAGGGATTTTTTTTTATCTTTCCAACCTTTAAGAATCAAATATCTACCACCTAGGATCATGCAATTAATAAAGTGTACATTTAGTTGTCTATGCGTATCATAATCGACTAAAAAAAAATATATGCTTTTTTTCCCCAACTTAACCGTGACCTGTAATACTTTACTTAGCCAATAACTTATCTTGACCCAAAATTGATAAATTTTGGGACATGTCCAAAACATATGTATTATATCAGCATTGATATTTGTACATCTAGAACACACATGTTCAGAGTTATGTGACCACTTATTTAAGGTGGCAGGAGGAATATAACTACAATTTATGTTTAAATCTTTTATTAGTTTTATAGATAGGTAAAACAATATAACAGATCATTAAGGCATATTTATATAGGTATGTGCATAACCATAGGTCCTGACATGTCGACAAATATCCTTCTTTTAATAAAGACAACTATTCAGGACTTATTATCCAAATATCAATATGCATCAAAATATACAATTATATATAGAGAAGGAAAAAAAACGAAGAGAAAGAGGATAAGAGAAAAAAACAAAGAAGGAAGAAGAAGAAGAGAACTCAAAGACTCAGTGGAACTCCTAACAACATCCAGCTCATATGTTTATTATCACTTATCTTCCTTATGTGGGATATCTGAGAGAGCAAGAGTAAGAGAAAAGTAGGGAGAAGCGGGGTAGGGGGTGCAGGATCGACATGGGAAAGGGGTAAGTTAGAGTAGTGTAGGACTCCCGGGCTCCTCCCGCCTCCCCCCCCCCACGGTCATTGCAGCTTATGGGTCCTGTCTCACTAATAAATCTCAACGAAGACTAAGTAGCTAAGTTACTATTAAGTGTCCAATAAAACCAGACTCTCTCAAACTGGGTTTGAGTATCTAATATTTTCGAAGCTGCCTCATACATACGATACGTCAGGTTCAATTTATTCCTCACCTCCTCCCATGTTGGGGCCCTAATTTTCCAGTATCTTGCAATACACATTCTAGTGACCGTACACGCTATCTTGATGAATGTATTTATCTGTTTGTTGTATTGTGGTAACGGTTCATGTAGTAGAGCCTGCATCGGTTTTAATAATATTTGTTCCTCCAAGATCACCCCTAGGAGGGAGGACAACCGAGCCCAAATAGGCTGTATTATGGGGCAGTCCCACCACATGTGGAGATATGAGCCTACCTCTCCACATCCTCTATAACAGAGTCTGTTGTTTGTGTTGGTCATATGATATGTTCTAGTCGGGGTCAGATACCATCTATAGATGGTCTTAATGGTATTTTCTCTGAAGTCAGCACTAAGGAGGCCCGCGCATGCCGACTGTAGAATCTCATCCCACTCTTTTTTAAGTTTATGTATGTTTAAATCTTTTTCCCAACTTAAGATTATTGAGGGTTTTGTGGAGTTATTTTGGGATTGAATCTCCACATACAGTTTAGATATCATCTTTTTAGGTCTGTGAGCTAAGTTCATTAGAGACTCTGTAAGTGAAATGGTATGGGTCCCAGCTAATCTAATATAGTGTTGAATAGCGGAATTGACTTGGAGATATTGAAACCACAGCAACTTTTGAGGTGTTATTTGGGTTTGGATTTGTATGAATGTCTTAGGCTTACCCCTTTGCAACCAGTCTGCGACCCTGTAAAGTCCCTTATTTGCCCATTTATCCACCATCATTTGGGTGTCAGAAGTGAGGAGATATCTAATTGGGCGCATGGTCGATTGAGTGGGAGACAGTCCGAGTTGTTTACTTACTAGGGACCATAGGTGTGTGGTGTGGTCGTTGATATGTGAGCGATATCTGATTTGTGATATTTCTGTCGGTTGTTTGCACCACAATATATCATCCGTGTGAGTGGAACCCCTTAGGTCTGCTTCTAGCTCGGGCCAGAGGACTAGTTTTTCCTTTCCTCCCACAAGCAATGTCTGAGCAAATCTCGCCGCTTTGTAATAGTCAACTAAGTTAGGAGCCCCTATTCCTCCTAGACCCTTGTGTTTTGTTATGAGTGAGGATGAGATCCTAGCCATTTTCTTCCCTCTAATAAATGTCAAGATTTCCCCCTGTATTTTTTTCAAGTCTGAGATCGGGGCCTCAATGGGGAGTGTCCTGAATAAATATAGTAGTCGGGGCAGAATCGTCATTTTTACAGATGCAAGCCTACCCATCCATGAAAATGGGTGCAGCCTCCACCCAGTCAGGTCTCTCCTGATGTTTTTATATATGGCTTCATAATTATGTTTGTATAATTGATTGACTAGTGGGGTTAAGTAGATCCCCAAGTACTTAAGGGAGTGTGCAGGCCACTTCATATCAAAGTTGGCTTCAATTAGTTTTTTTGTGTGTGATGGTAGTCCTAGTGATAATGCCTCACATTTGTCATGGTTAATTTTGTATCCTGAGATTTGGGAAAATTCTTCTAAGATTTTGTAGAGATTGGGTAGGGAGATTAGTGGTCTAGTCAGTGTGAGCAAGATGTCGTCTGCAAATAGTGTTAGTTTATATTCCTGGTCCCCTATCGTTACCCCCGAGATATCCAGTGTCTGTCTAATTTTGGCTGCCAGTGGCTCTATGCACAAAGCAAAAATAAGGGGTGACAGGGGGCAACCCTGTCTTGTACCATTTAGGATAGGGAAAGATTTCGATTTATAACCTGATATGGATACCTGAGCTGTTGGTGTAGAATAGATCTTTCTCATAGCGGTAACAAAAGATCCCTGAAATCCCATCCGATGTAGAACTGCCATCATGAATTTCCAATCTATTCTATCAAATGCCTTCTCTGCGTCCAACGAGAGAAGCAGAGAAGGCATCTTGGTTTTTCCCACATATTCTATGATATTGATTAATCTACGAACATTATCTGGTGCTTCCCTGCCTGTAACAAATCCCACCTGGTCCAAGTGTATCAATTTTGGTAAGATAAGTTTAAGGCGATTAGCTAATATTTTAGTAAGGATCTTCAGATCTTGATTAATAAGTGAGATGGGGCGGTAACTAGAACAGAGTTTGTGATTTTTCCCTGGTTTTGGTATCACCACGATCCTTGCCTGCAAAAGGTCTTCTGGAATATCATGTCCCTCTAGAACACAGTTACAAAAGTCTGTAAGATGGGGTACCAGTATTCCCCTGAATGCTTTATAGTACTCACTAGCAAACCCATCCGGGCCTGCCGCTTTCCCTGACTTAAGGTCTTTGATGACCCCGAGAACTTCTATATTAGTTATGGGGGCATTCAAGCTCTCTAGGTCTTCCTGTGAAAGGGAGTCTAGTTTGGTTTCCTCTAAAAATTTCTCGCTTTGAAAAGCTACCTGTTGTGAGTGTATTACTTTGTTTCCATCATACAGTTTCCCGTAGAAATCTGCGAAGGCGTTCACTATTTGTTGTGGGTGAGAAACTAAGGTGCCACATGGAAGCATAATAGATAGTACCGAGGATGCCTTGCATCTCTCCCTGAGTTTGTGAGCCAGAAATCTGTCCGGTTTGTTTGCGTATATATAGTATTGTGTGTTAAGTCTCTGGATCGCTCTCATTGAGTGGTCATTTAGAAGTTTGGCTAGGTGTGTTCGTTTGGATTCCAGCCTGGGTAGTAATTCCTGCCTGCCAGTTAGTCTATGTCGAGTCTCCAGGTCTTGTATTTCGTTATGTAGTTGTGAAAGTAGGGTCTTAGTTTGTTTGTTGCGTATTGCTTTTTCCCTAATGAGTAGCCCTCTTAGGTATGTTTTGTGTGCTGCCCATGGGGAAATGGGGTTTGCTGTGGACCCTTTGTTAATATCCCAAAATTCTGTAAGTGACGTATGAAGTCTCTCCCCTATCTGGGGATCCTTGCTAAGTAGTGGGTTGTAGGTCCATGTTCGTGTTCTCAAAGTATCAACCAGACCTTCTAGGTGTAAAGTGAGGACAGAGTGATCTGACCAGACACAGGGATGGATCTTAGAATTACCATATAGGGGTTGCAATATTTGGCTTGTATATATGTAATCTATTCTCGTGTATTGTTTGTGAGCTGAAGAATAAAAGGTCGTGTCTGATGTTTGGCCATATAGTGTGGTCCAAGAATCTATGAGTGAGTGTGGGGTCAAGTGTTCCTTAATGGCATTAACTATTCTATTGTGTCTAAGCTGTTTGGGAGATAGCTTGGTACCCTTCTCAGTATGGTTAATCATTGTTATATTGAAGTCTCCCGCTACTATTAATTTGTGTTGGGACCAGTTGGTAAGTAAATCAGAGATATTCTGAAAAAACGTGTGCTGGTTTTCATTTGGTGCATAGATATTGCATAGTACCACTTCCGCGTCTTGAAGACGTCCTTTGACTATCAAATATCTGCCCTCTTTGTCTGCTATGGTGGATTCATGGTCAAAAAGTAAGCTAGAATGGATCAATATCGAAACTCCCCTTTTTTTTGAATCTGTAGTCGCGTGGTAGTGTTGTGTAAAATGTTTGGCCCAATATTTTGGGATAATAGCTTGTGTGAAATGGGTTTCTTGGAGAAATATAATATTTGCTCCCAAGTGTTGGTATTGATTCATCGCAGTGCGCCTTTTGAGATTCGTATTTAACCCTCGAACGATATAACTACAATTTAACAATTTAAAGTGACTTTCTCTCCAATTCGCCGCCAAAGTAGCATTTTCTACCCTCTGTATACTTCTAGTAATATCTTCTTTTTGTGTATCTTGGAAGTCTGCTGTCCACCTAACAAGCAAGCGTCCAAGATTCTCCTCACCTGACTGTTTTAATATTACCTTAAGCCAGGGGTGTCCAAACTTTGCTCTCCAGAGGTTTTGGAACTACATTTCCCATGATGCTCAGCTAGATAAAATGCTGGCTGAGCATCATCGGAAATGTAGTTCCAAAACCTCTGGAGAGCAAAGTTTGGACAGCCCTGCCTTAAGCCAATATTTTAGGGAATGGATACCTGCTTGATATAGAATTATTCCTGAGGATATATCAGAATTTACCCAAGTATGATTTGGTCTCCTAATAATTGAATTATACCAATACCGTAATTGTAGATATGCATAAAAGTCTGAGGCCTAGATTTGGAGTTTGGCGTTAGCCTTTCCTCCCACAAGCAATGTCTGAGCAAATCTCGCCGCTTTGTAATAGTCAACTAAGTTAGGAGCCCCTATTCCTCCTAGACCCTTGTGTTTTGTTATGAGTGAGGATGAGATCCTAGCCATTTTCTTCCCTCTAATAAATGTCAAGATTTCCCCCTGTATTTTTTTCAAGTCTGAGATCGGGACCTCAATGGGGAGTGTCCTGAATAAATATAGTAGTCGGGGCAGAATCGTCATTTTTACAGATGCAAGCCTACCCATCCATGAAAATGGGTGCAGCCTCCACCCAGTCAGGTCTCTCCTGATGTTTTTATATATGGCTTCATAATTATGTTTGTATAATTGATTGACTAGTGGGGTTAAGTAGATCCCCAAGTACTTAAGGGAGTGTGCAGGCCACTTCATATCAAAGTTGGCTTCAATTAGTTTTTTTGTGTGTGATGGTAGTCCTAGTGATAATGCCTCACATTTGTCATGGTTAATTTTGTATCCTGAGATTTGGGAAAATTCTTCTAAGATTTTGTAGAGATTGGGTAGGGAGATTAGTGGTCTAGTCAGTGTGAGCAAGATGTCGTCTGCAAATAGTGTTAGTTTATATTCCTGGTCCCCTATCGTTACCCCCGAGATATCCAGTGTCTGTCTAATTTTGGCTGCCAGTGGCTCTATGCACAAAGCAAAAATAAGGGGTGACAGGGGGCAACCCTGTCTTGTACCATTTAGGATAGGGAAAGATTTCGATTTATAACCTGATATGGATACCTGAGCTGTTGGTGTAGAATAGATCTTTCTCATAGCGGTAACAAAAGATCCCTGAAATCCCATCCGATGTAGAACTGCCATCATGAATTTCCAATCTATTCTATCAAATGCCTTCTCTGCGTCCAACGAGAGAAGCAGAGAAGGCATCTTGGTTTTTCCCACATATTCTATGATATTGATTAATCTACGAACATTATCTGGTGCTTCCCTGCCTGTAACAAATCCCACCTGGTCCAAGTGTATCAATTTTGGTAAGATAAGTTTAAGGCGATTAGCTAATATTTTAGTAAGGATCTTCAGATCTTGATTAATAAGTGAGATGGGGCGGTAACTAGAACAGAGTTTGTGATTTTTCCCTGGTTTTGGTATCACCACGATCCTTGCCTGCAAAAGGTCTTCTGGAATATCATGTCCCTCTAGAACACAGTTACAAAAGTCTGTAAGATGGGGTACCAGTATTCCCCTGAATGCTTTATAGTACTCACTAGCAAACCCATCCGGGCCTGCCGCTTTCCCTGACTTAAGGTCTTTGATGACCCCGAGAACTTCTATATTAGTTATGGGGGCATTCAAGCTCTCTAGGTCTTCCTGTGAAAGGGAGTCTAGTTTGGTTTCCTCTAAAAATTTCTCGCTTTGAAAAGCTACCTGTTGTGAGTGTATTACTTTGTTTCCATCATACAGTTTCCCGTAGAAATCTGCGAAGGCGTTCACTATTTGTTGTGGGTGAGAAACTAAGGTGCCACATGGAAGCATAATAGATAGTACCGAGGATGCCTTGCATCTCTCCCTGAGTTTGTGAGCCAGAAATCTGTCCGGTTTGTTTGCGTATATATAGTATTGTGTGTTAAGTCTCTGGATCGCTCTCATTGAGTGGTCATTTAGAAGTTTGGCTAGGTGTGTTCGTTTGGATTCCAGCCTGGGTAGTAATTCCTGCCTGCCAGTTAGTCTATGTCGAGTCTCCAGGTCTTGTATTTCGTTATGTAGTTGTGAAAGTAGGGTCTTAGTTTGTTTGTTGCGTATTGCTTTTTCCCTAATGAGTAGCCCTCTTAGGTATGTTTTGTGTGCTGCCCATGGGGAAATGGGGTTTGCTGTGGACCCTTTGTTAATATCCCAAAATTCTGTAAGTGACGTATGAAGTCTCTCCCCTATCTGGGGATCCTTGCTAAGTAGTGGGTTGTAGGTCCATGTTCGTGTTCTCAAAGTATCAACCAGACCTTCTAGGTGTAAAGTGAGGACAGAGTGATCTGACCAGACACAGGGATGGATCTTAGAATTACCATATAGGGGTTGCAATATTTGGCTTGTATATATGTAATCTATTCTCGTGTATTGTTTGTGAGCTGAAGAATAAAAGGTCGTGTCTGATGTTTGGCCATATAGTGTGGTCCAAGAATCTATGAGTGAGTGTGGGGTCAAGTGTTCCTTAATGGCATTAACTATTCTATTGTGTCTAAGCTGTTTGGGAGATAGCTTGGTACCCTTCTCAGTATGGTTAATCATTGTTATATTGAAGTCTCCCGCTACTATTAATTTGTGTTGGGACCAGTTGGTAAGTAAATCAGAGATATTCTGAAAAAACGTGTGCTGGTTTTCATTTGGTGCATAGATATTGCATAGTACCACTTCCGCGTCTTGAAGACGTCCTTTGACTATCAAATATCTGCCCTCTTTGTCTGCTATGGTGGATTCATGGTCAAAAAGTAAGCTAGAATGGATCAATATCGAAACTCCCCTTTTTTTTGAATCTGTAGTCGCGTGGTAGTGTTGTGTAAAATGTTTGGCCCAATATTTTGGGATAATAGCTTGTGTGAAATGGGTTTCTTGGAGAAATATAATATTTGCTCCCAAGTGTTGGTATTGATTCATCGCAGTGCGCCTTTTGAGATTCGTATTTAACCCTCGAACGATATAACTACAATTTAACAATTTAAAGTGACTTTCTCTCCAATTCGCCGCCAAAGTAGCATTTTCTACCCTCTGTATACTTCTAGTAATATCTTCTTTTTGTGTATCTTGGAAGTCTGCTGTCCACCTAACAAGCAAGCGTCCAAGATTCTCCTCACCTGACTGTTTTAATATTACCTTAAGCCAGGGGTGTCCAAACTTTGCTCTCCAGAGGTTTTGGAACTACATTTCCCATGATGCTCAGCTAGATAAAATGCTGGCTGAGCATCATCGGAAATGTAGTTCCAAAACCTCTGGAGAGCAAAGTTTGGACAGCCCTGCCTTAAGCCAATATTTTAGGGAATGGATACCTGCTTGATATAGAATTATTCCTGAGGATATATCAGAATTTACCCAAGTATGATTTGGTCTCCTAATAATTGAATTATACCAATACCGTAATTGTAGATATGCATAAAAGTCTGAGGCCTAGATTTGGAGTTTGGCGTTAGCCTTTCCTCCCACAAGCAATGTCTGAGCAAATCTCGCCGCTTTGTAATAGTCAACTAAGTTAGGAGCCCCTATTCCTCCTAGACCCTTGTGTTTTGTTATGAGTGAGGATGAGATCCTAGCCATTTTCTTCCCTCTAATAAATGTCAAGATTTCCCCCTGTATTTTTTTCAAGTCTGAGAT
The DNA here is from genome assembly GCF_027579735.1 of Bombina bombina. Classification (NCBI taxonomy): domain Eukaryota; kingdom Metazoa; phylum Chordata; class Amphibia; order Anura; family Bombinatoridae; genus Bombina; species Bombina bombina. The sequence continues at coordinate 96,940,322 of NC_069503.1, forward strand.
CGGGACCTCAATGGGGAGTGTCCTGAATAAATATAGTAGTCGGGGCAGAATCGTCATTTTTACAGATGCAAGCCTACCCATCCATGAAAATGGGTGCAGCCTCCACCCAGTCAGGTCTCTCCTGATGTTTTTATATATGGCTTCATAATTATGTTTGTATAATTGATTGACTAGTGGGGTTAAGTAGATCCCCAAGTACTTAAGGGAGTGTGCAGGCCACTTCATATCAAAGTTGGCTTCAATTAGTTTTTTTGTGTGTGATGGTAGTCCTAGTGATAATGCCTCACATTTGTCATGGTTAATTTTGTATCCTGAGATTTGGGAAAATTCTTCTAAGATTTTGTAGAGATTGGGTAGGGAGATTAGTGGTCTAGTCAGTGTGAGCAAGATGTCGTCTGCAAATAGTGTTAGTTTATATTCCTGGTCCCCTATCGTTACCCCCGAGATATCCAGTGTCTGTCTAATTTTGGCTGCCAGTGGCTCTATGCACAAAGCAAAAATAAGGGGTGACAGGGGGCAACCCTGTCTTGTACCATTTAGGATAGGGAAAGATTTCGATTTATAACCTGATATGGATACCTGAGCTGTTGGTGTAGAATAGATCTTTCTCATAGCGGTAACAAAAGATCCCTGAAATCCCATCCGATGTAGAACTGCCATCATGAATTTCCAATCTATTCTATCAAATGCCTTCTCTGCGTCCAACGAGAGAAGCAGAGAAGGCATCTTGGTTTTTCCCACATATTCTATGATATTGATTAATCTACGAACATTATCTGGTGCTTCCCTGCCTGTAACAAATCCCACCTGGTCCAAGTGTATCAATTTTGGTAAGATAAGTTTAAGGCGATTAGCTAATATTTTAGTAAGGATCTTCAGATCTTGATTAATAAGTGAGATGGGGCGGTAACTAGAACAGAGTTTGTGATTTTTCCCTGGTTTTGGTATCACCACGATCCTTGCCTGCAAAAGGTCTTCTGGAATATCATGTCCCTCTAGAACACAGTTACAAAAGTCTGTAAGATGGGGTACCAGTATTCCCCTGAATGCTTTATAGTACTCACTAGCAAACCCATCCGGGCCTGCCGCTTTCCCTGACTTAAGGTCTTTGATGACCCCGAGAACTTCTATATTAGTTATGGGGGCATTCAAGCTCTCTAGGTCTTCCTGTGAAAGGGAGTCTAGTTTGGTTTCCTCTAAAAATTTCTCGCTTTGAAAAGCTACCTGTTGTGAGTGTATTACTTTGTTTCCATCATACAGTTTCCCGTAGAAATCTGCGAAGGCGTTCACTATTTGTTGTGGGTGAGAAACTAAGGTGCCACATGGAAGCATAATAGATAGTACCGAGGATGCCTTGCATCTCTCCCTGAGTTTGTGAGCCAGAAATCTGTCCGGTTTGTTTGCGTATATATAGTATTGTGTGTTAAGTCTCTGGATCGCTCTCATTGAGTGGTCATTTAGAAGTTTGGCTAGGTGTGTTCGTTTGGATTCCAGCCTGGGTAGTAATTCCTGCCTGCCAGTTAGTCTATGTCGAGTCTCCAGGTCTTGTATTTCGTTATGTAGTTGTGAAAGTAGGGTCTTAGTTTGTTTGTTGCGTATTGCTTTTTCCCTAATGAGTAGCCCTCTTAGGTATGTTTTGTGTGCTGCCCATGGGGAAATGGGGTTTGCTGTGGACCCTTTGTTAATATCCCAAAATTCTGTAAGTGACGTATGAAGTCTCTCCCCTATCTGGGGATCCTTGCTAAGTAGTGGGTTGTAGGTCCATGTTCGTGTTCTCAAAGTATCAACCAGACCTTCTAGGTGTAAAGTGAGGACAGAGTGATCTGACCAGACACAGGGATGGATCTTAGAATTACCATATAGGGGTTGCAATATTTGGCTTGTATATATGTAATCTATTCTCGTGTATTGTTTGTGAGCTGAAGAATAAAAGGTCGTGTCTGATGTTTGGCCATATAGTGTGGTCCAAGAATCTATGAGTGAGTGTGGGGTCAAGTGTTCCTTAATGGCATTAACTATTCTATTGTGTCTAAGCTGTTTGGGAGATAGCTTGGTACCCTTCTCAGTATGGTTAATCATTGTTATATTGAAGTCTCCCGCTACTATTAATTTGTGTTGGGACCAGTTGGTAAGTAAATCAGAGATATTCTGAAAAAACGTGTGCTGGTTTTCATTTGGTGCATAGATATTGCATAGTACCACTTCCGCGTCTTGAAGACGTCCTTTGACTATCAAATATCTGCCCTCTTTGTCTGCTATGGTGGATTCATGGTCAAAAAGTAAGCTAGAATGGATCAATATCGAAACTCCCCTTTTTTTTGAATCTGTAGTCGCGTGGTAGTGTTGTGTAAAATGTTTGGCCCAATATTTTGGGATAATAGCTTGTGTGAAATGGGTTTCTTGGAGAAATATAATATTTGCTCCCAAGTGTTGGTATTGATTCATCGCAGTGCGCCTTTTGAGATTCGTATTTAACCCTCGAACGATATAACTACAATTTAACAATTTAAAGTGACTTTCTCTCCAATTCGCCGCCAAAGTAGCATTTTCTACCCTCTGTATACTTCTAGTAATATCTTCTTTTTGTGTATCTTGGAAGTCTGCTGTCCACCTAACAAGCAAGCGTCCAAGATTCTCCTCACCTGACTGTTTTAATATTACCTTAAGCCAGGGGTGTCCAAACTTTGCTCTCCAGAGGTTTTGGAACTACATTTCCGATGATGCTCAGCCAGCATTTTATCTAGCTGAGCATCATCGGAAATGTAGTTCCAAAACCTCTGGAGAGCAAAGTTTGGACAGCCCTGCCTTAAGCCAATATTTTAGGGAATGGATACCTGCTTGATATAGAATTATTCCTGAGGATATATCAGAATTTACCCAAGTATGATTTGGTCTCCTAATAATTGAATTATACCAATACCGTAATTGTAGATATGCATAAAAGTCTGAGGCCTAGATTTGGAGTTTGGCGTTAGCCGTGAAAACCAGCGTTAGAGGCTCCTAACGCTGGTTTTAGGCTAACTCCGGTATTTGGAGTCACTCAAAATAGGGTCTAACGCTCACTTTTCAGCCGCGACTTTTCCATACCGCAGATCCCCTTACGTCAATTGCGTATCCTATCTTTTCAATGGGATCTTTCTAACTCCGGTATTTAGAGTCGTGTCTGAAGTGAGCGTTAGACATCTAACGACAAAACTCCAGCCGCAGGAAAAAAGTCAGTAGTTAAGAGCTTTCTTGGCTAACGCCGGTTCATAAAGCTCTTAACTACTGTACTCTAAAGTACACTAACACCCATAAACTACCTATGTACCCCTAAACTGAGGCCCCCCCACATCGCCGCCACTCGATTAAATTTTTTTAACCCCTAATCTGCCGACCGCCACCTACGTTATACTTATGTACCCCTAATCTGCTGCCCCTAACACCGCCGACCCTGTATTATATTTATTAACCCCTAATCTGCCCCCCACAACGTTGCCGCCAGCTACCTACAATAATTAACCCCTAATCTGCCGACCGCAAAGCGCCGCCACCTACATTATAGCTATGTACCCCTAATCTGCTGCCCCTAAAACTGCCGACCCCTATATTATATTTATTAACCCCTAATCTGCCCCCCACAACGTCGCCTCCACCTGCCTACACTTATTAACCCCTAATCTGCCGAGCGGACCGCACCGCTACTATAATAAAGTTATTAACCCCTAATCCGCCTCACTAACCCTATAATAAATAGTATTAACCCCTAATCTGCCCTCCCTAACATCGCCAACACCTAACTTCAACCGCTATTCTAATAAATGTATTAACCCCTAAAGCTAAGTCTAACCCTAACACTAGCACCCCCCCTAAATTAAATATAATTTTAATCTAACGAAATTAATTAACTCTTATTAAATAAATTATTCCTATTTAAAGCTAAATACTTACCTGTAAAATAAACCCTAATATAGCTACAATATAACGAATAATTACATTGTAGCTATTTTAGGATTAATATTTATTTTACAGGCAACTTTGTAATTATTTTAACCAGGTACAATAGCTATTTGCTGATCCAATCAGCCAATCAGATTGAGCTCGCATTCTATTGGCTGATCGGAACAGCCAATAGAATGCAAGCTCAATCTGATTGGCTGATCGAATCAGCCAATCGGATTGAACTTGATTCTGATTGGCTGATTCTATCAGCCAATCAGAATATTCCTACCTTAATTCCGATTGGCTGATAGAATCCTATCAGCCAATCTGAATTCGAGGGACGCCATCTTGGATGACGTCCCTTAAAGGAACCGTCATTCGGCTAGTAGGCGTCGGGAGAAGAGGATGTTCCGCGTCGGAGGTCTGCAAGATGGATCCGGAAGAAAGAAGATTGAAGATGCCGTTGATAGAAGACTTCATCCGGATCATGGACCTCTTCAGCTCCCGCTTGGATGAAGACTTCAGCCGGATCATGGACCTCTTCAGCCCCCCGCTTGGGCTTGGATCAGGACATCGGAGGAGCTCTTCAGGACGGATCGGTGAACCTGGTAGGGTGAAGACAAGGTAGGAAGATCTTCAGGGGCTTAGTGTTAGGTTTATTTAAGGGGGGTTTGGGTTAGATTAGGGGTATGTGGGTGGTGGGTTGTAATGTTGGGGGGGGGTATTGTATGGTTTTTTTTACAGGCAAAAGAGCTGAATTTCTTGGGGCATGCCCCGCAAAGGGCCCTGTTCAGGGCTGGTAAGGTAAAAGAGCTTTGAAATGTAGTAATTTAGAATAGGGTAGGGCATTTTGTTATTTTGGGGGTCTTTGTTATTTTATTAGGGGGCTTAGAGTAGGTGTAATTAGTTTAAAATTGTTGTAATATTTTTCTTATGTTTGTAAATATTTTTTTATTTTTTGTAACTTAGTTCTTTTTTATTTTTTGTACTTTAGATAGTTTATTTCATTGTAGTTATTTGTAGGTATTGTATTTAATTTATTTATTGATAGTGTAGTGGTAGGTTTAATTGTAGATAATTATAGGTATTTTATTTAATTAATTTATTGATAGTGTAGTGTTAGGTTTAATTGTAACTTAGGTTAGGATTTATTTTACAGGTAATTTTGTTATTATTTTAACTAGGTAACTATTAAATAGTTCTTAACTATTTAATAGCTATTGTACCTGGTTAAAATAATTACAAAGTTGCCTGTAAAATAAATATTAATCCTAAAATAGCTACAATGTAATTATAATTTATATTGTAGCTATATTAGGATTTATTTTACAGGTAAGTATTTAGCTTTAAATAGGAATAATTTATTTAATAAGGGTTAATTAATTTCGTTAGATTAAAATTATATTTAATTTAGGGGGGTGTTAGTGTTAGGGTTAGACTTAGCTTTAGGGGTTAATACATTTATTATAGTAGCGGTGAGCTCCTGTCGGCAGATTAGGGGTTAATGTTTGAAGTTAGGTGTCGGTGATGTTAGGGAGGGCAGATTAGGGGTTAATACTATTTATTATAGGGTTAGTGATGCGGATTAGGGGTTAATAACTTTATTATAGTAGCGCTCAGGTCCGCTCGGCAGATTAGGGGTTAATAAGTGTAGGCAGGTGGAGGTGACGTTGAGGGGGGCAGATTAGGGGTTAATAAATATAATATAGGGGTCGGCGGTGTTAGGGGCAGCAGATTAGGGGTACATAAGGATAATGTAAGTAGCGGCGGTTTACGGAGCGGCAGATTAGGGGTTAAAAATAATATGCAGGGGTCAGTGATAGCGGGGGCGGCAGATTAGGGGTTAATAAGTTTAAGGCTAGGGGTGTTTAGACTCGGGGTACATGTTAGGGTGTTAGGTGCAGACGTAGGAAGTGTTTCCCCATAGCAAACAATGGGGCTGCGTTAGGAGCTGAACGCGGCTTTTTTGCAGGTGTTAGGGTTTTTTTCAGCTCAAACAGCCCCATTGTTTCCTATGGGGGAATCGTGCACGAGCACGTTTTTGAGGCTGGCCGCTTGCGTAAGCAACTCTGGTATCGAGAGTTGAAGCTGCGTTAAAAATGCTCTACACTCCTTTTTTGGAGCCTAACGCAGCCTTTTTGTGGACTCTCAATACCAGAGTTATTTTTATGGTGCGGCCAGAAAAAAGCCGGCGTTAGCTACGCGGGTCGTTACCGACAAAACTCTAAATCTAGGCCTGAGTTAGCTAAGCCATATTGCTGCCTAATTTCTGCAAATGTTTGTATATTAAGGCCACTAGGGTTTTTTAATTGGTAAATATACTTTAGGCCCTTATTGGCCCAGTTTTTAAATAGTTTATTCTTAATTCCTGCTAAAAAATAAGGGTTTCCAACTATCGGTAAATAGTTGGAGACCGTATGATCAACTTTAAGCCAAACACATATACGATACCAAGCTTTTATAATATTACCTATAGTAGTATATTTTTTTATCTTAGGTGGTATCTTTCTTAAATGACAATGTAATAATGCTTGTAAACTGTATGGTGATACAATACTTTCTTCCGCCACCAAAGAGGCGATATAATTACCTTGTATGAGCCAATCTAGTGCCACTTTTCCTAAACAAACACAATTATATATCTCAAGAGAGGGAAGTGCTAGCCCCCCCGAATACTTAGCTTGCATTAGCGTATTCAATGCGATTTTATTACGTCCCTTACCCCATATAAACAGCCTAAAGTTTTTGTATACAATTTCAATATCCTTTTTGGGCATCAGAACAGGTATATTGTGCATCAGATATAAAAACTTGGGTATTAATATCATTTTAATTAAATTAACTTTTGCGGTGAGTGAGAGTGGTAACTTGGCCCAACTTTCTAGGTTCCGAATAATTTTATTAATCAACGGAATATAGTTTATTTTATACCAGAGTTTTGGATCACTACATACATTAATGCCCAAGTATGTAAATTGTGTATTTATTTCCTTAAATGGAGTTTGTATAATTTGTTTCCCATTTTGCAAAATCCAGAATAGTTCAGATTTTGCTGCATTAATCGGATTCCCAGAGAAGGAGCCAAACATCTGTATAATTTCCAATACCGTATCAACCTCTAGACTAGCATCTTTAATAAATAGCAGTAAGTCGTCCGCATATAGTAGCAGAATAAATTTCTGCTTTCCTAAGCATATTCCTTCTAAGCGCTCTCTAAGCTTGATTGCTAACGGCTCAATTGCCAAATTAAACAAGAGTGGTGAAATTGGACATCCCTGTCTTGTCCCTTTTACTAGATCAAAGTTATTTGTTCTAGTACCATTAATCAATAAAGCCGAAGATGCTTTAGAATATAAAGCTTTAATACAGTCTACAAACTGATATTTAATCCCGAATTGTCCTAAGGTAAAGAAAAGATGGTCCCAGATTATCGAATCTAATGCTTTTTGTGCATCTATTGATAATATAGCAGCATTCTGTAATAGCCTGCTTTCCTTCTTATTTTTAGCCAAATTTACACATGCATCCAACAATAGGAAAACTTTACGCAAATTAGCTGATGGATTATGATTAGGCATAAAACCAGTTTGATCAGTACTTATTAAAAGGAGAAATAATTTTTTTCAATCTTTTGGCCAATATACTTGTGAAAATTTTATAATCGGCATTCAATAAAGAAATAGGTCTATAAGAGTCTATAAATTCAGGGTTCTTCCCTTTTTTGTGTATCACTGTTATTAAAGATTCTGGAAAAAAACCTTGAAGGAACTCCTCCTTTAATAAGATAACTATTAAAAAGGTTCATCAAACTCGATGCAATCTGAGCTTTTAATATTTTATAAAATTCACCAGGTAATAGATCCGGGCCTGCCGCTTTTTTGAGTTTTATATTATTGATAGCCTCCTGTACTTCTATGAGAGAAATTGGGGTATTTAAAGTCTCTAAGTTTTCTGTATCTATTTGTGGTAGAGAGATACCCTGCCAAAAACTGGCCTTATTTATTATATTTATTTTTGGGTTGGAGTATAGATTTTTAAAAAATGTATAGAATTCCTCCTGTATCTTAACAGGATATGTTATATATTTATCATTTACTTTAATCCTTCTAATATCATTTTTTACACTCTGTATCTTCACACAATTGGCCAGTAAAGTACTGATTTTATCTCCAAAGCGATAGAATTTCGCACTGCGTCTAAGATCCTTAAAGGGACAGTCTACACCAGAATTTTTATTGTTTTAAAAGATAGATAATCCCTTTAGTACCCATTTCCCAGTTTTGCATAACTAACACATTTATAATAATATACTTTTAACCTCTGTGATTATCTTGTATCTAAGCCTCTGCAAACTGCCCCTTTTTTCAGTTCTTTTGACAGACTTGCAGTCTAGCCAATCAGTGCCTGCTCACAGATAACTTCTCGTGCACAAGCACAGTGTTATCTATATGAAATACGTGAACTAACACCCTCTAGTGGTGAAAAACTGTTAAAATGCAATCTGAAAGAGGTGGGCTTCAAGGTCTAAGAAATTAGCATATGAACCTCCTAGGTTAAGCTTTCAACTAAGAATACCAAGAGAACAAAGCAAAACTGGTGATAAAAGTAAATTGGAAAATTGTTTAAAATTACATGCTCTATCTGAATCATGAAAGTTTATTTTGGCCTAGACTGTCCCTTTAATATTATTTTTTTGTTCTGTTATTAGTGTCCATTCGGCTCTTGCTTTCATATACCTATCCCAATTTTCTTTGTTGGGAGTGCCAATATACGCATTATAACTATTTTTTAAATAATTTGAACACTGAGTTTCTTTCCGATGTGTCTCTTTCCTACAGTTCAAAGAGTATTTTCTGATGTCCCCCCTTAACACTACTTTGGCTGCTTCCCAAAAGGTTTCCTCTTTGTGTATGTCGGCTATATTATTTAATTTATATGTATGCCATTGCTGAATCAACCAGTTCTTAAATTTAAAATTATCTGCAAGATACGTTGGGAACCTATAACTCCTAGTTATATCATTGATTCCTTCCCCCCAATTCATCTTAAGTGAAATTATGGCGTGATCTGAGATTGTAAAGTCTCCGATAACTAATTCTGGTTTTAAACCTAACACTGCTGTTGAGACCAAAAAGAAATCAATTCTGGATAGTGACTTATATTTCTTAGCTTGGCACGTATATGCTCGCGTGATAGGGTTATAAAGACGCCAAGCATCAGTTAAATTAAGATCTTTACAAAATTTCTTAAGAGGTTTATTTGATGTCCTAACTTCAGCCTCCTTATTTGCAGTTTTCAATCTGTCTATATTGTTAAATGTCATGTTGAAGTCACCAGCTATTATCAAGGTACAGTTCAGAAATTGATATAATTTATTTCTTAAATCTAACCAGAAATTAGGTTCATTCTTATTTGGCCCATATACATTACAAATTACAAATATTCTGTCTTTGACTTGGATTTTGATTATTATATATCTTTCTTTACTATCAATATCTTTAGATAGAATTTGATATTCCAAATTTCGATGAAATAATATTGCCACCCCCCTTTTCCTAGATATGCATGATGTTGATATAACTTCTTGAACCCAATTTACCTTTAATTTTTCAGTTTCGGCTTTAGTAAGATGAGTCTCTTGAATTAAAGCTATATCAGCTTGACTTTTTTTAATATCAGCAAGTAATCTTTTCCTCTTTATCGGGTTAGTTATACCTCCCACATTCCATGATGTTATTTTAATGTTGACCATATCTACAAATTATCTCCTATCGGGAGAGAGAGTGAGAGCGAGAGAGGAGAGAGGAAAAAAAAAAAATTGAAAAAAATTGATAAAACCATAAAAATATATCCTATAAAACCAATTTTCAACAATTCCCTTCGCCATTTTTTAAAAAAAATTCTAATACCTATTGATTTGTTCTGAGAAAACTGATTTTATCCTCTGCAATGATCTTAATATTGGCAGGGTATATCATTCTAGCTAAAAAGCCTGCCTGTATCAATTTTGTGCAATACGGCGCCATTTCTTTTCTTTTAGACATAGTTTGTGTCGAGAAGTCTTGAAAGAGTAAAACCTTATTTTGTGCTATTTCCAAGTTATTTATTCCTCTGTATGCTCTGAGAATGTTTACTTTTCTTGGAAATTCAAGAACTTAATCATAATTGGTCTCCTATACACGCCATTTTCTGACGGAGCTTTTAAATATCCTGTTCTATGTGCCCTTTCAATTGGTATTACTCTATCTTGTATATCTATCCCTAGAGCGTGTGGTAGGATAGTGGATGCAAACTTAATTAAATCTTGAAACTCATTATTCTCTGGTATCCCTATAACCCTAAGGTTATTCCTACGGGACCTATCCTCAAGTTCCTCAATCTTCCTCTGCATGTCTGCTATTTGCTCACTGTGTATTTGTACATTCCGTTCCTGTGTGTCCAATGTGTCCTCTACTACTGAGATCCTACTTTCAGCCTCTGTAATTCTTGCCATAAACTGTTTAGTTTCAGTTGTTAATAGTGCTACATCTTGTCTAATCTTGTCCAATTGTGGTAGAAGCAAATTTGCTACTTGCTTTGAAATTTCACTTATATCTGCAGGGTTGATACCTGTTACAACAGTTTCTGTCCTAATTTCAGCGCTATTCTCTACGCTATTCCTTTTTTTTTTTTTTTTTAATCTTTTATTGTGAACCAACATTGGATACAGAGCATCAAAAACATAATAAGGTAATAAAATATGCCTAACAGAGTCTGTTATCCAAATACAAAAACAAGAAGAAGAGTTATCCATATTTTAAACAACTAATAAACACTTTTGTAATAACTTCAATATAATATATGCTCAATGCTGGTATTTTGTATGTAATCATAAAATAATAGAAAGAAAAAGAGAGAAGAGAGAAAAAAAAAAAAAAAAAAAAGGGGGAAGGGGGAGAAAGGGAGAGTCCTACATCTTCTATCTATCTCCGGGGTATAACATAGCCTAAGGGAGTAATGCTATTACCTAGGGTCATATTATTTGTTTTAATTTTAATTTTAATCAAGCCAGTTACAGGGAAAATATCCAGCATATATATTCATTTGAACAAAATCCAAGTTTATCAAGGGCTTAACTAATTGTCTTTGGGCTTGAATTGGCATAGATTTAATAACCACTAACCATTTTTTAAAATAATTTTCGAATTGATCGTTCTTTATATTAAGAATCTGCATCTGTTCTATTGTACTTTGGGCTATTATTATTTTTTTAAATTGTGCAAAACTGGGGGTTTTATGAGACTTCCATGATCTTAAGATAAGATTGCGAGCAATAAAAACCATAGTATTGATCAAATTATGATTTAAGCGATACTCTGAGTATTTAAGTAAAAAAAACACGTTTATTGAGGTCATCTTGAAATTTAAATGGAGTACCGTATTTATCCAATAATTAATTTTAGCCCAAAATTGGGCGATTTTCGGGCAAGACCAGAAACAATGAAAGATATTAGCATTACTGCTACTGCACCTTGTACATAGGTACTTAGTTTTATACCACTTAAATTTTTTTTCTGGTGTAATATAGACGTTGAATAGTAATTTTAGATGCGTCTCCCGCCAAGATGTCATAACCGCTGAATTTTCGGTAATTTTAAAACTATCAGATATATCATATATTGTAATATTTGGAAAGTACAATTGCCACTTAGTTTGAAGAAATTCTAATTGTGCCTTTGTAGAAAGGGCATTCAACATAGTATACAATAGGGAGATGGAATATATGCCATTTTGATATAGTTTAATTCTAGGGGTAAGATCCCCTAGGGACCAATTTAAGTTATAAGTTTGTTTCAGTTCATCAATGTAGTGGCGTATCTGTAAATATGCGTAAAAATCTCTCCTTGTAAGACCAAACTTACTACAAATATCGGTAAAGGATTCCACGTAAGAATCTGATCTAATAAGTTGGCTGATCCATTTTAAGCCTTTATTTTCCCATTCTAACAAAATACTGTTAGAATATCCAGGAATAAACTTGGGGTTACCCCTGATTGGTAGGAACTCAGAAACATAAGGGAGTATATGACATTCTAAACAATACTCTTGCCAAGCCCTAACTATATTTTTAATAGTTATTAAATTACAAGCCATAGATGGTAACTGGGTTAATGGACAATGTAAAATTGCTTTAAGACTAAAAGGAGCTATTAAGTTAGATTCACATTGCAGAAAAGAAATATATTCTTTTTCCGTGATCCAATCTAGCGCTATTTTTCTTAATGTTACTACGTTATATTGCTTAAGATTAGGAAATGTTAGACCTGCCGCTAATCTAGGATTCATTAGTCGTTTTAATGCAATGCGTGGTTTAGTACCTTTCCAGATAAACCGTGAACATAAACCATTAAATAATCGAATATCAGATTGGTATAAAAATAATGGGATATTTTGGAGCAGATACAAAATTTTAGGGAATAAAATGGTTTTAATTAACATTGCCCTAGCTGTTAGAGAGATAGGTAAATGTGCCCAATCTTCGAGTTTTTTTTTGCAAATTTTGAATACTTCCGGAAAATTTAAGTTATACCAGTCATGTGGGTTCTTACCTAGAGTTATCCCTAAATATGTAATTTGCGTTGTCTCTCTAAACGGATGACTAATCTTATTCCCAGGTAATTTATTAATCCATAAAAGTTCCGATTTAGAGAGATTAATCCTATATCCTGAGATTATACCGAACAATTTAATATCTAATAATATTTTTGGGAGACTCACACTAAGATTACTAAGGTACAGCAGTAAGTCATCAGCATAAAGTGACAGTACAAACTTCTCCCGACCTACCATTATACCACTTAAATTCTGACGTAGAAGGATCGCAAGGGGTTCTATCGCAAGATTAAAAAGAAGCGGAGAGATTGGGCAGCCTTGTCTAGTTCCTCTCTGTAAGCTGAATCGCTCAGTTAATGAGCCATTGACAATGATTGAAGATACTGGTTTACTATATATCGATCTAATACAATCAGCAAACTGACCTGCAAAACCAAATTGCTCCAAAGTAAAAAAAAGATGATCCCAACTGATGTAATCAAATGCTTTCTCCGCATCTAATGTTAGTATGGCTAGGTCTGTTGTAGATTTTTTTTTGAGATGTTTGAACTTATTCCAAAAGAAATCTAATGTTAACATCAACTTACGTATATTTTTAATTGGATTTCTACCAGTCATAAATCCCGTTTGGTTTTCATGGATTATTTGATTAAGATGCGGTTTAAGTCTATTAGCTAGAATAGCAGTTAAGAGTTTGTAATCACAGTTTAGAAGTGAAATTGGCCTGTATGAACCCGGCAGTTCAGGGTCTTTATTTTTCTTGAGAATTAGTGAGATGTTTGAAGCTGTAAAATAAGATGAACATTTAGTATCAGAAGAATAATAAAAATTAAATAGTTTATGTATTGTAGGGGCAATCTGGTCTTGCAGGATTCTATAAAACTCCGCAGGAAGAAAATCAGGTCCTGGAGCCTTATTCAGTTTAGCCGACTGAATTCCGTCTACAACCTCTTCTAAAGATATAGGGGAGTTTAATTGTTGTATAATGGCGGGTGAAAGTTTGGGTAGTGTAATTTGATCCCAAAATAATTCTCTCTTGTCTGGTGTTAACTTATCTGCTTTATATAAATCTTGAAAGAACTTAAAAAAAGTCTTCTCAATATCTACATTATTTGTAAATCTGTCTGTGCCAACTTTTATCGCAGTAATGATATGCTTATTTGTAATCTTAGTAATCTTTGCTAGGTATTTTGCAGATCTGCCTGTATGACCTCCATAAAGTGCCCTCTGTTTAATATCCTCTTGTGTTGTTTTTTGTTGTAGAAAAACATCTCGAGCTGATTTGGCATCAATATATTTCTGCCATAATACTTGTGTTTGACTGGCTACATAAGCATTATAAGTATTTTTAACGTTATTAGATAGTTGGGTTTCTTTATATCGTGTTTTTTTTTAAAGCAAACAAAGATATGCTTTAATATCCCCCCGTAACACAGCTTTGGCCGATTCCCAAAATATTTCAATTTTTCCCAGATATGATAAATTAAATTTATAGAATTCCCCCCACTTATTCTTAAGCCAGTTCTGAAATTTAACATTGTTTATTAAATATTTAGGGAAAAAAAATGTATTAGGGTTACGTGTTTGGAGGTCTCTAGTATTAAATTCTAGGGAGATAATGGCATGGTCTGAGATTGCAATTTCTTTAATATCTGGTGTCATGTTCATTCCACTAAGTACTTCTGATACTAAAAACATATCCAATCTAGAGAGTGTTTGATGTCCTTTTGAGACACACGTGTATGCTCTAGTGTCAGGATTGTGCACACGCCATATGTCCTGAAGCCCTAATTCAAAACAAAATTTCTGCAATATACGTTGCTTCCTATCTCTTCTAAAAGCTATCTTGGGACTTAACCTATCAAGATTAGGCATAGATATTATATTCATATCACCAGCAATTATTAAATTTTGGCCAGCATATTTTGACAGTTGTACTGACAGATTATTCCAGAAATTAAAATCTAAATTATTCGGACCGTATATATTACACAAGACGAACATTAATTTGTTGATGGTTATCTCAAGAACCAGATACCGGCCTTCCGGATCTATTTCACAAGCTTTTATCTTATAGTTTAGATTCTTATTAAAAAGGATCGCAACCCCTCTCTTCCTACCATCATAGGGGGCAGCAATAACCTCCCCAACCCATCTCATTTTAAGTTTAGGTGTTTCCAGGTCTTTTAAATGGGTTTCTTGGATCAATGCAATATCGGGTTTATATCGCCCAAGATGTTTAATGATCATTTTCCTTTTAATCGGGGATGTTATGCCCCCCACATTCCAAGAAAGAAATTTGACTATGGGGAGGAAGAGAAAAAAAAAAAAAAAAAAAAAAAAAGAGAAAAAAAAGAAAGAAAGAAAGAAGGCAAAAAAAAAACAAAACAAAAAAACACCAAACCATATAACAAGTAAAACGTATAAAAACAAAACAATACATTTTTAAACTCCATCACAGTGTCTTGACTCTATTGAAGTACAGTTTAAATTAACCTATACTAAACCAACTGATCTGCAAAACGTATCAGCTTCCGCTACACTATTCAAAGTTGTAGTCTTCCCCTCCCTTAAGACAATAAGCTTAGCTGGATATATTAGCCTTATATCAAAGTTGGCGTTCATAAGTTTGAGAAAAAAAGGTGACATCTCTCTCCTTTTTACTAATGTTTCGTTTGAAAAGTCTGAAAACAACATGATTTTATGGTGGTTAATTAGAAACGGATTAAGTTTCTTATAGTACCTAAGATATAGTATTTTATCTTGGAAATTTAGAAACTTAATAATAATGGGTCTGGGCTTGCTCTTGCCATCAGAATTAGAACGAATTGGGCCTACTCTATGAACCCTTTCAATATGCACTGGTTGAGGCAATTGTTGGATGTTCAATAGTTGGGGGAGACTAGAGGAAGCAAATTGCATTAAATCCTGGTATTCAGGTATTTCAGGGAGGCCAATAACCCTCAGGTTATTGCGTCTAGATCGATCCTCTAAATCTTCTACTCTCGCTTGTAATGTAGATATTAATTTGACATGGGATGTTACAATAGGATCTTGTAAGTTAAACCTGTCCTCTAGTTCTGACATTCTAACTTCAGCTTCATCTAGTCGTGTAGAAAATTGTCTAACCTCATTTGTTAACCCATTGATTTCTTGTTTGATTTCTTGTTTAAGTGAATCAAATTGAGGAGTGACCATTTTAGATATTTCTGAAACTAATTCCATCATGTCACAATTAGGTATATTAAGATCAGCTTTATCTTGGGAAGTATCTGCACATCCCTCTATTTGTTTATTACCTTTTCTATCTCCCCTAAGTTTAGGGGGCATGATTGGAGAACTACCTTTTCCCTGGGAGATAAATCTCTCCATGGACACAGCCCTTTAAAAAAAAAAAAAAAAAAAAACGTGATAAAGTGCAATTATAAGCGTGATTTAACTTATTTTACAGCTATAACTTATTTTACCGCTATATTGCTCCACAAACGTGTTGTTGATATGTCTTTAGTGAATTATGTCGTGACAATCAGTTACCTAGTCTAAGGTAATATTAAATTAGTTGTGTTTCTAGGGGAGTTTGCTGCACTAGCAAATAATTCTGTAACTATAATTAGTATACTACAAGTGGATAAAAAAAAAAAAAAGAAGCAAAAAATGTGAAGTTCGTGCTATTAAACAAAAGTAGGGCCATGTACTAGTTTGAGTATACCCAGGTAGACAGGTCCAATATCAATAAATACTTATTCGATGTTGTACAATAAATGCTGAAGATAATACATTATTATCAGTGTTTCCAATGAGAGAGCAATGCATTTATTACTCTAAGGGTTTTTAGGGCTTTTCCCCCTTTTTTTTCCCTTCTTTTCCCTTTAAAAAAGAAAAAAAGTTAGCTCTTATGCAATTTTAAACCTTGAGTACATATTACATACATATATCGTAAAGTCCCGGACTAAGGTATATATATGCAGTGGGGAGGGAGCAGGGTGTCTTTTCCCTGTATAAGAGTGTTTCAGTCACTGGATAATGTAGGCAAAGAAAAGGTACCACAAAACAATTCCCTTGGTTAGAGTTATTGTGAGTTATTGTAAGTCAGCATCCCCAATTGTACCCGTTTTCATTATGTTTTTAACGATATATGGAGATTAGATATCTACCACAGTTCACTTGAAGTCAGGCAATCCGAGTAGGAGGGCTCCTTTATTCCCCAAAACCCCACAGTCTGTACCTTAACTTCCAACGCAGGGTAACCTGTATTTTACTTAGGTCCTGTGGTCTTTGTAGAGGCAGCGCCAAACGTTTTTTGTGCAGTTTGATTCAGGTTTTTAATAAACCAGCCACTGGGAGCCGCGGGACTTATCCGTCCCCCTTCTGATCAGTTGTATGCACACGGTCCGTATACCGCGTCTGCCAAGTTTGGCAGGCACAGGGAGAGCACCTCTCTTGATTTCTTCAGCGCGGATAGCTATCCCACATAGCTCGGCAACTGCAAAGCTTGTATCTTGCGCCCCAAACCAGGTCAGGGTAAAGGTCTCTCTAGTGCCGAATTCTTGCAGGGATAACACCAACAAACTTCCCTGCTGTTTGGAGGAAGGAATGAAGCATCCACCAGGGAGCCACGATATCGGCCCGTCACCTGTCCGGGCAGCGTAAGTAGAGTCCGGTGACAGCGTCTGGCGAAACCGGCTGTGGAGGACCCCTCCTCGTCTCCTCACCTCGGAGCCCTGTTCCGGTTAGCTGTAGCGGGGTCTGATAGTCAGGGGAGAAAAGCACCGGTGGAGTTGCTTGAACCACTAAGCAGTGGTGTCTTGGGGATCTTCCGTCTCGCAGACTATGATAGTCACTTGCTCCAGCCCAGTCGACTCTCTCGGCTAGGCAAGGAGCACTGCGTAGTGGGGAGGTGAAAATGCTCACACCCGGGAGTCATACGAAGTTCCAGTTCACCTGCAGCACCTGTAGCACCTGCAGCACCTGGTAGCTCCGCCCCAACAGAAAGATCGTCCTCTCTACGCTATTCCTCATTGTTACCCTTTTATCCCTATTTTTGGCAGGCATTACGGGTGACTTATTAGATAGAAATCTATCCATATGTGAATATATAAGAAGAGAAAAAAATAATAAAAGAAAAAACTAAGTGAAATTAAGTGAAAAAAAGAAAAGTAAAATTGAAAAAAAAAACAATTTATAACTATATATCTACAAATATAGTGATGCACACTTTACAACCATCCACAGATGGGGTGTAGTAAACAAGCTTGTACTTTTTTTTTTTTTTCCTTATATTATTGTTGTTTCCTTTCCCTTTTAGAGAGCAAGGGTAAAAGGAAACAAAAAGAAAAAAAGAAAAAGTGTATAAATATAATATGTGATAGGTGTTTGTGTAGTATTAATAGTAATGCACTGCTACATTTATTGCATTATCCTCTCATAGAAGCATTTCTTACTATTGATTTTCATCACGTCAATTAATGAGAGTTTCACCTCTAATAATTTGGGATATTTCTATTAGGTACCGCCCTGCTTAAGAAATAATAAGTAAAGGAACCGGTTTTACAAATGGTTAATATTCTTCTACCCGAAATAACATTATTCCTTAGGCGGCCTACAGATATTATAACCTTTTTAAGCATGCAAGTTAACCTGTAATTCTTACTGATCATATATGCATATATAGATCATAAATATACAATATTAGCAAACCACCCAGCACAGCAACAGCGCCAACACCGCACAATACCCAAGGAAAAGTATAGCAAGGTGATCAGGATACAGTCACTTATCTTGACTCCCAGTCTCTTTCCAAAGCTCTCTTATCTTGTTTACTGGCAATTATTTATAGAAATGTCCCTGGGTGATATTTGGACTTTTATACCACGCTTTCCCCGATTAGGTTATAGTATAGTCCAGCATCCGCAGATTTATATTAGGCCTTGTTACTAGTAGATAGTTATAGCAGATGTCTCACATCCCCTGCTGCTTCTTAGCCTCCATATAGCCCCAACAATAAAACAGGGTAAGTTCTTTTCTTTTTCCTGGTGCTTTCCCTTCTATTGTGACCCTCTGCTTCTATAGGCCTACAGAGCTACAGGAACAATAGTTCAGTTAATTCTTACAGTGTACTTTAAGCCTGTAAAGGCAACACAGTTATTTCAGTGCACTTAGCTGTAGGCCGATCAACGGGAGCCGCAAATTTTAATGCCTTTTCTTTTTCTCCATCAAACCAATTTCTCCATAAAGCCCTCTAAGTGTCCACAGAGAGAAATAGAATAGCGTACTTTATAAGGTACGGCCCTACCTGTGACAGGGTACTTCACTCTTTTACCGACTCTGCAAGTTCCCGCTGCCAGCTAGAGCCTCACCTACCCCATAGGTTATACCCCTTCCTGCCAACTCCTCCGCAAGAAGAGAGGGACTGCCCAACCAGGGTCCACAGTGAATCCAAGCGTCAGGTTCTCCCTCCTGTCGTAGGGCCAGTACCGCCAGACTTGTGCAGCCTCCGCGATCTTGGGTCCGTATGCGACGGACTACCGAGAGTTCCTACTCGCGGTTCTGTATTGTGGGCTTCAGGACCATCCAGTGTCCTTGTGAGATGGGATCTTTTCCGGCCAGAATAGATGTAATCCTGGCCTAGGAAATGTACAGCGGTGTTTGGTAGCGCACACGACCACGCGTTCCTCACGCCTGCCAGCTCCTCCTCCTGAGCATGACGTCTAACACCGGAAGCCCCGACCTTGTTTCGTGTGCATGCTTTTCTTGGCTGCGAGACAATCTCGTCACTCACCTACCTCCCGTGCCTTACTGACGTTACATCAAGGAGGAATCCAGATTTGGCAATCTCTGCCAGCACTAAGGCTATAATCAGTGGAGGACACTGATATCCTATTAGACAGTATAATTACGTTTTATTATTTATTTCTTCAATCCTATCCACACAGTTACTATTTTATATGTTTCTTGTTTTAGATGAGGAATCTTTACGCGCTGTTATACCCTTGTACACATTTTTAACCCTTACATCTATTGGGGAGTTCTGTACTACCCTCTGATCTATTTGTCTTTTAACAGCTGCTAAAGACCTTCCTCTCCCTGATCATTGCTACTTTGAGTGCTGCTTGTTTACAGACCAGTACTCTGACCTGTTACATTCTACTTGTATTCATATATGCCATATTAGCCTGGGATTACCATATACAACTGGGAGTATTAAGCATTAAATAATCTCCTAATTTTCAATTGGTAACAGGACAGGGCATAGTAGTTTA
The DNA here is from genome assembly GCF_027579735.1 of Bombina bombina. Taxonomy (NCBI): domain Eukaryota; kingdom Metazoa; phylum Chordata; class Amphibia; order Anura; family Bombinatoridae; genus Bombina; species Bombina bombina. Next base: position 96,960,094 of record NC_069503.1, read on the forward strand.
TAAATCAAGATCGTCATCCTACCACCCTGGACGCAGGAAGCAGGACATGAAAATAGTCATTTAAGTTGTTGCCCTTTCCACTATTTACACGACTGTACCTTACGTTGTTAAACTTTATAGACAAATCATAAAAAATCATAACATATTCTGACCCCTCTTAAACTAGCAGTAAAGAAGACTCTAAAAATATTTCAGGATCAAAGAACATCATTGAAAAGAACTTATTCTACGTCTCAGTAGCTTTTACTGTGCTATATAAAGTTATTTTTGGGACTATGTTGTAACACACTACTATTAATACTTCAGTGACCCAAGAAGTAGGCTCAATAAATCTAAGCAGGATATGAGGCTACTTATTACAAACCGGATCATGTCTCTCATAGACTTTATCGTTAGTTAGGAGATTGTCACTAATCAAAATAAAGACTTGACTGTCTCTGCTGAACAAGCCTGGCTCCGTGTACTGTGAGATGGCCCAGCGATGCATGAACCCTATATCCTGTTTCAGGGATCTAGCCACTCCGTACCAGGACAGGGGTAAAGGTAAGATAGTATCCCTCTCATCTGTATAGAGTACAGGCAAAGAGATAAGAGGACGCTTCTCACTTATAAGCTGTATATCTGAAGGAAGTCCCCCGGGATCTATTGATGCCATCTCCACATTTTACAGGAGAGGTTTAGGCTGAATATATAAGGGTAACTTGGTAAGGGGCATAGGCAGCGAGCTAGAGCGAAGCATCATTGTTTTATATGCATCGCCGGTCTGCAGTCCTTCCAGAACTATAACCGGCTGCTGCATGGAGGTCTGGTAAGAGGCTGCAGCAATAGCTCCGGTCTCGCCATGTGGTGAACCGCTACCTTTTAGTGTCGCCCATCTGCAGGTCTGTAGTGCAACATCAGAGTCTGTCCCTATTAGAGACCCTCGCAGCAGTAGGTTAGGGGGCAGGCTAGTAGTTTCCACCTCTGTATCGCTCATCTGCGCCACATCAGTAAATTGGGTACAGGAGTCCTGGTTAGTGACCGACTGCATAGATTTAAGTGAGTCCTCCTCAAATTGGGCAAAGTGCTGTAAAAGTAAGTTCTCCAAATCCTGAAGTATATGCTTCTCCATGTTTACCACAGCTGGTGAGGTTAGCAGTGTAAAAGCACTCTATACCCAGCGTACAAGATACGGCGGGGGGGGAGGTGTTGAGTGCCTCTTGTTGAAGAGTCTGCCTTAGGCCTCAATGCTCCCGATCAGTAGGGTATCAACAATTTGGCCACTCTCTGGTAAAACAAAAAGTGTTAATTTAAACAAAAATGGTTCCAGTGAGGACCCTTTGTGCCTGCTAAAGGGTTAAAGCTGAAATATTTCACGTGTCCCTTATATGCATCATCTGCTGTTCTGTATATAGCAGAATTGTATGGTAATTAAAGGGACAGTAAAGTCATAATTAGACATTCATGATTTAAACAGAGCATATCATTTTAAACAACTTTCCAACTGACTTCTATTATTTAATTTGCTTCCTTCTCTTATTATCTTTTGCTGAAAGGTTTATCAAGGTAAGCTCAGGAGCAGCAAGGAACCTAGGTTCTAGCTGCCGATTGGTGGCTGCTTATATATATATATCGATTGTCATTGGCTCACAAATGATACGAAGAGAATAAAGGAAATAAGGAAATTTGATAATAGAAGTAAACTGCAAAGTTGTTTAAAATTGTATGTTCTACCTAAATCATGAAATGTTTGTGTGTACTTCAGGTACACTTAAAGGACCAGTCAACACAGTAGATTTGCATAATCAACAAATGCAAGATAACAAGACAATGCAATAGCACATAGTCTGAACTTCAAATAAGTAGATTTTTTTTTTCTGACAATTTTAAAAGTTATGTCTTTTTCCACTCCTCCTGTACCATGTGACAGCCATCAGCCAATCACAAATGCATACACGTACCATGTGACAGCCATCAGCCATTCACAAATGCATACACGCTTATTCTTGCACATGCTCAGTAGGAGCTGGTGACTCAAAAAGTTAAAATATAAAAAGACTGTACACATTTATTTAATGGAAGTAAATTGGAAAGTTGTATAAAATAGCATTCTCTAGGTGACATGCCCTCTGATCTGGTTCTGGAGGAGGAGCTCAGGTGTATGGTTGTTTGTTGCACCTGTTCAGTACTACCTCTACTGCAAGCTGTTGGCGAACTTCTCGTGCCTAAAGCCCTTAGACCCTGGGTGGCTTGCCTAGTCAATTCATCGCTTCTGTAACTGATACAGTGCCATAACATTGCACTGAGCTGTAACCTGCAGCCGTTTGAAGATTTTTGTACTATTATTGATATAAGTATTGAAAGCTGGAAGATAATACTTAGCCCTGGTAACTTGGTATTATATCCCAGCTGGGGACGTACCCAGTCTGACCCTGGCGGGCTTGCTTGGCTGTGACTTACCCTTTGGCCAATTGTATGATAACCGCCAAACTGGGAGCAGAGAACCGGCTGTTTTTCCTACATGCAGAGTCTGTGAGTTCCCCAGCTGCCTCGACTTCTGTGCATGCCGCGCTGTCCTGTTGTGGAGCCGAGGCCTTCTGACCGGCCAGACCTGGGATGATTCGAGCTGATCTTTCTGGCTGCCTGTGAGAGAGAGAGGAGCAGAGGGGTTGTGATACCCGTTTTTGGTGTCCCCTCCCACTGGTGCTGCGTGAGGGGTCTTGAGCCTGCTGCCTTCCACCTTCTACTCTCAGGTGCTGGCCTGGAACCAAGGTAATCGGGCAGTATTTCTGGTTTCTGGTGGACCCGTCTGAAACCCCCCCCCACCGGTGCTGCGCGAGGGGGACCGCACTGGAGAAAGACATTTCATCTAATATGGATATGCTTGGAACCTGCAGCGGGTAACATATCTATCCCTGCAATTATAACTCACGTTCCTTCTCTCCTCCTTTCCCTGATACGGCTATATTTTGTACAAAATAGGGGTAAAACCTGGCCAAGGGAAGGAAAAAACCAAACGGACAGGATCTTGGTTGTCTGGGGCAAACTAGGGAAAGGCTAATTAAGAGGACACAGTTTTATTTTTTGCAAAGCCCTACTAAATCTGACTTTTGTATTGTTTCTACCTGGACTGAGGTTAAAATATTCATAACTGCCTAGAATAGTTACTCATAAGTATGTGGGTATTGGATCCCATAAAGATACCGCTCAGATATTATAGTATCTCTTCCTGCCTTGCTTGATGACAGGCAATAAGTAGTTTTTCTGAAAAAAAAGCCTAACCTGGTTAAAAATTTAACTTAGCAGGGGGACTGCTTACTTTCCCTCTTAGCTGTACTGGACAGATTGGGAAAAAAAGTGCTAATAAATTACTATTTTAGGTTTTGGTTAAACTGTGTATAGCAACCCAGGTGGTTATAGTTTTATTGAGGCTTTCTCTTATTTGTATAATGTTTGGCTGAAGCGGGAGAAATGTACAAATTCCACTGGTTGTAACACAATGTAACAAACTGTATTTACTGTGAATTAAAGGGAAAGTTCACCCAAAAACTTTCTCCCCTTTAAATTATTCCCAATGATCCTTTTTACCTGCTAGAGTGTATTAAATTGGTTGCAAGTAGCTCCTTTACTCATATTTCAGCATTTGAAATAGCTGATTTAGCTTGTGGTTTCCCAGCCTATACTGAAAGTTTTGATACTGGCGTATACGCTATTGAATAGCCTAAGTAAACACAGCCAGCAGAATAGATTACACCCTCAGTGGGGGGCATGATAGTTAAGTAATAAAATGATAATTTTCCATTGTTCTCTCTATGTATTGAGTTGGTGTTCCAGACAAATATAAGATAAGGAAGCAAGTCTGTGTACATAAAAGTGATAACATAAAGAGATCTGATATTACCTGAAGCTCAACCCATTGTAATAGGCTGTGGTTTCAAAGCACAAAACCAGCTACTTCAGATACACAAATATACCCGAAAATGCAATTTCTCAAATATTTTATACTCTGCAGTTGGTATAACAAGTCATTTAAAATACATTTATGGAAAAACAATTTTACAGTGTACTGTCCCTTTAAGGATACATAACTTCTAGATTCCATCTAAGCTAATCTTTTCTTTATACATATTCCATCAAACTATGTTTAACCCTTTAAGGACACAGCTTTCAGTTTGCTCAATTGTTTTATGACGGAAAAATTCCGTCATATGTCCTTAAGAGGTTAATGAGATTAAGTGATGCAAAATTGGTAGAGATATGGTCAATTCTGTTATCTTGCTAAACTGATCCAAGCTATGAGTTTGTCAAAATGATTGAATAGCTATGTAAAAACTGCAGTTTTTTTTCAAAGTGTATCTAGGGATAATCTAGGAAGGGAAACTTTATTTTCTGTTTCTTTTTGTTGCTGTTGAGTTTTATGAAAATTAATTGGGCGCAGGTATAGGCTAATACAGATCCCTTTTTTGCAAATAAACAATTTTTAAGGCACAAGTCCACTAGGATTTCTATCTGCAACATATTCTAACAAAGTGCACTCAAAGTGAACCAAAGATGCAAAATCACTAGAGCTAGGACGTTTACAGTGTAATAAGATTTTCAATTCCCTTCTTCCCTTCTCTTTCAAATTGAAGTTACAAAAATAAATCACGAAGGGTAGGGAGAAAGGGAAAAAAGATTTTTTTTTCTTTTTTTTTTTTTCTATCCCCCTATTTTTTAGAATCACTTGGAAATTAGTTTTTTTGTTATTCTTTAGAACAGTCATTTTCAACCTTTTTTTTGCCGTGGCACACTTTTTTGCATTTAAAAATCCTGCGGCACACCACCATCCCATTACAAAATCACACGTAGCCTAATACAGTATATATATATATATATATATATATATATATATATATATATATATATATATATATATATATATATATATATATTGAAAAATAGAGGAAGAAATACGGAGGGGACGCAACTGTTAGGAGCTTCTAGAAAGAGGCCATATAGTTCCAAAATAAATACTAGTATGGCTGTAATTGAATATGTGGTGCAGACCCTTAAATAAATTTCATGGTTTGACAAGAAAGAGAAAATCCTGGAAAAATTAGATACCAGGATAAAAGACAGGGAAATCAGCACTCTTTTAAAAAAGTTTTATTAAGCTCAAAAAAATGTAATAAGGTGTATCCAAAATGAAAGCTGTAGTGGTTTCAAGAGAGATCAATCTCTGACACTAGAATCCTAGGACAAAATTATCTTAGGAATATACTTAGCAATAGGTAAATACACAAATGACCAAGTAGTGTGTGTAATAGAAACATAAAACGTAATAATTAACAAACCTGACCGGTCAGGGGTGAGTGTTCAAGCATGAACAGGATATATTTATAAAAGACGTTACTTCTATATAATATTAGACAAGGGTATCTCATTGTACTCACAACGCTATAAGTGCAGTATATGTCTTGGGAAACTATAGTCAGACTGCTGCTTCTTACTGCAGTCGGCACCTTGTAGAAATATAAGGCAATCTGCCGAGCAGATATCAAAATGGGAACAGGAAAGTTTCTGACTATGTGCCTCAAGATATAGTACAAGTATATATGATACAGATTTGAGCAAAAGCAATGTGATAATCGTACAAAGTATTACTGAGATATATTAGTGAGGAACAATTATCAAACTACTACACCCTGCTGCGTACGGCACCTTATCAGATAAGGCTTAATGCTTTTATCCTGGTATCTAATTTTTCCAGGATTTTCTCTTTCTTGTCAAACCATTATATATATATATATATATATATATATATATATATATATATATATATATATATATATACATACAGGGCTCAAAATTTCCACTATTTACTAGCCATTGGCGAGTGGAAATTTAACTGTGGCGAGTGAAAGTTAGTAAGTGAAGTTGAATCAACATTCATTTACTGTGGGGTGTTGTTGTAAGTAGAAAAGTTAGCACATTGTATTTGCAAAATATACTCTCCTACTGCAGCACTGTTACACATTTAGGGCTATGTGCTAAAATATTATCTGAAGGGATATTATATTTCCATGAAAGGTTAATTCTTTAGTGATGTAGGGACCCCATTAGTGCTTACACTGTTACTTCTGAGAGGGTAAACAGGTGCAGAGAGAGGAATTGGAGAGGAAAAGTGAAATTGGAGAAGAAAGAGTTAAGAGAGTGGAGAGAAAAAAAATAAACACATGCAAAGAGAGGTAGAGAGTAGTGGGTGTGGGCAGGATCAGAAGTGGTGAGTGACATTTTGCCCTGGCTAGTAGCTTAGGACTTGAAATTTTGATGATTGTTTGTGAATGAATGTCAATATGTCACATATAGTTTGTAGGAGGCATGGCATGACAGTACAGTGTGTGTGTATATGTGTATATATATATATATATATATATATATATATATATATATATATATATATATATATATACACATATATATACACATATATACACACATATACACACACACTGTACTGTCATGCCATGCCTCCTACAAACTATATGTGACATATTGACATTCATTCACAAACAATCATAAAAGATTGTCTGTGAATGAATGTCAATATGTCATGGTTGTAAATTATGCTTGCCTTTCTGCCTGATGAGCCTGTCACATACCTCCCAATATTTCAAAAATTTGAAAGAGGGACACGCCCGCACTGGGAAAAGTGTTAGCTGTGGAGCACAAGATTATATGTGGAGCATGGTATGCTGTTCTGGTGGAGGAGCAAAGCTGAGCTAGCATGCATGGGGGATTGAAGTGTCGCGTGGTGCTGCGTGTAGAGCCGGCACTAGGCATGTACTGTGGGGGTTCCTTCCAAGTGTAAACACAGGTCGGGGAAGGCGAGCTGCCGCTGCAGTTATCCTCAGTCATCATCTCACTCAAAATAAAAAAACGGCCCAGAGTAAAAAACAAACAAAATTTAAAAAATATGTCACACTGTTGTCAGTCTGCCTATTTTTTTTTTTTTTTTTCCTTTCCGTGTTTCTCGTTCCCTCTCTCTTTTTCTCTTATATATAAATGGCTCAGATAGATAAATGTAAAATAGTGTCTTGGAATGTAGGAGGGATTTCTACACCTATTAAACGAAAGGCAATTCTCATACAATTATGTAAATTCCAAACTGATATTGGTTTCATACAAGAAACCCATCTAACCGCAGAGGAGTCCTTAAAACTAAAGACTTCCTGGGTCAAGGAAGTATATTTCGCTCCTGGAATTAAGAGAAAGAGGGGAGTAGCAATATTAATTGGCAAAAAGACCAACCCAGAAGTGGTACACTCTGTGGCCGACCCGGGGGGAAGATATGTTTTATTAAAAATAAAGATCGCTCAGAAGAAGTATACGCTGTGTAACACGTATGGTCCAAATGTGTTCGATCCAGAGTACTGGAATACTCTTCAGTCGAAGCTGTTATCTTATACAGAATGTCAGAAGGTTCTTTACTTATCTGTGGTGATTTTAATATGGCACCTCAATGCCCATTAGATAGGTTGAGACAAGATACTAAGCACCAGAAACAGAAAAGAGATAACCTAGAGTCTAAAATGTATAAAAAAATTATGTATAACTTAGCGTTATACAATATATGGAGGAACCAGAACCCATCCACTCAGATGTTTACGTGCCTTTCCAAGGCTCATAAAACTCTATCTAGAATTGACATATTTTTGATCGATGAGCGTATTTTATCAGCACAGGTCAAGGCTGAAATAATGCCGATACTTATTTCAGACCATGCACCTATTTCTGTTGTGCTACAATTAGCTCACACACATCCCACCTCAGCTCGCTTTTTTTCCCATATTACCTAGCATCCGACGCAAAATTTAAAAACCAGCTTCTAAGTAAGTATAAAGAATATGCATATAGAGAACATCTGAAAAGCCATGAAATATTCTGGGAGACTGCTAAAGCAGTGATGAGGGGGGAAATTATTGCATACAATGCTGCTTTGCTTAAAAAAACTAGACTCAGAGAAAAAGAATCATGCAAATGTTTGCTTAATTTTTACAATCAATATCTACTTAACAAAACCCCTCTTAACTGGGCAAAATATGTGAGAGCCAAAAATGAGAGGGATACTTTTGTTCTATCCCAAGAAACTCAAAAAGAGCTGAAAACTCAGGCCAGAATGTACAGATATGGTAACAAGTCTGGCAGAATGCTGGCTAAATTAATTAAAAATGAAAAAAAACAAAACAATCTAACATAGATAAACTCCAGCATAAAGGGGGATTTCTCACCAAAACTGATGATATTCTGGGCATATTTTATCAATATTATAAGGAGCTTTATACCCTCAAAGTTAATGATGTAAAGAAATCTGTTGATTTCTGGAGCAAGATTAAGTATCCTATATTGGCCCCAGAAATTTCTAACAGACTTAACACCCCTGTTACTGCAGAAGAGATTGGAAAAATAATATCTAAATTATCTTTAAATAAAGCAGCTGGCCCTGATGGTCTCCCCAGCGAATTTTATAAAATTGTGGTTAGTGAAGCTACTTCACATCTTTGTACTCTTTTCAACAGTTTTTTCATTGATGGTAAATCTATTCCCCCTCTTTTTCGCATTCTTACACAACATTGATACTGAAAGGAGGCAAGGATCCCTCTTCCAAGGAGTCATAGAGACCAATAGCTCTTCTTAACGCCGATTATAACATTTTAGCTGCAATTCTGGCGTCTAGATTACAAGGGGCACTTGAAAAAATTATCCATACAGATCAATCAGGGTTCCTAAATAATAGGAACTCTGCTGTAAAAATTAGGGAGGTCCTGGTTGTGACAGAGTACTATGAGAAAATGACTGGTACAGATAGCGGGGGAGAGGACACACAGGACCTTGCCATCATATCTATTGATGCCGAAAAGGCGTTCGATTCTATTATTCATGAACACATCTATTCCTCATTAAATTATTTCGGTATCAGGGGAAAATTTACTGATTTTATAGCGAATCTTTATACTCAACCCTCTACAAAATTGATAGGAAATAAAAAAAATTCTTCTCCTATCTTTTTAGGTAGAGGGACGGGCCAGGGTTGCCCTCTCTCCCCCCTTCTCTTCGATATTTCTATCGAGCCTCTGGCAATTAAAATGAGACAATCACTAGATGGTATTAAAATTTACAATCATGAAATAAAAATTGGGCTCTATGCAGATGATCTGCTTGTTTATATGTCAAACACCAAATTAAACATGCCAAAGCTTTTTCATATATTAGATCACTTTGGTTCCTTTTCGGGATATACAGTGAATATGATGAAATCTGAAATATTTTGGCTTAGGAACAATAAAAATTCTGTATCAAATATCCCCTTTTGACAGGTTAGGGATTCCTTTAAATATCTAGGAATCCATATTCCGATTAAAACTGCGGATCTTTACAATTTCAATATTCCCCCAGTGCTGAAAGAGATTAAAGAGAAACTTAAGAATTGGCAAAACCTACCATTATCAATATCTGGCCGGATTGCCTTATTTAAAATGTCTCTCTTGCCGAAATTATTATATATTCTTCAAAACACGCCATTAATATTGTTAGGAAAAGATATTCGATCAATGCATTTATAGAATTTCTTTGGCAAGGGAAAAGATCAAAAATTTCCTTTGGAAAACTTTCATTGCCAAGAGAATGCGGAGGATTGGCTCTACCTGATATAAGGTTTTAGAATTTGTTTCCTTGCACGTGTAGTCACAGACTGGATTTCGTGTAACAATTATGTTTTAAATAACGATCTGGAATCCAATGTCTGTTACCCGTATCGGCTATCTGCACTGATCCACCTAGATCTAAAAGAAATTCCGAAAGAAATTAAGAAGCTTAAAACAATTTACAACCCACTTAAAGCGTGGTTAAAAATAACTAAGCTCCTCTCAATTAATAGTAAAGCCTCTATATATCTTCCGATACAAGGAAATCCTAAATTCCAAGCAGGCATTCAATCTGGGGTATTTAGAAGGTGGGATTCTGTGGGTTTAAACAAGGTCTATCAAATAATAGATAAGGAGAGAAAATGCATTAAATCATTTCAGGAATTAAATATAGAATTCAACCTGCCAAGCAAAGATTTCTTTGCTTTTTTGCAACTTAGGCACTTCGCGTTGGAATTAGTTAAAGAACAAGGTTGGAATTGGAGTTTGAGCAAACTGGAAGACTGGTTAGTGTTAACTAAGAATGTTCGTATGTCCATTGCACCATGTTATTTTTTAAGTTTAAACAATGGTGCCCCTGTCTTAACACAATTGTCCTTGTATTGGAATACATTAATCGTTCAGAATAATATAAACCCAACAACTCTCCAACTCTCAATTAAAAAGGTTGCCCAGAATACACTCTCGGCTACATGGCATGAGGGCCATGTCAAATTCCTCCATAGAGCATATTTTACCCCCGAGAAAGGCCATAGGTGTGCCAACTTAGGGTTTAATAAATGCCCTAAATGTTCATACATTGGTATGGCACTGTCCAAAAGTTAAGATTCTCTGGCTCAAAGTAGAATATTGGTTAAAGAATGTACTAAAAATAGCCCCTCTTTCTCTAACATTTTATCAGATAGCATTTTGTTTTAAGAAAGAACCTGGCAAACAAAACAATGAAAAAAATTGTAATTTCTACTATCCTGGCCAATAGATATCTTATCTGCAAAAAATGGAAGAGTCGGTCAATTCCAAGTCTCTCTGAAGTGAAAAATTGCATGAAAAAACAATGTATGCTAGAACAAAGAGACACAAACATAGACAATGATCAGGAGATCAAAAGGTTCTATAATAAATGGGCAACATTTCTAAAAATATTTCCTTCTACTGAAATAAATCACATAATTTTTCAGTTTCAAAATACAGAAATTGTTTTATTGGGGAACTGGTAGGTACTAGAAATGGGTTGATAGGAGAGGGAGGGAGATAACAAGTAGGAAGGGTTTTTTTTGTTTTTTTTTCTCTCTTCTTGTTTATTATTATTTTAGCTTTTTGCTTTCCGCACGGGGGGGGGGGGAGGGGAGGTTAGGGATGAAAAAGTAAAATCCCAAGACGATTTCAGAGACAAATATATAAGATGTAATAATACTTTGAATGATATAAAATATAACCTTAAACCTTTTTTTTTTGTTAAGTGTAATTAACATAATATTGTTTAAGTTAAGCAAGGCCATTAGGTCATACTGCGCCTTAACAGTTTGTTTACTGTCAATCTTTTTATTTTCTGTTTTTGTATAAGATAACAAATGTATTTGTTGTTTTTCTTTGGATTATGTTTTGGCTTATAAATAAAAAAAAATTAAAAAAAATGGCACTCTCTATCTGAATAATGAAAGTTTAATTTTGATTGAGTATCCCATTAACACTACTCAGTGGGGTCTACACCTGGGTTGGCTCAAGCAGAATACATATACAATGTATTATAGATTTATTATGGCCATGACGGAAACTAAAGTACAGACCAGTGATTTCTCAATTTTATGCATCTAATTATTCCCTAGACCATGCACATGGGCTCTCACAGGTGGGTTTTCTATGTGTTTCTCTTTTTTGGGATCATCTATGTGAAATTAGGGTGGATAACGCATTTATTTGAATGCACATCTATAGGGTTTCTGTTTTGCTTGGGAGCTCAGCAATGTAAATCTGCAGGGAATGACAGCTCTAATCTTTGTGGTCAGAGTAAAAATGCTTATTTGGGCTCTAGGGACTCAATCACATATGCAGCGTTGCCCGCAAAATCCTCCGCCGCCTGTTTTAATGCGCTTTTGGTATTACATATACGGCATAGCATACAAGTTACGTACATATATTTCACCCGTCGGCCGTATTTTTTTCTCCCATGGATTAACATATAACAGCCGTGCAATTTGGTATCCAATATACAGCGTAAGGACTTACGCACGCAGAATTAAAAAAAAGCTACTCCATTCTCTTCTCGACCCACATTGCAGGTGCAGCAACCCTTGCACTGACTAAAAGAGCAACATAACTCCCTGGAAGCCTTAACAAACACATACATTTAAGCAGCATCATAAATAGGGACAAAGGGACAGTAAACTATGATATTGTTTTTTAAGGTTTATTTGTGTATTTGAAATAGCTGAATTTCTATTTTGAAGCCACAACCTAATCAAATGGATTGAGCTTGTAGGTATAATCAGATCTCATTACTTTATCACATTGTGTACATATACTTGCTTCTTTACTTTATATTTGTTCTTAAAACAATCACCAATACTTGGAGAGAACAATGGGAAATCATAATTGTATTACCTTTATCTCTTTAGAACCCACTGGGAGTGTAATTTATTCTAATGTCAACACAGCTTGGCATTGATGCCAAAATATATAAAGGAACAGTCAAGTCCAAAGAAAACCTTCTTGTTTCAAATAGGGCACCAGCCAGGAGATGGAGTTTAAAATAAACAAATTTTATTGAAACACTCATTAAAAAAGCCAGGATACCAGGCCATATAGTAAAATAGGGAGGTCAGCAAAGCAAACAGCTGACGCGTTTTGGCTTAGAGCCGTAATCGAAGCTGGCAAACTTTGCCCTAGGAAATTCTTACAAAACCCTAAGCTGCCTCCTATTGGTCAATGGATATTTTAATTTGCACATAAGTACACTTACAGTGTTTATTTTAAACTCCATCTCCTGGCTGGTGCCCCTTTACTCTGTACTTCTATTATGCTTGCCCTACCTAGTGAGCACAGCCAGTGATGATACTGGATCACTGATACAGCTCCAGGCGATGAGGTATAGGAGCCAACCAGATACGGCCCAATCACGGAGAAGTGGGACCTACACACCCCCGACACCATCACAAGGGAAGTTATCCTATTGGAGGATTATTGACAAAGGGGCAGTTACATCCCATCTAACTGACCACACACAGAGGATCTGTACAGACGCGCCCCCAGTGACGTCAGAGGAGATCACAACTTGGAAGCGTTAGTGTGAGACACAGAACACTACGCTCCGGCAGGGCATTTGATGCAAGTTAAATACTGCAGGAATCGAGTGAGCCCGGTGAGTCCGTTTCTATAGATCGACTTTTGTACTACTGCAATAGGGTAAGCTGATATGCTTGGTCTGTCATAGCCTCATACGTTGTGGACACTTTGCGACATGGCCTGTATTTGAACTTTATTTTGATGAACTTTGTTTGTTCCCTCCTTACGCTGTTAAGACTACTAGGAGATACCTGCCTGTGTTATTACACTATTATATATACCCATGTGTCAATTTATATTGGATGTGAGATACATTGATTTACATCTTAGAAGTGAATATTACTATATGTACCCTTCATAAACAACTATTGTGGATGTGAGTTATAGTACAAAAATATGTCATAAACATTATATTACCTGTTTTTATTGCCATTTCCACACAGGTCATATTATATGTTTTAACAATATTAGTGTAATAAAACACACCTCACATGGATGTTGATGACAATTATATGGTAAATAACTGAGGACAAGGTTTATGGTGAACTAAAAGAATATTTTATTTTTTTTGGCTTCTTGGATGAGAGAGCCGAGGTGACTGTATTGGATTTCCTTGTTCTCCTGGTTTTAGAAGATTCTGGTGTTTCTGCTGGTGTGCTGGCCACAGATGATATGCTTGAGACAGTGTCCTGCTGGTGTGTAAAGTGCTCAACCAACACACCCAAGAGTTGATTTTGTTCTCTCCATCTACTGTCCATTTGCATCTGCATATCAGACAGAATTCACATTATCTGTGACTGGTTTTGAACACTTGCACTTAATGATGCTGCCATGTCCCTCTGTATAGCTCTATGCTACATTGTTGGATCCTATCTTGGCTCCTGATTAACCTTTCTTGGTTCCTGAAGAACCTCTCTTGGCCTCTTTGTATGCTCTCAGTGCTTGTTATGAGCCTCCTCTGGAGTGCAATGTATTCCTCACCCAGGGGAGAATACAATCCATCCACAGGCTCTTGAGCAGCAGGGCTTCTAGTTGCTTGTGGGGCAGGGTCACCTGCATCTCCTGGTGCAAGGTCAGCTACATCTGCTGGTTCTTGTGGGGCAGGTTCAGCTACATCTGCTGGTTCTTGTGGGGCAGGTTCAGCTGCAACCAATGGTTCTTTTGGGGCAGGTTCAGATGCATCTGATGGTGCTTGAGGTGCAGCTGTAGTTTCTGCTATATTTCCATCTGCAGATGGTGGAGCTCATCCAAGTGATGAGGATGGTGGAGCTCGTTCAAGTGATGAGGATGGTCGAGCTCTTATGGTTGATTGATAGTCCCACTGATGACCAGTGTGTGACCACTCAGCCTGTCCAATTGGCACTTCTTGTGACATAGTCTGTGGGTAAAATCCATGACTGCCATGAGATTGTGTTGTGGGGGGAGGGTAAATACATGGACCCTTTGTGGCTGTCTTGGCTCCCCCTCAAAGCCAAAGGGAGGATATTCCTCTGGCCAGGAATCTTGTCAGGGGTCATATGGCAATGGTGGTGGCATCAGTCCCAAGTCCTCAACTGAAGCCATCCAACCATGCTCATGCCTAGGAGCATACTGTGGTGGTGGTGGTGGCATGGATATTTGTATCATCGTAACAGGAGGTTCTGTGGAGGAGTCAAAGGATGAGAGGGATTAATACAGTAAGATATATGGCCATGTGGGCATACAATGTACATTGATACATGCTAGGGCCTATACTGATTCTCATGTCAAACGTTATAACATGCATGTGAACATTGTGAATTGTTCTCTGATTTAAATATGAGCAGTATACAGGGATGTACAGGGATGTGTTTCATACAATAGTTATGTGTTCATTCAATGAAAACTCTACATGTGACTTGTGTTACTCTGAGACATGTTAGTATTGCACTATGCCACCTCATATCATGAATTTCATTGTGTTAAGTAGCAGTAATGTCAAGTACAATTGTAGATGTTTTTGTTAGTACGCCAAATACCATGCTCCTCATTGTGTACATGAATGTGCGATATTAAAAGATGTTATATCTCAAATACATATAATACTGGTGTGTGGGATGTTACTCACCAGCATGATGTGCTGTGGTTGCAGCCCCTGAGTCATGAGCCCCTGGAAGTCCATGGATTGCTGTGATACTCAGGGACCTGCGTATCACCTCCTGTTCGCTTCTGGTGCATAGCTGCCAGCCCCATCTTTTCTTTGACCTGCCTCTTGTAGTCATTCTAACGTTTTTTAAGGCACTCAGCAGTCCTCCTCTGCGGGGGCCACACTGTTGATGGCATCCTCTAGCACCAACCATGCCGTTTTTCTCTTTTTGGCAATGCCTTTGCCCTTCTCCTGCCCGAAGAGGTCACTGTAATTGTCCATGATGGCCTGGACAAGGGCAACTTTTTCAGCAAATGAGAAGTTGGGACATCTCAGCCTCTCATCCTCCATGGACACTTGGCTTTCTCCCTGTGATGTCCCTGGTGTGGGTTCCTCCCTATCCTCTCCCTCCTCCCCCCTTCTGTCCCCATGTGCACCCTCTGTCCCTCTCTTAGATGTGCCTGCTCTCTGCCAGTACTTAAGATGGCGATGACAATTGTGGGGTGGGGGAGGGAAGGGAGCTGTTTGAGGGGGGTCAGGATGTGTCAGGTGGGAGGCTGATCTCTACACTAAAGCTAAAATTAACCCTACAAGCTACCTAACACCTTAACTGCTGGGCATAATACACGTGTGGTGCGCAGCAGCATATTGCAACCTTCTAATTAACAAAAAGAAATGCCAAAGCCATATATGTCTGCTATTTCTGAACAAAGGGGATCCTAGAGAAGAATTTACAATTACTTGTGCCATGATTGCACTAACTGTTTGTAAATAATTTCAGTGAGAAACCTAAAATTGTGAAAAAGTTTGTGACAAAGTTAACGATTTTTTTTATTTAAACGCATTTGGCATGAAATATACCAAAATGGGCCTAGATCAATACTTTGGGTTGTCTTCTAAAAATGTGGCGCCCTCTTTTTTATTTCTAATTTTCAGACTCTTCACTCCGAGGACCAGAGGAGCCGCCGCTTCACATTTGTGCTACACTTTTGCCCGTCCACACGCATTTCATTCACGATTTACGCTCACCTTTAACAGAGCCACACAGAGTTTTACCTGCCTTGGACTAGACGCAGCATACCATTGACTCACCAGTGTGCTAACCACTGAGAGTGCTAGTCTGCCTGATAGCACCGGTCACAGCACGGTGCATATCCTTTCGGTAAGCCTTTTGATTGTATCTACTTTGACTCAGATCCAACAATATTACGCTATGCGGCGCCCTCTTTTTTATTTCTAATTTTCTACTTGTCTTCTAAAAAAATTCATATACATGTCAAGGGATATTCAGGGATTCCTGACAGATATCAGTGTTTCAATTTAACTATCGCTAATTTGGGGGGGGGGGAAATGGTTTGGAAATAGCAAAGTGCTACTTGTATTTATTGCCCTATAACTTGCAAAAAAAGCAAAGAACATGGAAACATTTGGGTATTTCTAAACTCAGGACAAAATTTAGAAACTATTAAGCATGGGTGTTTTTTGGTGGTTGTAGATGTGTAACAGATTTTGGGGGTCAAAGTTAGAAAAAGTGTTTTTTTTTTCAATTTTTTCCTTATATTTTATACTTTTTTTATAGTAAATTATTGATGAAAATAATGGTATCTTTAGAAACTCCATTTAATGGCGAGAAAATCAGTATATAATATGTGGGGGTACAGTAAATGAGTAAGAGGAAAATTACAGCTAAACACAAACATAGCAAAAATGTAACAATAGCCTTGGTCCCAAACGGTAAGAAAATGGAAAAGTGCTGTGGTCCTTAAGGGATTAAACTAAGGAAATTGTGGGTTTTCCCATCATTAGAATTATAAGTGCACACTACAGGCTTCATAAACCTGACCCTGCTACATGTCTTCCCCTAGTAAGTCTGCGCAGGGGTGATAAGATCATGTAAAACAATACAAGTGTTACTAACAAAATACCAGTGACAACCCTTTGTCTACTCAGTAACAAGATCAAATTGTCTCCTACAAATAAGGCAAACTATGTGTGTGTGGGTGTGGGGGGGGGTTCGCCATTAAAAAACTAAGTGTTAATCTGTTTGGAAAGTGTATTCACTAGGCTTGTATGTTAGATTAATGGAACACCACACACAAATCTCATGAAAATATATTATACTTGCCAGCATTTTAAAATGAATCGGGAAATAACATGAATGTGCCTGCACATGCTAGATGTGCACTCCCTTGCAAGTCCTGGGACTAAAATATCTTTACAGTAGCGTGTGAATATTTTGAGGTAAATATCTTTCTGATTTAACATAAATGTGAAAGCGTGAGTTAAAGTAAAAAGTTCATTCAATAGTGGAAGGATATGTCCATTCCTAGAGGGATCTCTTGGGACAGTGCTCTTCAATATATTCCTCAAAATGGAAGAGAGGAAAAAATAATAGTGTAACTTTGGAAAGTGGAAGACCTATTTAGGGATGTAACAATTTAAGGGTTCATTTTCTGAAAGGAAGGAGAAAATGGGATTGTGTTAAAAAGGAAGTGTTCCCTGCAGGGCAGGGCAGGGGGAGGGAGCGTTAGGAGGAGGAGGAGATTCAGAGCTGATCATAGAGCTGCAGAACTGAAAGTAAAACCACTAACCTGTTTCTTGTCTTGCAGGTTTCAGCATGGAGAGGTCCAAGCGTTCTGCGAAGGCCCCACGAAGATTCGTTGAGGAAGAGGATGCCCCTGCAAGAAAGAAAAAGCCTGGGGTTACTGCTAGTGGTGATATCCCTCTCTCTACTATGGTGGTTTCTGTAGTTTCTAACTTTCCTGTCTCTCAAGCTGTTTCTGTTCCTGTGTGCTCTGTGTTTTCTACTGCTTTTTTCCCTTCTTATTCTATTTCTCTTCCTGTCCCTGCTCCTGGCCCTGTTTTTCCCTCCCCTTCTGTTTCCTAATGTTTCCGTTTCTTCCTCTTCACCTCTTGTGTCTCATCACCCCCCCCCTCTCTTTTCCCCTCTTCTGTGATATTATCTGTCCCTACTGTTTCCTCTCTGTCCCTGTCTAATGCCTCTCAGTTGTTAGGTTTAGTGGGGCAGCCGGTTCCTAGTTGGAATCCGGCTGTTGCTCCCCAATCAGTGGCGGATCAGCTACTGTACTCCCCGAAGATGCTTTTCTCTACGGGGAGTGTCAGGGAATCACCATCCCCCACTTGTGTGTCTGGTCAGAGGGGAATGCAAGGTAGGCCATGCGCTCCTATTATTGAGGCTCCATGTGGGGATCCAGCTTCTTTCTCTGTGCAGCTGCGCACGTGCGCCCGCTCTAGCCCTGCCCACAGCACTTCCGGTCGCCATCTTGGGACCGTCTACGCAGGCCAATTTCTCTGCGGCGATGTCTGGGGCAGGAGCATCTGCAGTTATCTTTGAGGCCCTGGGTCATCAGGTCCCTGCGGTCTGTATCAATCAGGTAGGTGGAGCCACAGGAGGCAGCGGGGTGTCCTTCACTCGTAGGGGAAGTGCTATGAGCAAGGGGAAGGTAACTAAAAAAGGAGTACATAAGCCTAAAAAGAACAGTAAGAAGGGTCATACTGCAATTAAGGGGCCATTAGGGCTTTTTGGGACACCAGTGCATGGGGGGTCAGTTGAGATCTGATGGCAAGTCTGAGGAAAAGATTGATATCTAGGCATATTTCAGGGGGGCATACTACAGGGACTATGATGCTCAGGGGTACGGCTGGGGAGTCCTCAGGGCAGCTTGTTTCTCCCTACGTTGCTCCTACTTTTCCTTTTGTGTCACAGGTTCCCAACACTGCGGAAAGTGCGCAGGATGGCGGAGTGGATGCTGGCAGGGCGTCAAAAGGCAGACCAACGGCTGGAGAGCAGGTAATGGTGGGTGCATCCGGATCCTCGCAGACCGGGGCGACGGCAGTCGGAGTGGTATCGGCATCTGGAAACGGTGAGCTTGCACTTACACAACACACTAGCAGCGTTTTGTGGGAAAGGGTTCACGCGCCAATGAAACTCGGGGCAATCTTCAGGGCACTTAGGGATTACCCGGATAGGGAGATGGCGGATTTTTTGCAGGTAGGTTTAGCTTATGGTTTTAGAATACCAGTTAAAAAGTTAGTTTGTCCCCCATTTGCGGTTCGCAATTTAAAATCGACATACCAATTTCCGGAAGCCTTGCAAGAGAAGATAGATAAGGAGGTTAGATTAGGTAGAGTGGCGGGCCCTTTTTTGTCCCCTCCGCTTGAGAATTTAGTGGTGTCCCCATTGGGCATTGTGCCCAAGAAAGAACTGGGGAAGTTCAGACTCATTTAGCATCCATCACACCCGAAAAGGAATTCGGTGAACGTTTGATGAGGCTGACATGTCAGTGGCCTATCAATCGTTTGAATCGGCATTAGCTATTGTACAGAGTTTAGGGGTGGAGACAGAGATGGCTAAAGTAGACATCGAATCTGCATTTCAGCTTCTACCGACACATCCAGATAGTTTTCATTTGATGGGTTGCAGGGCTGGGGGACGGTACTATGTAAACCGTGCCTGCCGATAGGATGTGCCATCTCTTGTGCATATTTTGAACGTTTTAGTTCATTTCTTCATTGGGCAGTGGTACGCAGGTCTAGCCTCGGTCAGGTGGCTCATTATCTGGATGACTTTCTGTTCTTAGGGGCTGCAGGGTCTGGCGAATGTGCTTACCTCTTAGGGACGATGCCATCTCTGTTGGCAGAGTTTGGGGTTCCTTTAGCTAGTGAGAAAACGGAGGGTCCAGCTACATGTCTTGTTTTCCTGGGCATCAAGTTGGATACAGTGGCTAAGGAGTGTAGACTTCTGCTGGAAAAAATTTGGGCTGCCACTGCGTCCATTTCGGTTTTCCTGGAGACAGATCATGCTACCTTAAGAGAGTTTCAATCATTGTTGGGTACACTAAATTTTCCTACTAGAGTCATGCCTATGGGTAAGATATTTAACCATAGGATGGAGGCCGCTACAAGGGGTTTAACCAACCCGGGGGCACGTATCATGTTATCTAAGGCAATCATTGCTGATTTGCGTGTATGGTTGTAATTTTTGAAAGACTTTAATGGGATTAGGATCTGGAGGACTTCTCCGGTTTCCATTAGAGTTACACCTGTACACGGACGCTGCGGGTAGTGCAGGTTTTGGGGCGTATTTTGACGGCATGTGGTATTCTTCACCTTGGCCGCAGGATTGGAGCAGTGCAGGTTTAGTTAGGAATTTGACCCTCTTGGAGTTATTCCCTATCTTAGTTGCTGTTGAGCTATGGTGGGAAAAGTTACAGAAAAGAGTGGTAGTTTTTTGGTGCGACAATCAAAGCGTGGTTTATGCCATTAATGGGCTTTCTGCTAGTTCTCCACCTGTGGTGAATGTTCTAAGGCAGTTAGTGCTTAGATGTTTGAGGCATGACATTGTGTTCAGCGCTAGACATGTCCCAGGGGTTCAGAATGAGATCGCAGATGCTCTTTCTCGGTTTAAGTGGGATAAGTTTAGGGAACTAGCACCAAAGGCAGAGGTCCGGGGTAACGGGTGTCCAACATATCTCTGGCAGGTGGTGAGTTCTGGGGAGCTGCGGTAAGGCTGTGGAAGGGTTCGCTAGCACCTAGGTCTTGGTAGGCAGTGGGGTACCTTTTTAAAGCTCTTTGATACTACTTGGAGTACACCTTTTGTGCAGTTGTTCATTACTTGGTTGGGTTCAATATAAATGGCAGGTTATCCAATGGTGCTATAGGAGGTAAGGCAGCGGCATTTTTTCTCTAAACTGCATGGGGTAGAGGATGTCACTAGAAGATTGTAAGACAGGGCGGCTTTGAAGGGAGTGCGTAGGTTAGGGGGTAAGAGGAAAAATCTGAGGGAGCCATTTGGGCAGCATCCCAGACAGGAGGTCAGCAGTTAAGATTACTGGCTGACAAAGTGTCAATTAGGTGGTTGGGTAGGAGGGACATGTTGTGGTCACATCTGCACGAGCAGGTTGCTGAAGCCAGAAGGAGATGGGGCAGGCCTCATTTTATTCTCCTAAAGGGTTCCCAAGTGAAGAGGAAACTAAATAGGGATGTCAGTAAGGAGGTGCTGGCTTCAGGGGGGGAAGGTAGTTATGCATTACAATATTCGTATTGATCATGCTGGACTGTTCAGGAAGGATCAGGTGCATTTGTCCGATAGAGGTACTGATTTGTTCCTGGGAAATATTAGGCAGGTCCTGGCTTCAGGTTATGTTTAGTGGGGCAAGAGTACCTTGTCCTCTTTTTGGTGGCGGAAAGGGGTTTGGTATAAAATTCCAATTGGCCGGTAGCATCATAGAAGGAAAAAACAGCGGGCATTCAGGACCCTAGTCATGAGGGGCTAGGGATAGGTCGGCTCGCTGGTCGATCTTCCTTGGGCTGAGACATAGGCGGAATGAGAGCGTCCTCATTCCCAGGGCGACCACACCCTTTAGAGGGTTAATTAGGACAAGATCATCTTGCCAGCTGGGTAGCTATGCATTATTAAAGTTATTTATTTACCTATTTAATAAAGCAACCCCTCCCCCCGCTGGGGAGGTTTTTTTTTTCTCCCAACCCTGAGTGTTGTGTCTTTATTGTAAGTTTGGTATTGTGTAGGGTTGGTATTATGTTGACTGAATTTAGCTAAAAAAAAAAAACCCTTAGGAAAGTGGAGGACCTATTTAGGGATGTAACAATTTAAGGGTTAATTTTTTTAAAGGAAGGAGAAAATGGGATTGTGTTAAAAGGAAGTGTTCCCTGCAGGGCAGGGGGGAGGGAGCTTTAGGAGGAGGAGAAGATTCAGAGCCGATAATAGAGCTGCAGAACTGAAAGTAAAACCACTAACCTGTTTCTTTTCTTCCCTCCCAGCCCTCCCTGTTTTATTGTTGTTCGTTGTGGTTCCTTTACAGGTTCTGAAGCAGATGGAGGTGTGCAGATCTAAGGCAGCTGGCTTAGTTTCCTTTGGCGAGGGGCTACAGTCATGTGGACCTTTGTAAGCTCAAAGGCGCTAATTGGTAGTATGGGGTCTCCCTTCTGAAATAACAGTCTTTTGGCTGGGGGACAGTTGACTATCAAGTGTTGGACACTCCTTTAGCCCTAAATTGTTAGGTTGGGGGTCTGCATGGTGGCATGCTTTCCCAAGTGTTGCGGAAAGGGGTGTGGCATAAAATTCCAATTAGCCGGTAGCATCATAGAAGGAAAGTACAGCGGGCGTTCAGGACCCTAGTCACGAGGGGCTAGGGATAGGTTAGCTCGCTGGTCGATCTTCCTTGGGCCGAGACGTAAGCGGAATGAGGGCATCCTCATTCCCAGAGCGGCTACACCCCTTAGAGGGTTAATTAGGACAAGATCATCTTGCCAGCGATGCAGTATTAAAGTTATTTATTTACTTATTTCATAAAGCAACCCCTCCCCCCGTTGCATATATGTAAGTTTGGTATTGTGTAGGGTTGGTATGATGTTAACTGAATTTAGCTAAAAAATGTAACCCCTTAGTAAAAAAGCAGAGAACACTTGTAGGTAAGGACAAATTCTTCCACTATTGAATGAACTTTTTAGTTTAATTTACGCGTTCACATTTATGTTATTTTGTTTCACTTTGTGAATCATTTGTACATTTATTTTTTATCTTTTTGTTTTAGATTGAGATGTTTGAGCACGTTATACTGACCAATTTGTAAAGTCTGCCCAAGATCTTTCTAGGATTATTAGAACTAAACAGAATAATAATATGATTGAGGCAATAAAAAAAATCAAGGTGTAAGATATACAAATACTAGAAATATTAATACATTTTGAGTATTATAAAAATATCTATAATAAAAGGTGAGGTAAATCAGCGGAATAGGAATAAAATTTTGGGATAAAATATCTTTGCGCCCCAGATTTCTTTTGATGATTTGCAATTCCTGAATCAGAAGTCTATCCATAAAAGAAATGCAGACGTTGATTAAACAAAATGTAAAAAAGCATCTGGCCAGAGTAACTCCATATGGAAGTTTACAAAATGATGCCAGCTGTCATTATATCTACCTTAGTTACATGAATATTACTGTGAACAGGATTTAAAATCTTTATATTGTTCATTCTCTAATATAATTACCCTTAAATATTAATCTTCCAGATCTATACAACATAATGGTAGAAAATCTATTTAAAGGGACATAATACTCATATGCTAAATCATTTGAAACTGATGCAGTATAACTGTAAAAAGCTGACAGGAAAATATCACCTGAGCATCTCTATGTAAAAAAGGAAGATATTTTACCTCACAATTTCCTCAGCTCAGCAGAGTTAGTTCTGTGTAAAAAGTTATACTTCACCTGCTCCCAGCTGCAGGTAAAAATAAAAAAATAATGAAGAAATGAACAGCAGCCAATCAGCATCAGCAGTGCTGAGGTTATGAACTCTTACTGTGATCTCATGAGATTTGACTTAACTCTCATGAGATTTCATAGTAAGCTTCCTTTACCTGATTGGTGAAATAATATGAGAGTTCACGATGCTCATTCCCTAAGATGTCCCAGGACAGACATACTAATATGCTGCTTAGAAATCCTTTACAATGGGAGGTGGCTACTGAGGAACTTTTGAGGTAAAATATCTTTCTTTTTTACATAGAGATGTTCAGGAGATATTTTCTAGTCAGCTTTTTACAGCTATGCTGCATCACTTTCAAGTGTTTAAACATTTGGGTATTATGGCCCTTTAAGTGGGGCCATATCACAACGTTACAAATATATTATATTCTTTGTTTTCTTTCATTTATATGAAACAATATTTTCTCCTGAAATAAATATTAAATATCAGTTGTTTAAATATATGGATCCTGCAGTATTGGTATTTTTTCTTCCTACTAATTCTCACTGTCAGACATTTTGTCATGTGCTCCACCCCCAGTCCTTGGTCAATACTGAGTTGTCTTAAATCAAACTGCAATAGGGTGTGGGAGAGATAGGCACTAAAATGTTCATTTCAATTGGTATATTGGTTAGAGATAAGGAAAGGAAGCCTGTTTAAATAGAGTAAAAACATCATGAGTTATGGTCTCCTGGCAAGCTCAGTCCATTTAAAAAAAGACTATAAAATATAAAATGTGAATTTCAAAAGATCAGTAGATTATTTTTCCTGATATTATTTTCTGCCTCTGTACCATGTGACAGCTATCAGCCAATAACAGACTCATATTTGTATATAATGTAAACTCCTGCATATGTTAAGTAGGAGCCGCTGTCTCAGGTCATTTAAAGGCTGTGTACAATTTAATAATGAAAATAAATTACAAACAGCAAACAGTTATTTCACATAAAAACTAAAGCTAAAAGGTGAAATTTCCCATACACTATTTTATACACCGGTAAAACAAGTCATTAGAAACAAATTAAAGGGACAGCAAAGTCACAATTACACTTTTATGATTCAAATTAAAACAACTCTACAATTTCCGTCTATTATCAAATCTGCTTTATTTCCTTGGGGACCTTTGTGGCAAAGCTTATAATGCACTATGGTGCGCTAGCTGCTGATTAGTGGCACATACAAGCCTCTTGACATTGGTTCACCTTATGTGCTCAGCTAGCTCCCAGTAGTGCATTGCTGCTGCTTCAATAAAGGATACCTAGATAATGAAGCCAATATCATAATAGAAGTATAGTGGAAAGTTGTTTAAAATTATCTGTTCTATTTAAATAATGAAAAACCATTTTGGGTTTCTTACCTAAGATGGCAGAAATTATTTAAAAGGTGGAGGGCTGGAGAGCTTTTTGGGAGGGATCAGGGAGGTGGGAAGGTAAGGGGGTAATCATACACTGAAGAAAATAATAAATACAAAAATGGTCTAAAACTGCGAACTGTCTGCTAGTACCTTAGATGGGGCGACCAGTGGGGGGAGAGGAGCAAACAGAGCTGTTTGAGAGGGGTCATGGGGTGGGAAGTATCAGGCGGGAGAGCAATTTCTACACTAAAGCTAAACTTAACCTTACAAGCTACCCGGTTAACCCCTTCACTGCTGGGAATAGTAAGCGTGGTGCCCAGCAGCAATTCACTTTCTTCTAATTACCAAAAAGCAATGACCATGTCTGTTTGCTATTTTTGAACAAAAGGGAATCCAAATAAACTTTTATAACCATTTATGCTATGATTGCACAAGCGCTATGTAGATAATTTTAGGGAGAATCCCAAACTTTGTGAAAAAGTTTTTTATTTGATCACATTTGGCTGTGAACTGGTTGCATTTACTATACCGAAATGGGCCTAGATCAATACTTTGGGTTGTCTACTAAAAATAACATAATTTATGTAAGAACTTACCTGATAAATTCATTTCTTTCATATTAGCAAGAGTCCATGAGCTAGTGACGTATGGGATATACATTCCTACCAGGAGGGGCAAAGTTTCCCAAACCTTAAAATGCCTATAAATACAACCCTCACCACACCCACAATTCAGTTTAACGAATAGCCAAGAAGTGGGGTGATAAGAAAAAAGTGCGAAAGCATATAAAATAAGGAATTGGAATAATTGTGCTTTATACAAAAAAATCATAACCACCACAAAAAAGGGCGGGCCTCATGGACTCTTGCTAATATGAAAGAAATTAATTTATCAGGTAAGTTCTTACATAAATTATGTTTTCTTTCATGTAATTAGCAAGAGTCCATGAGCTAGTGACGTATGGGATAATGACTACCCAAGATGTGGATCTTTCCACGCAAGAGTCACTAGAGAGGGAGGGATAAAATAAAGACAGCCAATTCCTGCTGAAAATAATCCACACCCAAAATAAAGTTTAATGAAAAACATAAACAGAAGATTCAAACTGAAACCGCTGCCTGAAGTACTTTTCTACCAAAAACTGCTTCAGAAGAAGAAAATACATCAAAATGGTAGAATTTAGTAAAAGTATGCAAAGAGGACCAAGTTGCTGCTTTGCAAATCTGATCAACCGAAGCTTCATTCCTAAACGCCCAGGAAGTAGAAACTGACCTAGTAGAATGAGCTGTAATCCTTTGAGGCGGAGTTTTACCCGACTCGACATAGGCATGATGAATTAAAGATTTCAACCAAGATGCCAAAGAAATGGCAGAAGCTTTCTGGCCTTTTCTAGAACCGGAAAAGATAACAAATAGACTAGAAGTCTTTCGGAAAGACTTAGTAGCTTCAACATAATATTTCAAAGCTCTAACAACATCCAAAGAATGCAACGATTTCTCCTTAGAATTCTTAGGATTAGGACATAATGAAGGAACCACAATTTCTCTACTAATGTTGTTGGAATTCACAACTTTAGGTAAAAATTCAAAAGAAGTTCGCAACACCGCCTTATCCTGATGAAAAATCAGAAAAGGAGACTCACAAGAAAGAGCAGATAATTCAGAGACTCTTCTGGCAGAAGAGATCGCCAAAAGGAACAAAACTTTCCAAGAAAGTAATTTAATGTCCAATGAATGCATAGGTTCAAACGGAGGAGCTTGAAGAGCCCCCAGAACCAAATTCAAACTCCAAGGAGGAGAAATTGACTTAATGACAGGTTTTATACGAACCAAAGCTTGTACAAAACAATGAATATCAGGAAGATTAGCAATCTTTCTGTGAAAAAGAACAGAAAGAGCAGAGATTTGTCCTTTCAAAGAACTTGTGGATAAACCTTTATCTAAACCATCCTGAAGAAACTGTAAAATTCTCGGAATTCTAAAAGAATGCCAAGAAAAATGATGAGAAAGACACCAAGAAATATAAGTCTTCCAGACTCTATAATATATCTCTCTGGATACAGATTTACGAGCCTGTAACATAGTATTAATCACAGAGTCAGAGAAACCTCTTTGACCAAGAATCAAGCGTTCAATCTCCATACCTTTAAATTTAAGGATTTGAGATCCTGATGGAAAAAAGGACCTTGCGACAGAAGGTCTGGTCTTAGCGGAAGAGTCCACGGATGGCAAGAGGCCATCCGGACAAGATCCGCATACCAAAACCTGTGAGGCCATTCCGGAGCTATCAGCAGAACAAACGAGCATTCCTTCAGAATCTTGGAGATTACTCTTGGAAGAAGAACTAGAGGCGGAAAGATATAGGCAGGATGATACTTCCAAGGAAGTGATAATGCATCCACTGCTTCCGCCTGAGGATCCCGGGATCTGGACAGATACCTGGGAAGTTTCTTGTTTAGATGAGACGCCATCAGATCTATTTCTGGAAGCTCCCACATTTGAACAATCTGAAGAAATACCTCTGGGTGAAGAGACCATTCGCCTGGATGCAACGTTTGGTGACTGAGATAATCCGCTTCCCAATTGTCTATACCTGGGATATGAACCGCAGAGATTAGACAGGAGCTGGATTCCGTCCAAACCAGAATTCGAGATACTTCTTTCATAGCCAGAGGACTGTGAGTCCCTCCTTGATGATTGATGTATGCCACAGTTGTGACATTGTCTGTCTGAAAACAAATGAACGATTCTCTCTTCAGAAGAGGCCAAGACTGAAGAGCTCTGAAAATTGCACGGAGTTCCAAAATATTGATCGGTAATCTCACCTCCTGAGATTCCCAAACTCCTTGTGCCGTCAGAGATCCCCACACAGCTCCCCAACCTGTGAGACTTGCATCTGTTGAAATTACAGTCCAGGTCGGAAGCACAAAAGAAGCCCCCTGAATTAAACGATGGTGATCTGTCCACCACGTTAGAGAGTGTCGTACAATCGGTTTTAAAGATATTAATTGAGATATCTTTGTGTAATCCCTGCACCATTGATTCAGCATACAGAGCTGAAGAGGTCGCATGTGAAAACGAGCAAAGGGGATCGCGTCCGATGCAGCAGTCATAAGACCTAGAATTTCCATGCATAAGGCTACCGAAGGGAATGATTGTGACTGAAGGTTTCGACAAGCTGAAATCAATTTTAGACGTCTCTTGTCTGTCAAAGACAGAGTCATGGACACTGAATCTATCTGGAAACCCAGAAAGGTTACCCTTGTCTGAGGAATCAATGAACTTTTTAGTGAATTGATCCTCCAACCATGATCTTGAAGAAACAACACAAGTCGATTCGTATGAGATTCTGCTAAATGTAAAGACTGAGCAAGTACCAAGATATCGTCCAAATAAGGAAATACCACAATACCCTGTTCTCTGATTACAGACAGAAGGGCACCGAGAACCTTTGTAAAAATTCTTGGAGCTGTAGCTAGGCCAAACGGCAGAGCCACAAACTGGTAATGCTTGTCCAGAAAAGAGAATCTCAGGAACTGATAATGATCTGGATGAATCGGAATATGCAGATATGCATCCTGTAAATCTATTGTGGACATATAATGCCCTTGCTGAACAAAAGAAAAGATAGTCCTTACAGTTACCATTTTGAACGTTGGTATCCTTACATAACGATTCAATATTTTTAGATCCAGAACTGGTCTGAAGGAATTCTCCTTCTTTGGTACAATGAAGAGATTTGAATAAAACCCCATCCCCTGTTCCAGAACTGGAACTGGCATAATTACTCCAGCCAACTCTAGATCTGAAACACAATTCAGAAATGCTTGAGCTTTCACTGGATTTACTGGGACACGGGAAAGAAAAAATCTCTTTGCAGGAGGTCTCATCTTGAAACCAATTCTGTACCCTTCTGAAACAATGTTCTGAATCCAAAGATTGTGAACAGAATTGATCCAAATTTCTTTGAAAAAACGTAACCTGCCCCCTACCAGCTGAGCTGGAATGAGGGCCGCACCTTCATGTGGACTTAGAAGCTGGCTTTGCTTTTCTAGAAGGCTTGGATTTATTCCAGACTGGAGATGGTTTCCAAACTGAAACTGCTCCTGAGGATGAAGGATCAGGCTTTTGTTCTTTGTTGAAACGAAAGGAACGAAAACGATTATTAGCCCTGTTTTTACCCTTAGATTTTTTATCCTGTGGTAAAAAAGTTCCTTTCCCACCAGTAACAGTTGAGATAATAGAATCCAACTGAGAACCAAATAATTTGTTACCCTGGAAAGAAATGGAAAGTAGAGTTGATTTAGAAGCCATATCAGCATTCCAAGTTTTAAGCCATAAAGCTCTTCTAGCTAAAATAGCTAGAGACATAAACCTGACATCAACTCTGATAATATCAAAAATGGCATCACAGATAAAATTATTAGCATGTTGAAGAAGAAGAATATTATTATGAGAATCATGATCTGTTACTTGTTGCGCTAAAGTTTCCAACCAAAAAGTTGAAGCTGCAGCAACATCAGCCAATGATATAGCAGGTCTAAGAAGATTACCTGAACACAGATAAGCTTTTCTTAGAAAGGATTCAATTTTCCTATCTAAAGGATCCTTAAACGAAGTACCATCTGACGTAGGAATAGTAGTACGTTTAGCAAGGGTAGAAATAGCCCCATCAACTCTAGGGATTTTGTCCCAAAATTCTAATCTGTCAGACGGCACAGGATATAATTGCTTAAAACGTTTAGAAGGAGTAAATGAATTACCCAATTTATCCCATTCTCTGGAAATTACTTCAGAAATAGCACTAGGAACAGGAAAAACTTCTGGAATAACCACAGGAGATTTAAAGACCTTATCTAAACGTTTAGAATTAGTATCAAGAGGACCAGAATCCTCAATTTCTAAAGCAATTAGTACTTCTTTAAGTAAAGAACAAATAAATTCCATTTTAAATAAATATGAAGATTTATCAGCATCAATCTCTGAGACAGAATCCTCTGAACCAGAAGAGTCATCAGAATCAGAATGATGATGTTCATTTAAAAATTCATCTGTATAAAGAGAAGTTTTAAAATATTTTTTATGTTTACTAGAAGGAGGAATAACAGACATAGCCTTCTTGATGGATTCAGAAACAAAATCTCTTATGTTATCAGGAACATTCTGAACATTAGATGTTGATGGAACTGCAACAGGTAATGGTACATTACTAAAGGAAATATTATCTGCATTAACAAGTTTGTCATGACAATTAATACAAACAACAGCTGGAGGAATAGCTACCAAAAGTTTACAGCAGATACACTTAGCTTTGGTAGTTCCAGCACCAGACAGCGATTTTCCTGAAGTATCTTCTGACTCAGATGCAACGTGAGACATCTTGCAATATGTAAGAGAAAAAACAACATATAAAGCAAAATTGATCAAATTCCTTAAATGACAGTTTCAGGAATGGGAAAAAATGCCAATGAACAAGCTTCTAGCAACCAGAAGCAAAGAAAAAATGAGACTTAAATAATGTGGAGACAAAAGCGACGCCCATATTTTTTAGCGCCAAATAAGACGCCCACATTATTTGGCGCCTAAATGCTTTTTGGCGCCAAAAATTACGCCACATCCGGAACGCCGACATCTTTGGCGCAAAAGAACGTTAAAAATGACGCAACTTCCGGCGACACGTATGACGCCGGAAACAGAAAAGATTTTTTGCGGCAAAAAAGTCTGCGCCAAGAATGACGCAATAAAATGAAGCATTTTCAGCCCCCGCGAGCCTAACAGCCCACAGGGAAAAAAAGTCACATTTTTAAAGGTAAGAAAAATAATTGATTCAAGTGCATTATCCCAAATATGAAACTGACTGTCTGAAAATAAGGAATGTTGAACATTCTGAGTCAAGGCAAATAAATGTTTGAATACATATATTTAGAACTTTATAAACAAAGTGCCCAACCATAGCTTAGAGTGTCACAGAAAATAAGATTTACTTACCCCAGGACACTCATCTACATGTTTGTAGAAAGCCAAACCAGTACTGAAACGAGAATCAGCAGAGGTAATGGTATATAAATAAGAGTATATCGTCGATCTGAAAAGGGAGGTAAGAGATGAATCTCTACGACCGATAACAGAGAACCTATGAAATAGATCCCCTAGAGGAAGACCATTGTATTCAAATAGGCAATACTCTCCTCACATCCCTCTGACATTCACTGCACGCTGAGAGGAAAACCGGGCTCCAACCTGCTGCGGAGCGCATATCAACGTAGAATCTAGCACAAACTTACTTCACCACCTCCATAGGAGGCAAAGTTTGTAAAACTGAATTGTGGGTGTGGTGAGGGGTGTATTTATAGGCATTTTAAGGTATGGGAAACTTTGCCCCTCCTGGTAGGAATGTATATCCCATACGTCACTAGCTCATGGACTCTTGCTAATTACATAAAAGAAATATAGTTTTATATAGGTAAATAAAAAAATAAAAAACAAGGCTCTATTTCTGTTTAAATGTAGTTATGGCAAAAATGCTCTGGTCTTTTGGGGAAGATTTAGTCTGAAATGACCGGTCCTTAAAGGGACACTAAACCCACATTTTTTATTTCATGATTCAGATGGAGAATACCATTTTAAACAACTTTCTAATTTACTTCTATTATATAATTTGCTTCATTATCTTGATATTATTTCCTGAAAAACATATCTAGATAGGCTCAGTAGCTTCTGATTGTTGGCTGCACATAGATGTCTCATGTGATTGGTTTACCCATGTACACTGTTATTTATTTAACAAAAGATATCTAAAGAATGATGCAAATTAGATAATAGAACTAAATTGGAATGTTGTTTAAAATTGTATTTTCTATCGGAATCATGAAATAATTTTTTTGGGTTTAATGTCCCTTTAAGGGGTTAAAGTAAAGTTTTTGCTAATGTGTTATATATATTCACATATACATACACATGACAAGAGGAAACAGAGAGATATTAATAAAACACAGACCAGTAAAGTAACAAGAGATATAAAACAAACAGTAAATAACAGACAGAACCCCAAGGCAGAACATACAGTGATCTGAGATGTCATCACAGAAATGCCTAATTTAAAATTTTATTTTAGTTAAAAATGACCTGCAGAAAGTTTTTCACTAAAAAAATCTCATCGCAGAAAGTGAATAAAAGTTCTGCCTCTGGGGACAGAATATAAAACAAACCACAATATTATCTGAGAATACACAAATAGGGAGAATATGACAATCAGCACAAGGTGTTGTGTAACTGGAAGGAATAGGTGCTGGGGAAGGTGGGGTAGATAAGGTAAGAAGGGAGATAGGGAAGGATAATGTATAGGGGAGTATAGAGCACAGAGGCAGTAAATGACATAAGGTGCTATTAGACACAATGTATTGTCTGTACCTGATCACATATAACAGCCAATGACACTAAATACTGAGCATGGGCTAAATTAGCATCACTGGAGTGAAGCAGTTGGTGCTGTGCACAGACCAACTAATCGATTATGAGATTCGCTGACAACTATTTTAATAATCTATTATTATCGATTATACTGATTAGTTATTGCAGCTCTAAATTACATTGTGTAGTTCTGTATTTAGTTTAAAGGGACAGTATACTGTAAAATAGTTTTTCCCTTAATGTGTTTACAATTGCTTTTTTGTACCAACTGCAAAGTAAAAAATTTATGAAAATTAGCTTTTTAAGGTTTATTTCTGTATATTAAAAAAAATGAAGAAATATTTTAGGTTTAATGTCCCTTTAAAACTGACCCTGCTACACATCTGCCCCTAGTTAGTCTGAGCAGGGGTGATAAGATCAAGTAAAACAATACAAGTGTTGCTAACAAAACAGCAGTGACACTTTGTCTACTCTGTAACAAGGTCAGACTGGCTCCTACAAATAAGGCAAACTATGACCGGGCGCCCCTCTGCGCTAGTTACCGGGCGCCCCTCGATAAAGCAGGGCTGATAATGTTCGGTTTGGGGGCACAGTGTGTATTAACCCTTCACTGGAACAGAGAGCCACACAGTATGTATTAACCCTTCACTAGCACAGAGTGTATTAACCCATTCACTAGCACAGAGAGCAGCACAGTGTGTCTTAACCCTTCACTAGCACAGAGAGCAGTACAGTGTGTATTAACCCTTCACTAGCACAGAGAGCAGCACAGTGTGTATTAACCCTTCACTAGCACAGAGAGCAGCACAGTGTGTATTAACTCTTTACTAGCACAGAGAGCAGCACAGTGTGTATTAACCCTTCACTAGCACAGAGAGCTGCACAGTGTGAGTTAACCCTTCACTAGCACAGAGAGCTGCACAGTGTGTATTAACCCTTCACTAGCACAGAGAGCAGCACAGTGCATATTAACCCTTCACTAGCACAGAGAGCAGCACAGTGCATATTAACCCTTCACTAGCACAGAGAGCAGCACAATGAGTATTAACCCTTCACTAGCACAGAGAGCAGCACAGTGTGTATTAACCTTTCACTAGCACAGAGTGCAGCACAGTGTGTATTAACCCTTCACTAGCACAGAGAGCTGCACAGTGTGTATTAACCCTTCACTAGCACAGAGAGCAGCACGGTGTGTATTAACCCTTCACTAGCACAGAGAACAGCACAGTGTGTATTAACCCTTCACTAGCACAGAGAACAGCACAGTGTGTATTAACCCTTCACTAGCACAGAGAGCAGCACAGTGTGTATTAACCCTTCACTAGCACAGAGAACAGCACAGTGTGTATTAACCCTTCACTAGCACAGAGAACAGCACAGTGTGTATTAACCCTTCACTAACACAGAGAGCAGCACAGTGTGTATTAATCATTCACTAGCACAGAGAGCAGCACAGTGTGTATTAACCCTTCACTAGCACAGTGTGTATTAACCCTTCACTAGCACAGAGAACAGCACAGTGTGTATTAACCCTTCACTAGCACAGAGAGCAGCACAGTGTGTATTAACCCTTCACTAGCACAGAGAGCAGCACAGTGTGTATTGACCCTTCACTAGCACAGAGAGCAGCACAGTGTGTATTGACCCTTCACTAGCACAGAGAGCAGCACAGTGTGTATTAACCCTTCACTAGCACAGAGAGCAGCACAGTGTGTATTAACCCTTCACTAGCACAGAGAGCAGCACAGTGTGTATTAACCATTCACTAGCACAGAGAGCTGCACAGTGTGTATTAACCCTTCACTAGCACAGAGAGCAGCACAGTGTGTATTAACCCTTCACTAGCACAGAGAGCAGAACAGTATGTATTAACCCTTCACTAGCACAGAGAGCAGAACAGTGTGTATTAACCCTTCACTAGCACAGTGAGCAGCACAGTGTGTATTAACCCTTCACTAGCACAGAGAGCTGCACAGTGTGTATTAACCCTTCACTAGCACAGAGAGCAGCACAGTGTGTATTAACCCTTCACTAGCACAGAGAGCGGCACAGTGTGTATTAACCCTTCACTAGCACAGAGAGCAGCACAGTGTGTATTAACCCTTCACTAGCACAGAGAGCTGCACAGTGTGTATTAACCCTTCACTAGCACAGAGAGCAGCAGTGTGTATTAACCCTTCACTAGCACAGAGAGCAGCACAGTGTGTATTAACCCTTCACTAGCACAGAGAGCTGCACAGTGTGTATTAACCCCTTCACTAGCACAGAGAGCTGCACAGTGTGTATTAACCCCTTCACTAGCACAGAGAGCTGCACAGTGTGTATTAACCCCTTCACTAGCACAGAGAGCTGCACAGTGTGTATTAACCCCTTCACTAGCACAGAGAGCAGCACAGTGTGTATTAACCCTTCACTAGCACAGAGAGCTGCACAGTGTGTATTAACCCCTTCACTAGCACAGAGAGCAGCACAGTGTGTATTAACCCCTTCACTAGCACAGAGAGCTGCACAGTGTGTATTAACCCTTCACTAGCACAGAGAGCAGCACAGTGTGTATTAACCCTTCACTAGCACAGAGTAGCACAGTGTGTATTAACCCTTCACTAGCACAGAGAGCAGCACAGTATGTATTAACCCTTCACTAGCACAGAGAGCTGCACAGTGTGAGTTAACCCTTCACTAATACAAAGAGTTAAACAGCACTTAGTAACCCATTGCCTGGCACAAGCAGATGAATAACATGCACTAAAAGAACAACATTTATAACAATTATAAACTTTTTAAGAAGACTAGAAAGTGACTAAAACGTTTTATCACACAATACACACAGCCTGACTCACTCACCCAGCAGCAGCTGCACAGGAAGTAAATGGGAGGGGAACAACAGAACAAAACACTGGAGCTCCACTATAGACAGGAAACATCATGTGACCTCCACTCAAAGGTTTTTTTGTTTGCTTTTTTTTTTTTAAATCAACTTTAATGTAACAAACAACCAGTAGACAATAATTCTGAAAACTAAACATTTTGCAGCTATCTTGTGCTTTAACCCCTTAATGACCACAGCACTTTTCTGTCCGTTTGGGACCAAGGCTATTTTTACATTTCTGCAGTGTTTGTGTTTAGCTGTAATTTTCTTCTTACTCATTTACTGTACCCACACATATTATATACCGTTTTTCTCGCCATTAAATGGACTTTCTAAAGATACCATTATTTTCATCATATCTTATAATTTACTATAAAAATGTTTTATAAAATATGAGGAAAAAATGGAAAAAACACACTTTTTCTAACTTTGACCCCCAAAATCTGTTACTCATCTACAACCACCAAAAAACTCCCATGCTAAATAGTTTCTAAATTTTGTCCTGAGTTTAGAAATACCCAATGTTTACATGTTCTTTGCTTTTTTTGTAAGTTATAGGGCCATAAATACAAGTAGCACTTTGCTATTTCCAAACCACTTTTTTTTCAAAATTAGCGCTAGTTACATTGGAACACTGATATCTTTCAAGAATCTCTGAATATCTATTGACATGTATATATTTTGTTTTAGAAGACAACCCAAAGTATTGATCTAGGCCAATTTTGGTATATTTCATGCCACCATTTCACCGCCAAATGCGATTAAATAAAAAAAATCGTTCACTTTTTTACTAATTTTTTCACAAACTTTAGGTTTCTCACTGAAATTATTTACAAATAGCTTGTGCAATTATAGCATAAATGGTTGTAAATTCTTCTCTGGGATCCCCTTTGTTCAGAATTAACAGACTTATATGGCTTTGGCGTTGCTTTTTAGTAATTAGAAGGCTGCTAAATGCCACTGCGCACTACACGTGTATTATGCCCAGCAGTGAAGGGGTTAATTAGGGAGCATGTAGGGAGCTTTTAGGGATAATTTTAGCTTTAGTGTAGTGTAGTAGATAACCCCAAGTATTGATCTAGGCACATTTTGGTATATTTCATGCCACCATTTCACCGCCAAATGCGATCAAATTTAAAAAAAAAAACATTACATTTTTCACAATTTTAGGTTTCTCACTGAAATTATTTACAAACAGCTTGTGCAATTATGGCACAAATGGTTGTAAATGCTTCTCTGGGATCCCCTTTGTTCAGAAATAGCAGACATATATGGCTTTGGCGTTGCTTTTTGGTAATTAGAAAGCCGCCAAATGCCGCTGCATTTCACACGTGTATTATGGCTAGCAGTGAAGGGGTTAATTATGTAGGTAGCTTGTAGGGAGCTTGCAGGGTTAATTTTAGCTTTAGTGTAGAGCTCAGCCTCCCACCTGAAACATGACACCCCCTGATCCCTCCCAAACAGCTTTCTTCCCTCCCCCACCCCACAATTGTCCCCGCCATCTTAAGTACTGGCAGAAACTCTTCCAGTACTAAAATAAAAGCTATATTTGGGCTTTTTTGTGTGTTTTTTAGCATATTTACATATGCTGATGTGTAGGATCCCCCTTAGCTCCCAGCCTCACTGATCCCCCACCAAACAGCTCTCTAACCCTCCCCCTCTGTCTTAATGGGCGCCATCTTGGGTACTGGCAGCTGTCTGCCAGTACCCAGTTAAGTAAAAATATGTGCCTTTTTATTAAAAAAAATGCCCTTTTCTGTTGTGTAGCTTCCCCCCCCCCCCCCAAGATCAACCCCCACCCCTTCCAGGTCCCTTAGCTGTTTATTTACAGCTTTTAAAACATTTTTTTTTTAACTTTTCCCAGTTTATTTTTCTGTAGTGCAGCGGTTCCCTCCCGCTCCCGCCCCGTGCACACGCCCGCCCGCCGCCCCCCGTGCACGCGCGCTCCCGCCGCCCCCCGTGCACGCGCGCTCCCATGCGCGCTCCCGCCCCCCCGCTCCCGATCCCGCCCCCCTCCATTCGGCACATCGATGGCCGCCCACCCGCCTCCCAGACTTGCTCCCACCCACCAACGTTACCGGCCACCGATGTCCGGTGCAGAGAGGGCCACAGAGTGGCTCTCTCTGCATCGGATGGCCAAGGGGGGTTATTGCAGGATGCCTCGATATCGAGGCATCACTGCAATAACCGGAAAGCAGCTGGAAGCGTGCAGGATCGCTTCCAGCTGCTTTCCAGACCAAGGACGTACGCCACACGTCCTCGGTCATTAACTGTATTTTTTTTGAGGACGTGTGGCGTACGTCCTTGGTCATTAAGGGGTTAATGGACACTGAACCCAAATTTTTTTCTTTCTTGATTCAGATAGAGTATGCAATTTTAATCAACCTTCTAATTTACTCCTATTATCCATTTTTCTTCATTCTCTTGCTATCTTTATTTGAAAAAGAAGGTATCTAAGCTAAGGAGCTAACCAATTGTTGGTTCAGAATAATGGACAGCACTTGTTTATTGGTACTGTTCAATCAGTAAGGACAACCCAGGTTGTTCACCAAAAATGGGCCGGCATCTAAACTTTACATTCTTGCTTTTCAAATAAAGATACCAAGAGAATGAAGACAATTTCATAATTGGAGTAAATTAGAAAGTTTCTTAAAATTGCATGCTCTATCTGAATCACAAAAGAAAAAAATTTGGGTTCAGTGTCCCTTTAACCCCTTAATGACCACAGCACTGTCCCATTTTCTGTCTGTTTGGGACCAAGGCTATTTTTACATTTTTGCGGTGTTTGTGTTTAGCTGTAATTTTCCTCTTACTCATTTACTGTACCCACACATATTATATACCATTTTTCTCGCCATTAAATGGACTTTCAAAATCTACCATTGTTTTCATCATATCTTATAATTTGCTATAAAAAAAAAATACAAAATATGATGAAAAAATGGAAAAAAACACACTTTTTCTAACTTTAAACCCTAAAATATGTTACACATCTACAACCACCAAAAAACACCCATGCTAAATAGTTTCTAAATTTTGTCCTGAGTTTAGAAATACCCAATGTTTACATGTTCTTTGCTTTTTTTGCAAGTTATAAGGCAATAAATACAAGTAGCACTTTGCTATTTCCAAACCACTTTTTTTCAAAATTAGCGTTAGTTACATTGGGACACTGATATCTGTCTGAAATCCCTGAATATCCATTGACATGTGTATATATTTATTTAGAAGACATCCCAAAGTATTGATCTAGACCCATTTTCGCATATTTCATGCCACCATTTCACCGCCAAATGCGATCAAATAAAAAAAATTGTTCACTTTTTCACAAATTTTTTCACAAACTTTAGGTTTCTCACTGAAATTATTTACAAACAACTTGTGCAATTATTGCACAAATGGTTTTAAATGCTTCTCTGGGATCCCCTTTCTTTAGAAATAGCAGACATGTATGGCTTTGGCGTTGCTTTTTGGTAATTAGAAGGCTGCTAAATGCCACTGCGCACCACATGTGTATTATGCCCAGCAGAGAATGGGTTAATTAGGGAGTATGTAGGGAGCTTCTAGGGTTAATTTTAGCTGTAGTATAGTGTAGTAGACAACCCCAAGTATTGATCTAGGCCCATTTTGGTATATTTCATGCCACCATTTCACCGCCAAATGCGATCAAATTAAAAAAAACGTAAAATTTTTCACAATTTTAGGTTTCTCACTGAAATTATTTACAAACAGCTTGTGCAATTATGGCACAAATGGTTGTAAATGCATCTCTGGGATCCCCTTTCTTTAGAAATAGCTGACATGTATGGCTTTGGCATTGCTTTTTGGTAATTAGAAGGCCGCTAAATGCTGCTGCGCACCACACGTGTATTATGCCCAGCAGTGAAGGGGTTAATTAGGTAGTTTGTAGGGAGTTTGCAGGGTTAATTTTAGCTTTAGTGTAAAGATCAGCCTCCCATCTGACACATCACACCCCCTGATCCCTCCCAAACAGCTCCCTTCCCTCCCCCACCCCACAATTGTCCCCGCCATCTTAAGTACTGGCAGAAAGTCTGCCAGTACTAAAATAAAAGGCATCTTTGAATATTAAAAAAAAAAGAGCATATGTACATATGCTGCTATGTAGGATCCCCTCTTAGCCCCCAACCTCCCAGATCCCCCCTAAAACAGCTCTCTAACCCCCCTCTGCCTTATTGGGGGCCATCTTGGGTACTGGCAGCTGTCTGCCAGTACCCAGTTTGCATCAAAAAAAGTGTTTTATTATTTTATTTTTATTTTTTTCTGTAGTGTAGCTTCCCCCCCACAGACTAACATCCCACCAGCCATACCGATCTAGCTAAATTAAAAATAAAATCCCCCTTTTTCCCCACTTCAAATTCAAATATTTCTGTAGTGCAGCGGTTCCCACCCGCTCCCTCCCCGTGCACGCGCCCGCCCCCGCCTCCCCGTACACGTGCGTCCGTGCGCGCCCCCAGGCATCCCCGCCCCCGATCCCGCCCACCTCCGCATCATCCAGGGCCATCGATGGCTGCCACCCGCCTCCCACACCGGCGCTCCCACCCACCAACGAACTTAGCCGTTAATGTCCGGTGCAGAGAGGGCCACAGAGTGGCTCTCTCTACATCGGATGGCTAAAAATGGTTATTGCAGGATGCCTCAATATCGAGGCATCACTGCAATAACCGGAAAGCAGCTGGAAGCGAGCAGGATCGCTTCCAGCTGCTTTCCACACCGAGGACGTGCAGGGTACGTCCTCAGGCGTTAACTGCCTTTTTTTTGAGGACGTACCCTGCACGTCCTCGGTCGTTAAGGGGTTAATGTTCACTCACAGTGGTTTATGCTGGTTGTCATTTATAAAGTAACCACTGTGAGTGAACATTAAGCACAAGAAAGCAAACTGAACAAGGCTGAAATTGTCTTCTTATTCAGTCAGCTTTGTATTCTGCAACCACTTGCAATTTGCAAACTAAAGCTTTATAAGCAAAATATCTAGCATTATTTTTATTTAAATAAAATAATACACTTTCTAAATATCTAAACAAACTTACAGCAGACATCCCAACTGCACAAACTTGTTACATGATCTTATATTGCAATAAACAGATGGCAAACAGGACACAATTGTGATTATGTTTTGAATAAGTAACTGGTATTTTAAAAAGGTTAAAATCCTTTGTACCACTCATTTATGTGGATATATACAGGGCGTGCTAGGGTTACCACCTCGGCCATGTTTTCCTGGACACTTAAAATCGGGTAAAATCCTTTGGGCCACTGATTTCTATGTGGTTATAGGATGTGAGCCCCTTTATACAATCATCGTGTTTTTAGACTGTTCCAAAAATTTCTATGACACAGAAACCCTTCTCAACATATCAGTAATTTATTTAGAAAAGGTAAAATATGTGATTTGACAAGGTTGGCACCAGTTTGCAGTTTGTTAGTCATAAAAAGTTTTGGGCCAGGCTGAAAACATGTCTGTCCTATGAAGGGGCTCACTCCCTGTATATATCCATACAGAAATGAGTGGCCCACCGGATTTTAACCCTTTTAACATACCACTTACAGAAAAGGTCAAATATATGAAGTGGCAAGTTTGGCACCAGTTTGTTTACCATAGAAACCGTTTACCAGTCTGAAAACATATGGATTGTATAAAGGGGCTAATGCCCTGTATATATCCACACAGAAATGCATGTCCAAAAAGATTTTAATCCTTTTAAAAAATACCAGTTACTTAGTCAGAAAAGGTAAAATATATGAAGTGCCAAGGTTGTGACCAATTTGTTTTTCATAAAGAGCCTTGGGCCAGGCTGTTGACATGTCTGTCCTATGATGGGTTCATGGCACGCCTTGTATATATCCACACATAAATGGGTGGCTCAAATGATTTTAACCCTTTCAAATTACCAGTTAATATTCAGAAAAGGTAAAATATATGAGATGGCAAGTTTGGCATGTTTTTTTGCTATAGAAAGCATTGGGCCAGGCTGTGAACATGTCTATCCTATGAAGGGGTTCACACCCTGTTTATATCCACACAGAAATTAGTGTCCCAAAGGATTTTAACCCTTTTTAAATACCAGTTACTTATTCAGAAAAGTTAAAATATATGAAGTGGCAAGGTTGACACCAGATTGTTTGCCTCAAAAAGCATTGGTCCAGGCTGAAAATATGTCTATTCTATTAAGGGGTTCATGCAGTGTATAT
Organism: Bombina bombina; assembly: GCF_027579735.1. NCBI lineage: Eukaryota > Metazoa > Chordata > Amphibia > Anura > Bombinatoridae > Bombina > Bombina bombina. The sequence goes on from NC_069503.1 coordinate 97,001,279, forward strand.
ATCCACACAGAAATGAGTGACCCAAAGATTTTAACCCTTTTAAAATACCAGTTTCTTATTCAGAAAAGGTAAAATATATGAAGGGGCAAGGTTGGCACCGGTTTGTTTGCCTTAGAAACCGTTGGGCCATTCTGAAATCATGTGGATTGTATGAAGGAGCTCACACCCTGTATATATCCACACAGAAATAAGTGGCCCAAAGGATTTTTACCCTTTCCAGTGGCAACTCAAGGAACAATATATAGGGGGAGCACATAAGATACCACAGTCAAAACTGGGGGGCAGCAATAATTTTTATCACAAAATCATACCCCTGAATATACATACACACTCACATACTCATACATACACACTCACTTATACAGTATCCCACAAAAGTGAGTACACCCCTCACATTTATGTAAATAAAAATTAAGGAAAAATGCAGCTAGGCATCAGTCCCATAGGGGGTGCTTCCTAAGTATATACCACTATACACATATATAAATAATAATTGCTATATAGTATATATACACAATAAATTAGTCAAAACATAATTAAAAAAACAACCATTTATCACAAAACAGATGTTAGCCAAATGAAACAAAAAAACAACAAGCAATTCCAGTAATAAAATCTTAGGGTTCCAATGTTGTGGCCACTCTCTGATACAGGATGGTCAATCCCTGGGAATGCGAAATTCTGAAGAAAAAAAGCGACAGAGGCGCCAATGGCCTAGTACCGTCAGGCAGAAGGATGTTAGAATATATGAGATAGGGTACTCACATTGGGTGCGCTGTGTTTGTGAGTACCCTATCTCATATATTCTAACATCCTTCTGCCTGACGGTACTGGGCCATGTTGGCGCCTCTGTCTCTTTTTTTCTTCAGAGTTTTGTAAATATTTTATTATATCTTTTCATGTGACAACACTAAAGAAATGACACTTTGCTACAATGTAAAGTAGTGAGTGTACAGCCTGTATTACAGTGTAAATTTTCTGTCCCCTCAAAATAACTCAACACACAGCCATTAATGTCTAAACCGTTGGCAACAAAAGTGAGTACACCCCTAAGTGGAAATGTCCAAATCAGGCCCGATTAGCCATTTTCCATCCCCAGTATCATGTAACTCGTTAGTATTACAAGGTCTCAGGTGTGAATAGGAAGCAGGTGTGTTAAATTTGGTTTTATCGCTCTCACACTCTCTCATACTGGTCGCTGGAAGTTCAACATGGCACCTCATGGCAAAGAACTCTCTGAGGATCTGAAAAAAAGGATTGTTGCTCTACATAAAGGTGGCCTAGGCTATAAGAAGATTTCCAAGACCCTGAAACTGAGCTGCAGCATTGTGGGCAAGACCATACAGTGGTTTCACAGGACAGGATCCACTCAGAACAGGCCTAGCCATGGTCAACCAAAGAAGTGTAGTGAACATGCACAGCATCATATCCAGAGCTTGTCTTTGGGAAATATGAGTTCTGCCAGCATTGCTGCATAGGTTGAAGGCGTGGGGGTCAGCCTGTCAGTGCTCAGATTATACACCGCACACTGCATCAAATTGGTCTGCATGGCTGTCGTCCCAGAAGGAAGCCTCTTCTAAAGATGATGCACAAGAAAGCCTGCAAACAGTTTGCTGAAGACAAGCAGACTAAGGACATGGATTATTGGAACCATGTCCTGTGGTCCGATAAGACTAAGATAAACTTATTTGGTTCAGATGGTGTCAAGTGTGTGGCTGCAACCAGATGAGGAGTACAAAGACAAGTGTGTCTTGCCTACAGTCAAGCATGGTGGTGAAAGTGTCATGGTCTGGGCCTGCATGAGTGCTGCCGGCACTGGGGAGCTACAGTTCATTGAGGGAACCATGAACGCCAACATTTACTGTGACATATTGAAGCAGAGCATGATCCCCTCCCTTCGGAGACTTGATAAAGGTGATGGACTGGCCAAGCATGTCTCCAGACCTAAACCCTATTGAGTATCTGTGGGGCATTCTCAAACAGAAGGTGGAGGAGTGCAAGGTCTCAAACATCCACCATCTCCGTGATGTCATCATGGAGAAGTGGAAGTGGACTTCAGTGGCAACCTGTGAAGCTCTGGTGAACTTCATGCCCAAGAGGGTTAAGACAGTGCTGGAAAATAATGGTGGCCACACAAATTATTGACACTTTGGGCCCAATTTGGACATTTCCACTTAGTGGTGTACTCACTTTTGTTGACTGTGTGTTGAGTTATTTTGAGGGGCACCAAACTTACACTGTTATACAGGCTGTACACTTACTACTTTAGATTGTAGCAAAGTGTCATTTCTTCAGTGTTGTCACATGAAAAGATATAATAAAATATTTACAAAAATGTGAGGGGTGTACTCACTTTTGTGGGATACTGTACATACCTACACACTCACTCATACATATACATACATACACACACTCACTCATACATACCTATACATACACACTCACTATTACATACATACACTCATACATACAATGCATACACACATACACACTAATGCATAACATGATCACTCATACACACTCACACTAATACACATACACACACTCATACATGCAGGCGTGTATTTATGTATAGACCAACAAAACCGGTGCCTAGTTCGACAGATTTGAGGGGCAGCACTGGCACTGATATGTTTGCAATTGGCAGGTTGGCATTATCATTTTATTAAAAAATAACTTTCCCTTGCGGCGGTCACGTGTCCCGGCTTTTGCTGACATCACGTGACGTTTTCCTCCTTCCGCCCACCTTCCTGTCTTCTAACACGCCACACATGGATTGAGGGAGCCACAGCCACACACGTGCACACGTGATCTCTAAGCAGGCCCGGGCATTGGACTCCTCTCCATGCGGTAAGTCACAGTGACAGATGTGTGAGACGTTGACGGTCACGGACACGGACTATAGACTGCAGTGCAGACAGACTCAGTCAGTCAGTGAGTGCTGTCTGTGTGAAGTGATTGATTGGAGTGGAGCAGAGCCTGGCTAAGAGTGATGAGGACTGGACTGGAGAGGAGGAGGTGAGGCGGCACATAGCAGTGAGTGCACTGTGAAGAGTTTGCAGACACAGATGGTCACGACGCAGGTCAAAAATTGCAAGCCAAGGTACTTTTTGTTTTGTGGTTAGCATTGGGTCATTGCTCCTCGGCTCTATTCTAAGCTAGTAAGCTCTAAATAAATAAGTAAGTCATCCGGCTGAAGTCTTCATCCAAGCGGGGCAAGAAGAGGTCCTCCATCCGGCTGAAGTCTTCATCCAAGCGGCGCAGAAGAGGTCCTCCATCCGGCCGAAGTCTTCATCCAAGCGGCGCAGAAGAGGTCCTCCATCCGGCCGAAGTCTTCATCCAAGCGGCGCAGAAGAGGTCCTCCATCCGGCTGAAGCCTTCATCCAAGCCGGCATCTTCTATCTTCATCCAACCGCGGCTCCATCTTGAAGACCTCTGACGCAGAACATCCTGCTGGCCCGACGGACTAACGACGAATGAAGGTTCCTTTAAATGATGTCATCCAAGATGGCGTCCCTCAAATTCCGATTGGCTTCTATCAGCCAATTAGGATTCTATCAGCCAATTGGAATTAAGGAATAGAAAAATCAGCCAATCGGATTGAGCTCGCATTCTCTAAGGTAGGGTGATTTCAGGGGGTTAGTGTTAGGCTTTTTTAAGGGGGGGTTGGGTGGGTTTTAGAGTAGGGGTATGTGGGTGGTGGGTTGTAAATGTTGGGGGGGGTATTGTATTTTTTTTACAGATAAAAGAGCTGATTACTTTGGGGCAATGCCCTGCAAAAAGCCCTTTTAAGGGCTGGTAAAAGAGCTGATTACTTTGTAATTTAGAATAGGGTAGGGCATTTTATTATTTTGGGGGGCTTTATTATTTTATTAGGGGGTTTAGATTAGGTGTAATTAGTTTAAACTTCATGTAAAAAAAAAAATATTTTCTGTAATTTAGTGTTTGTTTGTTTTTTACTATAGTTTAGTTTATTTAATTGTATTTAATTTTAGGTATTTGTAGTTAATTTATTTAATTAATTTATTCATAGTGTAGTGTTAGGTGTATTTGTAACGTAGGTTAGGATTTATTTTACAGGTAATTTTGTAATTATTTTAACTAGGTAGCTATTAAATAGTTATTAACTATTTAATAGCTATTGTACCTAGATAAAATAAATACAAACTTGCCTGTAAAATAAAAATAAATCCTAAAATAGCTACAATGTAATTATTAATTATATTGTAGCTATCTTAGGGTTTATTTTATAGGTAAGTATTTAGTTTTAAATAGGAATACTTTAGTTAATAATAGTAATATTATTTAGATTTATTTAAATAATATTTAAGTTAGGGGGAGTTAGGGTTAGGGGGTAATACATTTAATGTAGGTGGCGGCTGTGTAGGGGGGTCAGATTAGAGGTAAATATATTTAATGTAGGTGGTGGCGGTGTAGGGGGGGTCAGATTAGGGGTTAATACATTTAATGTAGGTGGCAGCGGTGTAGGGGGGTCAGATTAGAGGTTAATATATTTAATGTAGGTGGCGGCGTTGTAGGTGGATCAGATTAGGGGTTAATATAATTAATGTAGGTGGTGGCGGTGTAGGGGGGTCAGATTAGGGGTTAATACATTTAATGTAGGTGGCGGCGGAGTCCGGGAGCAGCGTGGTGGGGTAAGGGAGCGGCGGTTTAGGGGTTAATATTAGGATAGGTTTATTGCGGTGTGGGCTATGGTGGTATAGGGGTTAATAATTAGGCTTATTGCGTTGTGGGGGGTTGTCGGTCTAGGGGTTAATACATTTATTATTAGGAGTGAGAGGGGGGATTGCGGATATAGGGGTATACGTATTGGGCTGAGATTTGGGAGGCGTGTTACGGGAGATTTAATATTTTAGTAATTTTTTTTAGGTGCAGGCAGTGCCGTAAGTCACTGGCGACTCCAGAAATTTGTAGTTACGCTTATTTCTGGACATCGCTAGTTTATCCGACTTACGGCACTTTAGCAACTGCCGGCGGGGTATATGTAATACCCCGATGTGCGAGGTGAAACTACGGCCGGCGCGGGTTCCCTCGCTTGTGCCGAAAACTACGCCGTATATCGGATCGCGCCCCAAATATCCTTTTTAATCCTTCCTAATACAACCTACCTGAGACTGTATGCAAGCTTTTTACGAGCCCTGGCTGGGGAAAATGTAATTTTAAAATGCAGCAACAGCAAAAAAAAAAGTAAGTCACAACTCCCTAACCAAACAATGATATGGCCAAAAAAATTAGTGCCTAGGGAAGCACAAAACCTAAATACGCCCCTGGTTAATATACACTGTTCTGCTCTCTGTGCTAGTGAAGGGTAAATACACCCTGTGCCGCTCTCTGTGCTAGTGATGGTTTAATACAGACTGTGCTGTTCTGTGCTAGTGAAGGGTTAATATGCACTGTGCTGCTCTCTGTGCTAGTAAAGGGTTAATACACACTGTGCTGCTCTCTGTGCTATTGAAGGGTTAATAAACACTGTGCAGCTCTCTGTGCTAGTGAAGGGGTTAATACACACTGTGCTGCTCTCTGTGCTAGTGAAGGGTTAATACATACTGTGCTGCTCTCTGTGTTAGTGAAGGGTTTATACACACTGTGCTGCTCTCTGTGCTAGTGAAGGGTTAATACACACTGTGCAGCTCTCTGTTCTAGTGAAGGGTTAATACACACTGTGCAGCTCTCTGTTCTAGTGAAGGGTTAATACACACTGTGCAGCTCTCTGTGCTAGTGAAGGGTTAATACACACTGTGCTGCTCTCTGTGCTAGTGAAGGGGTTAATACACACTGTGCTGCTTTCTGTGCTAGTGAAGGGTTAATACTGTGCTGCTCTCTGTGCTAGTAAAGGATTAATACAAACTGTGCTGCTCTCTGTGCTAGTGAAGGGTTAATACAAACTGTGCCGCTCTCTGTGCTAGTGAAGGGTTAATACACACTGTGCTGCTCTCTGTGCTAGTGAAGGGTTAATACAGACTGTGCAGCTCTCTGTGCTAGTGAATGGTTAATACACACTGTGCTGCTCTCTGTGCTAGTGAAGAGTTAATACACACTGTGCTGCTCTCTGTGCTAGTGAATGGTTAATACACATTGTGCTGCTCTCTGTGCTAGTGAATGGTTAATACACACTGTGCTGCACTCTATGGTAGGGAACAGTTAATAGACACTGTGCTGCTCTCTGTGCTAGTGAATGGTTAATACACACTGTGCTGCTCTCTGTGCTAGTGAAGAGTTAATACACACTGTGCTGCTCTCTGTGCTAGGGAAGGGTTAATACACACTGTGCTGCTCTCTGTGCTAGTGAAGGATTAATACACACTGTGCTGCTCTCTGTGTTAGTGAAGGATTAATACACACTGTGCTGCTCTCTGTGCTAGGGAAGGATTAATACAGACGGTGCAGCTCTCTGTGCTAGTGAAGGGTTAATACAGACGGTGCAGCTCTCTGTGCTAGTAAATGGTTAATACACACTGTGCAGCTCTCTGTGCTAGTGAAGGGTGAATACACACTGTGCTGCTCTCTGTGCTAGTGAAGGGTTAATACACACTGTGCTGCTCTCTGTGCTAGTGAAGGGTTAATACACACTGTGCTGCTCTCTGTGCTAGTAAAGGGTTAATACACACTGTGCAGCTCTCTGTGCTAGTGAAGGGTTAATACACACTGTGTTGCTCTCTGTGCTAGTAAAGGGTTAATACCCACTGTGCTGCTCTCTGTGCTAGTGAAGGGTTAATACACACTGTGCTGCTCTCTGTGCTAGTGAAGGGTTAATACACACTGTGCTGCTCTCTGTGCTAGTGAAGGGTTAATACACACTGTGCTGCTCTCTGTGCTAGGGAAGGGTTAATACCCACTGTGCTACTCTGTCAAGGAAAAGCACTGGTCATTAAAGGGACAGTCTAGTCAAAAAATAATCTTTCATGATTCAGATAGGGCAGGTCATTTTAACTACTTATTCTCCATTTTACTTTTATAAACAATTTTGCTTTGTTCTCTTGGTATTCTTAGTTGAAAGCTAAACCTAGAAAGCTCATATGCTAATTTCTTAGACCTTTAAGAACGCTTCTTATCTGAATGCATTTTGACAGTTTTTCACCAGTAGAGGGCGTTAGTTTGTGTGTGTGTCATATAGATAACATTGTGCTCATGCATGTGGAGTTACCTAGGATTCCCCACTGATTGGCTAAAAAGTAAGTCTGTCAAAAGAACTGAAATAAGGGCCAGTTTGCAGAGGCTTAGATACAAGGCAATCACAGAGGTAAAAAGTGCATTAATATAACAGTGTTGGTTATGCAAAACTACGGAATGGGTAATAAAGGGATTATCTATCTTTTAAAACAATAACAACTCTGGTGTAGACGGTCCTTTGAAGGGGTTAAAGGGATATGAAACCCCCAAACAAATTATTATTCAGACAGAACAAACCATTTTCAAAAAGTTTCAAATTTACTTCTGTTTTCAAATTCGCTTTGTTCCCATGATATTCTGTGTAGAAGAAATACCTAGGTAGGCATCTTGTGCACTACACAAAAGGAAATAGTGATACCATTCTTGCAAAACTGCTGCCATATTGTGCTCCGGAAATGGGCCCACTCCTAAGCTTATGTCCTTGTTTTCAACAAAGGATTACAAGAAAACGAAAGAAAAATTGAAGTAAATTATAAATACACTTGAAATTTCTCTGATGGTTAGAGACTTTATTCTCAACACCTCACCCCAGGTCCGCTGCCTTGTAGTGTATTGCTGCTCTGTAGCTGACTTAGGGACATTGCACACTACATTTTTCTTTGCATAAATGTTTTGTAGAGGGTCCATTTATATAGCCCATACAGTTTTTTGTTTTTGTTTTTTTTTAATGTATAGTTTTGCCTATTTTCTCAAATAACATTGTGCTGATTTTCAGACTCCTAACCAAGCCCCAAAGTATTAGATGTATACTGATGTATACAGACTTCAGCTTGCTCCTATTTGTATAAAGAGTCTTTTCATATGCAGGGTAATTGGGGGAGGGGGGACTTCTTTTTTTTGCTTTCCAAACCATCTCACTGGGTGTCCCAGCTAACCTCATCAACAGTGCTAAATTGGGAGCTTCTAAGTACATTTTTAAAAAGGTTTTATACTAGATATTTATATTATGATCTGTGCATATTCTTCTTTGTAGTAGTGTTTATTACATTCAGTTATATGAAAATTGGTGTATACTGTGCCTTTAAATGATTAATCTATTTGCAAGAGTTAAACACAAAATTGTCAGTGGTATGGAATTTTTTAAAAAAAACTACTTGTCCAAGGGACTAAAGCAGGAGCCCAATCTACTTGTCCCTTGTGACAATCTACTTGTCCTGATCTACAAAATAATTTAAACCAAAACGGGGTAATGGGTGGGATCAAAAGTTGTGAGTGGCGAATATAAAGAAATGACTGCACAATAAGGGGGGCTCCTTGCATATGTCTAGCCAATGTGAAACACCTTATTGTGCAGTCTTTTTGTATATTATTTTTGTTTTCTACCATAAATGAAATAATACTACATAAATGAACAAAAAATAAGTGCATAGCAGTTAGCAAGATCAGCTAGGGTTCTGGAGAAGACAACAGCAGGACAGAAAAAGGAAATTGTTGAACTGAGAGAAAGCAGAGTGTGTTGACATTAATGTGAGGTCATAGCAGACCAGGGGATTTTTTTATAATTATAATCTCTCATCTATCTTTTTCCACTCACTCTCCGAATGGAGCTTTAATGGCCGTGTTTCTGGCGAGTCTTCAGACAGTTATGAAGCAGCGGTCTAAAAAACGCTACTCCATAACCCTGTCCGCCTGTTTTGAGCAGGCGGACAGACATCGCAGCAATTCAACCTGATTGAGTACGATTGGATTGATTGACATCTCCCTGCTGGCGGCCCATTGGCCGCCAGTCTGCAGGGGGTGGCGTTGCACCAGCAGCTCTTGTCAGCTGCTGGTGCAATGCTGAATACGGAGAGTGTATTGCTCTCCACCTTCAGCAAGGTCTTGCGGACCTGATCCGTACTGTCAGATCAAGTCCGCAAGATCTTTGATAAATTGGCCTCCTAATCTTCTCTTTACCCTCTCTTCTCTCTCAGGCCATATCTGCTCTTTGATAATTAAATCAGGGAGGTAAGGGTTAGTGAACAATCAAACAAATCCCTCCTACCGTAGTACATACCTATAGGAGGGCAGTGCCTAGTGCCTATATAGATATAATAAGAGAAGAAGAAACACTATTGTGGCACACTAATGCTATAAGCGGGTAATATGTCTAAATAGCCGAAGAGGATTGGAAGACTGGATTTGATATTTAAAACTTAACTTTTACTATGATTATTCTATAAAAAAGGGTGAAAAAACACAAACATTTAAAAACAACTAAAAAAACATATAAGATTGACTGCTCCCTGAGTGTCACACCATATACTATAAGGTCCCAAGACCGGCTTGATAATTACAGATACATATCATAGAATATAAGGATGGTAATTCCTAAGCAAGTAGCTTGAAAAGACACAATTAAAGGTATCGGCCAAAATGGCTGATATAAATTACCATGAAAATCTGAATAGTGCTTATTGTAATTTTACCTTTATAGAAAGGACACTGAGCCTACAAAGGTGAGGGGGGTATGTAGAGAAAGGTATAAACTTTATTACAATGAAAGAGATAGACAGTGTGGTGACTAATATGACAGGTGTAAAGGAATAAAGCTATTGGTCCTCCAGTTAAAGGTTGTGTTCAAATCCTGTTTCAAAATACATGGGTACTATAGGTACCAACCATAGCTCATATATCAATATATATAGTCAATTTATCAGTCTGTTAGTATCACAGTAAAAAGTGACTTGAGTTATACCTCTTAATACCGTATTGCAATAGTAGCCAGAATAGATAAACTAGTAGTATCACAGCCAAAGGGGCTGGATAGTACTTATTAATACTTTTTAATCAAAATATCAGTCTGTTAGTATCACAGCCGAAAATGACTGAAGTTATACCTTATAATACCGCATTAATTAATATTGCCACTAAATATTGCAGCCAAAATTTGCAGTAGACAAAGTGGAGAAAAAGATTAATTTAAAAATCCGGACCCACGTACATATTACAGCAGTTGGGAGAGAGAAGGCTATCAATAGGACATAAAAGCAGGGAGCAGTGCGAACGTCTGACAAACGTTTCGTAATTTCGTAATTGCTTTTTCAAAGGCACCAGTCATTAACCAAAACCACTCCTTTATACCAGCAGAAGCCAATCATATTTGGGAAACACTGCTCGTCACTGAGCATCACTATTCGAGAGATGTCCCTAGAGAGGTAAAATATTGAAGACGATTGGTCAGGGTGAGGGGGTGTTGGCACCAATCATATTAACTGATTCAACACACGCCTTTTTTCTGAGCATATAGTCAGAGCATACATTGCACTGACAGGAGGCGTGTCATGATAATACTTGTAATGGAGGTCCCGATATAGCTGTCATTGTTCAACTAATAATCCTTACTTGATGGTATGTCAAAAAGAGCAAAAATGGCTCTGTATGTACCGTGATCTACTGCTTTATTCACAAATTACCTCTGATCTAATGTAGTCATATATGATGCCACCCCTCTGTGGTTGACAGAAAAGGGTAAGACAGGAGTGTTAGCTTTGGAATTACGCACTAATCACTATAGTTTGAGAAACGAAGGTTTCTGATCTAGGATATAAATTATGTTTTATAACATTAATTTCATTTTATTTACTCTGTCCTATATTATCACATATATTGTGTGTACAGAGTGCCAACAAGTTGTTTCTCTATTAGGACATGTTGTATGTCCTTTATAACGATTGTTAATTCAGGTCAAGTAGTTGTCATTGTTCATATATTAATATTTTATATCAATAAAAGTGGCCCGCATTATTCTCAAGAAAAGAGCGGGGTGGGGAGGGGAAGAGTGCATAGATATTATTACCCAGATGTCCAGGTATTGAAATACATCTGAAAAATATATAAATCATTACGTGGGGGAAAGGTTAAGCAGAAACCCTCTTTTTATATATATATATATATATATATATATATATATATATATATATATATATATATATATATATATATCATATATATATATATATATATATATTGTTAACACAGAAAGGCACTGTAGCTAATTTGTCAATTCATTCATGGTTTCTGCTTTCAGAAGTTCTTTTTCAATATCACCTCCACGTATCCCTAGTTTGATTTTCTGGAGTATCCAGCATTTTAGTTTGGGTTTTCCGTTGTGGTGCTCCAGGAAATATCTTGCAACAGTGGTCAACTTTTTGTTCCTATCTTTTTGCAAATCTTTTTGTGCATTTTTAATGTTGCAGTTATGTTCCCCAAGTCTAGTTCTCAGTTCCCTTGACGACATCCCCACATACCTTTTGCTGCACCTGAATTCAATGCAATATATTATATTTGATGTTCTGCAGTTGTATAATTCAGTCATTTGTCTTTTTCCACTTTGGAAAATATCCATTTCCTTTACATTGGACATATATGGGCAGAACTTGCAAGTGCCACACGGGTACATGTCTTTTAGTTTGTCTTTTCTTCCTGAGATATTTTTGAAGAAATTACTTTTCACTATTTTGTCCCTTATGGTGGGAGCCCATCTCCATGTGACTGCTATTTTGTCACCTAAACTTTTCGCCATATCTTCATCTGTATGTAGGATGCGGAGATGCTTGTTAAGGATCTTGGTAATTTCCTGATTGGCATTGTTGAAAATACCAATGAATCTGATGCGGGTATCTGTGGCCTGTTTGTCCTTAGGTTTAAATAAATCAGTTCTAGGGGTATGAGGTGCCCTGTGATATGCCAGTTTCAGAAACCTACTAGGGTATTGCCGTTGTTTGAGTCTATTTTCATGATTCTTGTTTGAATGTTTCTTTATCTGAACAGTTTCTGCGTAGGCATAGAAATTCTCCAAAGGGTATCCTGTTTTTGGTATATATATATGGTGAGCGCTTTAATAACTCAGGAAATAAGATGGTTGCTGTCTCTTTATGAAAGAGATAGGTTTCCACTCTCACAAACATGTCTCAGTATATGGTGAGATCAAGGAAATTGACTTTCTCGAAGTCAATCTCTGTAGTTAGTCTCATATTCATGTAATTCTTGTTCAGGGTATCGATAAATTGATCGAAAAGATTTCTCTCTCCTCTCCAAAGGATGATAATATCATTGATTATATCTCAACTAAAGCATTACATGCTCAGTAAAGATCTAATTTGAATCACAGAAGATTATCTCCCCCTCCCACCATCCTGGTGCGCATGCCGGGCCCATGAAAGTTCCCCTTGTCTGCAGATAAAAACTGTCATTAAAAAAACGAAATAATTGTGGCTCAACACGAATCTCAGTAACTTAATGATGCAATCACTCTTCAGTGCCATCTAAAGAGTGATTTCATCATTAAGTTACAGTGTGTTCCATATTTAGGAAATACTCCACCACATGGTAACCTCTGTCATGCTCGATTGAGGTATAGAGGGACTCTGCTTCGCATGTTGCCAGCAAGATTTGATCGTCTATAACAATTTCTTCAATCTTACACAAGACATCCATTGTGTCGTGTATATATGAATGTAGTGTAAGTACTGTATTGCATAATCTTATATCAAGGTATTTCGATGCTTGCTCACATAGGCCACCCATACCCAACACAATAGGTCTTCCAGGTGGGACGGCTTTATTTTTGTGTACTTTGAGCTAGTGAATGGTTAATACACACTTTGAGTTAGTGAAGGTGTTACATACTGTGCAGCTCTCTGTGGTAGTAAATGCTTAAAGGGCCATAATACCCAAATGTTTAAACACTTTAAAGTGATGCAGTATAGCTGTAAAAAGCTGACTAGAAAATATCACCTGAACATCTCTATGTAAAAAAGAAAGATATTTTACCTCAAAAGTTCCTCAGTAGCCACATCCCATTGTAAAGGATTTCTAAGCAGCATATTAGTATGCCTGCCCAGGGACAGCTGAAGGGATGAGCCTCATGCACTCTCATGTTATTTCCCTATTTAGTTTAGGGAAGTTTACAATGAAATCTCACAAGAGTTAAGTGAAATCTCATGAGATCACAGTAAAAGAGTTCATGACCTCAGCACTGCTAATGCTGATTGGCTGCTGTTAATTTCTTCATTTTTTTTATTTTTAGAACTTACTCTGCTGAGCTGAGGAGATTGTGAGGTAAAATATCTTCCTTTTTTACATAGAGATGCTCAGGTGATATTTTCCTGTCAGTTTTCTACAGTTCTACTGCATCAGTTTCAAGTGATTTAGCATATGAGTATTATGTCCCTTTAATACACACTGTGCTGCTCTCTGTGCTAGTGAAGGGGATAATACACACTGTGCTGCTCTCTGCGCTAGTGAAGGGTTAATACACACTGTGCTGCTCTCTGGGCTAGTGAAGGGTTAATACACACTGTGCTGCTCTCTGTGCTAGTGAGCGGTTAATACACACTGTGCTGCTCTCTGTGCTAGTGAAGGGGTTAATACACACTGTGCTGCTCTCTGTGCTAGTGAAGGGGTTAATACACACTGCAGCTTTCTGTGCTAGTGAAGGGTTAATGTACACTGTGCTGCTCTTTGTGCTAGTGAAGGGTTAATACAGACTGTGCTGCTCTCCATGCTAGTGAAGGGGTTAATACAGACTGTGCTGCTCTCTGTGCTAGTGAAGGGGTTAATACACACTGTGCTGCTCTCTGTGCTAGTGAAGGGGTTAATACACACTGTGCTGCTCTCTGTGCTAGTGAGGGCTTAATACACACTGTGCTGCTCTCTGTGCTAGTGAGGGCTTAATACACACTGTGCTGCTCTCTGTGCTAGTGAGGGGTTAATACACATTGTGCTGCTCTCTGTACTAATGAAGGGGTTAATACACACTGCAGCTTTCTGTGCTAGTGAAGGGTTAATGCACACTGTGCTGCTCTTTGTGCTAGTGAAGGGTTAATACAGACTGTGCTGCTCTCCGTGCTAGTGAAGGGTTAATACACACTGTGCTGCTCTCTGTGCCAGTGAAGGGTTAATACAGACTGTGCTGCTCTCTGTGCTAGTGAAGGGTTAATACACACTGTGCTGCTCTCTGTGCTAGTGAAGGGTTAATACACACTGTGCTGCTCTCTGTGCTAGTGAAGGGTTAATACACTCTGTGCTGCTCTCTGTGCTAGTGAAGGGTTAATACACACTGTGCTGCTCTCTGTGCTAGTGAAGGGTTAATACACACTGTGCTGCTCTCTGTGCTAGTGAAGGGTTAATACACTCTGTGCTGCTCTCTGTGCTAGTGAAGGGGTTAATACAAAGTGCAGATCTTCTCAGTTCTAGTGAAAGTGCTAATATATATTGTGTAGCTTTATGTATATAGTGTAGCTTTATGTATATAGTTTAGCTTCAATATACTAGTAGAGGATATGGCAGTGACACTGTGCTCAGTTATTAATGTTATGAATTTGCAGAATGTAACCCCTTAACTGCCGACGACGTACAGGGTACATCCTCAAAAAAAATACAGTTAATGACTGAAGACGTACAGGGTACATCCTCTAAAAAAAATACAGTTAGCGACCGTCGGTCTGGGAAAGTGGTGGAAGCGATCCTGATCGCTTCCAGCCGCTTTCCGGTTATTGCAGTGATGCCTCAATATCGAGGCCTCCTGCAATAACACCACTTGGCCATCCGATGCAGAGAGAGACACTCTGTGGCTCTCTCTGCAACGGACATTGATGGCCGGTATTGTTGGTGGATTGGAGCCGAAGTGGGAGGTGGGTGGGCGGACATCGATGGGCCGTGTGATGTGGAGGGGGCAGGATCGGGGGCGAGGTCAACAGGGGTACGCACTGACGAGCGCGTGCCAGGGGGAGGGAGCGGATGGGAACCGTTACATTACAGCAAAAATCTAAATGTAAAAATTGGAGAAAGGGGAGAGGCAATAGTTTTAAAAAAATGACTAAGGGATCTGTGAGAGGGTGGGGGGTTGATCTTTGGGGGGGGAAGCTACACTATGGAAATTTTTTTTTTTATTATTGTAAACTGGGTATTGGCAGACAGCTGCCAGTATCCAAGATGGCCCCCAATAAGGTAGAGGGGGAGGGTTAGAGAGCTGTTTGGGGGGGATCAGGGAGGTTGGGGCCTAAGGTGGGATCCTAGACAGCAGCATAGCTTTTATTTTAGTACTGGCAGACTTTCTGCCAGTAGTTTAAGATGGTTGGGACAATTGTGGGGTGGGGGAGGGAAGATAGCTGTTTGGGAGAGATCAGGGGGTCTGAAGTGTCAGATGGGAGACTGATCTCTACACTAAAGCTAAAATTAACCCTGCAAGCTACCTAATTAACCCCTTCACTGCTAGCCATAATACACGTTTGATGAGCAGCGGCATTTAGCGGCCTTCTAATTACCAAAAAGCAATGCCAAAGCCATATATGTTTGCTATTTCTGAACAAAGGGGATCCCAGAGAAGCATTTACAACCATTTGTGCCATAATTGCACAAGCTGTTTGTAAAAAAATTCAGTGAGAAACCTAAAGTTTGTGAAAAAGGGAACAATTTTTTTTATTTGATCGCATTTGGCGGTGAAATGGTGGCATGAAATATACCAAAATGGGCCTAGATCAATACTTTGGGTTGTCTACTACACTGCACTAAAGCTAAAATTAACCATACAAGCTCCATAATTAACCCCTTCACTGCTGGGTATAATACACAGCATTTACAACCATTTGTGCCATAATTGCACAAGCTGGCCTAGATTTGGAGTTCGGCGGTAAAAGGGCTGTTAACGCTCCGCGGGCTTTTTTCTGGCCGCACCATAAATTTAACTCTGGTATCGAGAGTTTAATCAAATGCTGCGTTAGGCTCCAAAAAAGGAGCGTAGAGCATTTTTTCCGCAAATGCAACTCTCGATACCAGAGTTGCTTACGGACGCGGCCGGCCTCAAAAACGTGCTCGTGCACGATTCTCCCATAGGAAACAATGGGGCTGTTTGAGCTGGAAAAAAACCTAACACCTGCAAAAAGCAGCGTTCAGCTCCTAACGCAGCCCCATTGTTTCCTATGAGGAAACACTTCCTACGTCTGCACCTAACACCCTAACATGTACCCCGAGTCTAAACACCCCTAACCTTACACTTATTAACCCTAATCTGCCGCCCCCCGCTATCGCTGACCCCTGCATATTTTTTTTAACCCCTAATCTGCCGCTCCGTAAACCGCCGCCACCTACGTTATCCCTATGTACCCCTAATCTGCTGCCCTAACATCGCCGACCCCTATATTATATTTATTAACCCCTAATCTGCCCCCCTCAACGTCGCCGACACCTGCCTACACTTATTAACCCCTAATCTGCCGAGCGGACCTGAGCGCTACTATAATAAAGTTATGAACCCCTAACCCGCCTCACTAACCCTATCATAAATAGTATTAACCCCTAATCTGCCCTCCCTAACATCGCCGACACCTAACTTCAATTATTAACCCCTAATCTGCCGACCGGAGCTCACCGCTATTCTAATAAATGTATTAACCCCTAAAGCTAAGTCTAACCCTAACACGAACACCCCCCTAAGTTAAATATAATTTTTATCTAACGAAATAAATTAACTCTTATTAAATAAATGATTCCTATTTAAAGCTAAATACTTACCTGTAAAATAAATCCTAATATAGCTACAATATAAATTATAATTATATTATAGCTATTTTAGGATTATATTTATTTTACAGGCAACTTTGTAATTATTTTAACCAGGTACAATAGCTATTTAATAGTTACCTAGTTAAAATAATAACAAATTTACCTGTAAAATAAATCCTAACCTAAGATATAATTAAACCTAACACTAGACTATCAATAAAATAATTAAATAAACTACCTACAATTACCTACAATTAACCTAACACTACACTATCAATAAATTAATTAAACACAATTCCTACAAATAAATACAATTAAATAAACTAGCTAAAGTACAAAAAATAAAAAGAACTAAGTTACAGAAAATAAAAAAATATTTACAAACATAATAAAAATTATTACAACAATTTTAAACTAATTACACCTACTCTAAGCCCCCTAATAAAATAACAAAGCCCCCCAAAATAAAAAATTCCCTACCCTATTCTAAATTAAAAAAGTTACAAGCTCTTTTACCTTACCAGCCCTGAACAGGGCCCTTTGGGGGGGCATGCCCCAAGAATTTCAGCTCTTTTGCCTGTAAAAGAATAAATACAATACCCCCCCCCCCAACATTACAACCCACCACCCACATACCCCTAATCTAACCCAAACCCCCCTTAAATAAACCTAACACTAAGCCCCTGAAGATCTTCCTACCTTGTCTTCACCATACCAGGTTCACCGATCCGTCCTGAAGAGCTCCTCCGATGTCCTGATCCAAGCCCAAGCGGGGGCTGAAGAGGTCCATGATCCGGTCAAAGTCTTCATCCACGCGGGGCAGAAGAGGATCTTCCATCCGATTGAAGTCATCATCCAGGCGGCATCTTCTATGGTCTTCCATCCGGAGCGAAGCGGCAGGATCCTGAAGACCTCCAGCGCGGAACATCCATCCGGACCGACGACTGAACGACGAATGACTGTTCCTTTAAGGGACGTCATCCAAGATGGCGTCCCTCGAATTCCGATTGGCTGATAGGATTCTATCAGCCAATCGGAATTAAGGTAGGAATTTTCTGATTGGCTGATGGAATCAGCCAATCAGAATCTAGTTCAATCCGATTGGCCGATCCAATTAGCCAATCAGATTGAGCTCGCATTCTATTGGCGGTCAAATGGTGGCATGAAATATACCAAGATGTGCCTAGATCAATACTTGGGGTTGTCTACTACACTACACTAAAGCTAAAATTAACCCTACAAACTCCCTACAAGCTCCTTAATTAACCCCTTCACTGCTGGGCAAAATACACGTGTGGTGTGCAGTGGCATGAAATATACCAAAATGGGCCTGTATCAATACTTTGGGATGTCTTTTAAAAATATATACATGTCAGGGATATTCAGGGATTCCTGATAGATATCAGTGTCCCAATGTAACTAGCGCTAATTTTGAAAAAAAGTGGTTTGGAAATAGCAGTGCTACTTGTCTTTATTGCCCTATAACTTGCAAAAAAAGCAAAGAACATGTAAACATTGGGTATTTCTAAACTCAGGACAACATTTTGAAACCATTTAGCATGGGTGTTTTTTGGTGGTTGTAGATGTGTAACAGATTTTGGGGGCCAAAGTTAGAAAAAGTGTGTTTTTCCTCATATTTTTTTTTTATAGTAAATTAGAAGATATGATAAAAATAATGGTATCTTTAGAAAGTCCATTTAATGGCGAGAACAACAGTATATAATATGTGTGGGTACAGTAAATGAGTAAGAGGAAAATTACAGCTAAACACAAACACCGCAAAAATGTAAAAATAGCCTTGGTCCCAAACAGACAGAAAATGGATAAGTGCTGTGGTCATTAAGGTGGATGTGCACCAATATATTCTATTTTGTGTAATTATTTGGTTTTGTCAGCTGCACCCCTAAGAAGTAAAAAATAATAATTTTGTAAGGTGTGCTAATCCATATGGATTTGTATGTGTGTGTATATATATATCTATATAATAATTACGTTTGTAATGGCCGTCGACAGTTGCGCACGCATCCTCAAAGGAATGTTGGATGCATGTGCAGCCGCCTCACGGGCGACAGACAGCTTCAGGAGCTCCAACTCTCAGCTGTAACATAACAGCTTAGAGCTGGAACTTCTGAAGCTTCAGGCATCTGCCGCATATGGAGCCGGAGCGTGATCGGTGCTATGCCTCCATATGAGGCCAGATGCCTGATCGTTACAGACGGTGACACTGTGTGTGTCACCATCTGTAACGATCTTCTGCTGGTGGAGGTGTGGGCAAACTAACCTGGTGTAGA
This sequence comes from Bombina bombina, assembly GCF_027579735.1. NCBI lineage: Eukaryota > Metazoa > Chordata > Amphibia > Anura > Bombinatoridae > Bombina > Bombina bombina. Next base: position 97,020,247 of record NC_069503.1, read on the forward strand.
CGACCGGGCGTGGCAGGGGCGTGGCCAGTTGGGTGTGACTGGGGCATGACCAGCCAGGCTTGACATGGCCGGGTCCAGGCAGGAGAGGCCGTTGCTGTCTTCGTGAGAGCGCACAAGAGGGGTGAGAGAGAGCATAAAAGGGGGAAGATAGAGAAGGGTGGGAGAGAGCAAAAGAGAAGGGGGAGAAAGGAAAAGAGACGGGGAGAGAGCAAAAGAGGGGGGAGAGCAAAAGAGAGGGGAGAGAGAGCAAAAGAGAGGGGGGGAGAGAGCAAGCAAAAGAGAGGGGAGAGAGAGCGAGCAAAAGAGAGGGGAAAGAGAGCAAAAGAGAGGGAGGGAAGAGAGCAAAAGAGAGGGGGAGAGAGCAAAAGAGAGGGGAAAGAGCAAAAGAGAGGGGGAAGAGAGCAAAAGAGAGGGGGGAGAGAGAGCAAAAGAGAGGGAGAGAGAGCAAAAGAGAGGTAGGAGAGAGATCAAAAGAGAGGGGGAGAGAGACGGAGCAAAAGAGAGGGGGAGAGAGCGCAAAAGAGAGGGAGAGAGAGCGCAAAAGAGAGGGGGGGAGAGAGAGCGCAAAAGAGAGGGGGAGAGAGAGCAAAAGAGAGGGAGAGAGAGAGCGCAAAAGAGAGGGAGAGAGAGCGCAAAAGAGAGGGGGGGAGAGAACAAAAGAGAGAGAGCAAAAGAGAGGGGGAGAGAGAGAGCAAAAGAGAGGGGAAGAGAGAGAGCAAAAGAGAGGGGGAGAGAGAGAGCAAAAGAGAGGGGGGAGAGAGAGCAAATGAGAGGGGGAGAGAGAGAGCAAATGAGAGGGGGAGAGATAGAGCAAATGAGACAGGGAGAGATAGAGCAAAAGAGAAGAGGGAGATCAAAAGAGGGGGGAGAGGGAGAGCAAAAGAGGGGGGGGGAGAGGAGAGCAAAAGAGAGGGGGGAGAGAGAGCAAAAGAGAGGGGGGAGAGAGAGCAAAAGAGAGGGGGGAAAGAGAGCAAAAGAGAGGGGGGGAGAGAGAGCAAAAGAGAGGGGGGAGAGAGAGCAAAAGGGGTGGTGAAAGAATCCACCTGGATGGCAGGGTGGTGAAAGAATCCACCTGGATGCAGCTCCTTTTATCACCCTGCCATTTTTGGAATCCACCTGGATGGCAGGGTGGTGAAATAATCCACCTGAATGCAGCGTAAGCTGAATCCAGGTGGATTCTAAAAATGGCAGGGTGGTTCTGTCACCACGATAAACCGCCCTTTCCGAAAATGGCAGGGTGGTTCCATCACCAAAAAAGACTGCCCTCTGGGCAGGCTTTCCCACTTATTTATATAAAAAAAGAGTTACAAAATAGGTTGTTTCTACATCTGTAGTGTAAACAAAAATTAGACTGCGCTCATAGAAGGGAGAGAACAAAAACAAAGAAACAAATTATGGTGCAGTATGAAAACACTGGTGTGTCGTGTGACAAAAAAGTGAAAGAATATTGCTCACCTTTTAAAACCTCAAACATTTGAGGTATGTTGGAAACATGGAGGGGATTTAATTCCTATCTGTGTTAAAGCTGTTTTACCGTTTGGGTGATCACTTGTAGTGTGGTGCTTCCTTCTTCCAGTACCTAAAGGTATGGGTGGCTTCTTCTCTGTTGAGTAAGGTAAACCTTTCCTTCTGCAGGATGTGGTGAGCCTCCCTGTTGTGAAAGAGGTGTACTTCTTCCCCCTGGAGTAAGGTGCGCTTCTTTTAAATAGACTTCTCCTCTATGGAGTATGGTGTCATTTTTATGTATAGTTGGAAGCCTATACAATGTGGTAGTGAGGGTTAACAATCCTCCTGTGTATAAAAAATGAGGTGCCCTGGTCACGTACGTTTCTGCTTACGAAAAAAACGCTCCATTGTGCTAATTCATTAGAACTCTATATGAAAATTTGCCTAAGATGGCACTACATTCCTAAGAAGTTAGCACAGTTTTCCCCGACCCACACGTCTCTATGCTGGAGACAATGCGGCCAGGTGGGCTCAGACCTCCAAGTGGTGGTCCTGCCCGGTACTGGGAAAGCTATGGCAAGAGGGTTTATGGGCTATGCAGGTCAGTTTGGATATGTCCATTATGGAAGAACCGGGAGTAGCTCTCCTAAACATTTTCCCGAGACATACACCCAAGAGCCTTACCGGCCAATTAGGCCATCTTTATTTTCGCTGCCACCAAAATCACCATTAGCCAGAAATGGAGACGGCCAGATCCACCTACCCTGTCGGATGTTAAACAGACCTTGGGAACATATGCCCTGATGGGAAAGAGGATTCTACCAACACCTAAACAAAATGGACTCTTACTGGAAAATTTGGGATCCTTGGGATCCATAGGCAAACCCCCTGGAGACCGCTAGATTTTACCTGGACTTTTGGGCCCTGCATTAAATTTAATCTCTACTTAGAGGCCTTCCAAGTTAGGGAAGACCCCCTTGTCCCGCCATTTCTTCTTCTCTCTCCTTTCCCCCCTTGTCCCGGTCCCCTCCTTCCTACTTTTCTTCCCCATCCCCAGGAGTCTCACTATGGGTGGCTTCTAGTCTGTCTACCATGCTTACCCTCTTAATCTGTGTACTTCTATTCCCCCTCCCTTTCCTTCTCAATGTTTCTGGCTCCACCTGCCTGTGCGCCCGAATGATGAGTGGTGGGGGGACGACTGGTGATCCCGGGCGTAGCCCTGACCTGCCTGGGGGAAAAGATACTCCCGTATAGATTATGGTTACCTACCTGAGCGTACTTGGGAGAGTGACAGCCTCTTGGGAGGTCCATAGCCCTGATAGGCAATAGATCAGAAGTTTACATTATTAACTGATGGCCGAGGTGGCTAATGCCCCTCCTGTCCAATGATTCCCATCTACCCTCCCTTCCCATAGGAGCTGAAACATCTTGATAAACCTTTATTATTGACAGAGGGCTAGTACTTGAGACCCATATTTGACCTTTCCATCTAGTGCAAGAAGACTAATCCCCCCCTACTAACCCTATTTAAGAAGTTTAATTGCATTCGCCCAAATAACTACAATGAGCTAATAATCTGATTTGAGAGATACTTTCTTTATTTAAGATGATATTGTTGTCTATCTTTTAGATTAAAACCACATAGGTTTAGACTAATGCTCTAGGTTTTATCATAACTCTACAGGTTTCTTGTTATAAGCAGCGATGGCTTTATTCCTCATTGAGATCTTTTCTAACTGTACAGAGTTTTAACGGAACATGACTTTGTAAACGCTGTTGGCCACTTGTGGCTGAGAAACGACCTAATTGGGGTGCAGTTAACCCTCCGTGTTCTTTTGTAACTTTTGTGAGTGTTATGGACAGGGCCTCCTGTCACTCAGGAAGTTGTAAGAGCATTAACCAATTTGCCTCGCATTTCTGTATTGTACTATTGTTTTTATCTCACTGGTTCATATATGATGGCATGTATTTGTTGAATTTAAAAAAAAAAAAAATAAAAAAAAAAAAAAGTGAGGTGCATAAATTATGCAAAGCCAAATGATATATTGGAGACAACCAGGGTGGCTGTTAAAAACGACTTTATTAAATAATGTCTAAAAAACATAACACAATTGTTTGTGCTAGTTGTATGTGATGTTCTCCTTTTAAACAGTCCCAAAAGAAGTAAGCTGTTGAAAGTAAATTGCAAAGGGTATGGTAAATGTCCTGTTTGCCAAAACGTTGTGTATGATTTGTGGCTTAATGTTCAAATGATGATGGAGGTGGTATCCTGTTTCTTAGGTGCTGTCCTGAAATTGGAGACCGCAGATCAATTATATAGGATGTTTTCTGTTACCTATTAGATAACACTTTTGATCTAGGTAGTTTTATAGAGTCTGGATGTTCTTCAGTAATTCGGATGGCTGTGGAATTGAAAAGGCCTGTCTGTGACAGGGTCCGTTTCTGCTGTATGATGAACAATGGGTGTCGCTCTCTGCTTTCCTCATTAATATTCAGATTCTGGTCTTTAAAGTTAGCAGAAAATCACAGTAACAAACTACATAGCAGTACACTTACACATGCACATACAAAAAAACACTACATACCATACATTTACTACATGCAGAGATACACACACACCTACTTAGCATACACTTACACATGCGCATACACACACACTACATTGCATACACTTACACATGCAGACACGTGCTACATATCAAACACCTATACATACAGATACATACACACACTACATAGCATACACTTATACATGCAGATATACATACACACACACACTACATACCATACATTTACACATGCACATACACACACTACATAGCATACACTTACACATGCAGACACACTACATATCATACATTTATACAGACAGATACACACACACTACATAGCACACACACACACAATTAATTTAGACAGGTACATACAAATCCAAGTATTTTCAACCCAAACACACATCCAGACATTCCTGGATCCAAAGCTATGTACACAAAAATATCAGGATCCTACCAGAACCAACTCTCTGCTGAATCCAGTGATATATTTATACACAAATACAATGTGTTGGTTCTGAAAGGACCTAGATGTTTTTGTGTAAAATATGGTTGGATTCAGAAGTGTCTGAATGCGTTTGTCTGGAAAACACTTATAGACATGGATCTGGTAGGATCCAGCTGTTTTTGTGTGAAAAAAAAGTTAGTTCTGAAAGTACCCAGATGTTTTTGTATAAAATATTAATAAATAAAATATTAAAAATTATTAAATTATTATTAAAAATAATATATATTGTTGGATCCAGAAGTGTCTGGATGGGTTTGTCTGGGATAACAGTTACATTTCTGTTATCTGTCTAAGATTAAACATGGATCCCACTAAATTAGACATGGATCTGTCAGGATCTGACTGTTTATTTTATAAAAGTATTGCTTCTGAAAGGATCCAGAAGTTTTGTGCAAAATATTGTACATCCAGAAGTGTATGGATGCGTTTATGTGGAAAACATTTAAATTTGGTGTGTATCTGTCTAAAATTAGACATGGATCCGGCAGGAAACGGCTGTTATTTTCTGTAAATAAAAGTGTTGGTTCTGAATACCACAGATGATTTTTGTGTTAAAGAATTGGTGGATCCAGAAGTGTCTGGTTGGTGTTTGTGTATAAAACAGTTACATTTGTGTATCCCTGTCTAAACTAGACATTGATCCAGCAGGATCCAGCTGTTTTTCTGTAAAAGTGTTGGTTCTGAAAGAACCCAGATGTTTTGTGTAAAAAATTGGTGGATCCAGAAGTGTCTGGATGTGTTTGTGTGGGAAACATTTAAATTTGTGTGTATCTGTCTAAATTAGACATGGGTCCGGCTGTTTTTTTCTGTAAAAAAGTGTTTGTTATGAAAGGACCCAGATGTTAATGTGTAAAAAAAAAAAATTGGTGGGGATCCGAAGTGTCTGATGTGGTTTGTGTGGGAAAAACTTACATTTGGTGTATATCTGTCTAAATTAGGACATGAATCCGGCAAGATCCGGTTTTTAACCCACACCCCTCTTCTAGCAGTATTTTTTTTTCTGAACTTCTCTAGAATTTGATCCCATCACAATTCTATCTTTTATCATCACAGTCATGTAAGGCAACCGTCTTTAGCTTTGAGATATAGCTGTGTGACCCACTCATCTATAGATTCTGTTGTACCTGATGTCTTTCATAAAACACTTTTCTCTGTACAGTTATGTTTTTTCTTAGGATTACAGTATGCCTCAAACTTCTCTAATAACACATTGGGGATCCTTTTTTACCTTCAGCAGATACAGCTCCACTAGGGGCACTCAATGATCTGCAGATATCTCAGCCTTTCTCTCCAATGCAAATGAAAAACTGGTGCAGCCTTCTGCTCCTGTGTCCACTTGTCAGCATCAGGGCCAGCAAATAATAATTCCATGAGCTCTCTCCATCTTGTCCAGTGCTCAGATACATTACCTTTATCAAAGTCCATAGGAGGCACTTGCAACAAATATAAACAGCAACAACTGAAAGAAACCATTATGATATATTCATTACACACTACATTATATTTTGCGGTCTGACCCCCTTGTTAATTTTCAGAGCGCTTATTGCTACTGAGAGCTTATAGTAGCATTGCCCAGCCACTTTTAATGGCTGGTTATTTAATTTGCACCAGTTATAGACAGGTGAATTTGCCTGCTTACAGCAGGAATGTTTAAATTAGCTCTCCACTTGTAATCTAGCCCTTAATGTTTAAACGTCTCTTTAAATGAAAACCTCATTTACAGGAACACTGTCCCCTTTAGGTCTGTGATCATGTGACATAAACAGGCAGCAGCTGAAGGTGCAGATTTTACTTGCTAAGGTCCTTTACCAACAACAAGAATCAGTCACAGATCAATGGGATTAAACGTTCTGATGATAAACAGGTGCAGCAAATGGAAGTGGAGGGCCTCTAGTGGGCCTGTAGCAAAATTAAGGGGATAGCGACTTGAAGTCTGGGAGGGTTTCTAGAGTGTGTGTATTTACAATGTTGCAAGTGGGGTGGGCGTTTGTACCTCTTGCTTTATAGGGTCCTGTTCCAGTGGATCTGGCCTCTTCCTGCCTCCAGACTTCGGAGGAGAATTTTCCCCGCCCGCCGTCCCTGGATGAAGGTATGGTGGCGCCAAGGTAGTTAAGGGTAAGTCTGTCCTCGGCGGGGGGTAGGTTTAGTTGAACCAGCCCCATAAGCCCCGAGGTTGTAAGATAGGTCATCACCTCTCTCAAGGCGTGTTGGACGACTCGTTTAGAGGGGACGCCTTACTGGGTTGGTGAAGTTGTGCCCTAGCTGGCGGTTGGGCAAGGCCCTGGGAGCAGGCACAGAGAGAGCAGAGTGACGGTTCGAACACAGGGAGAGGTGTCGCCCCACTAAGTGCGGCTTAGGGGATTCCTTTCCCTTTAAAGAGCTGCAGGAGCCGAAGAGCTCTTCGTAACAAATCTCTCTCACTGTGCCAATGAGCTTGCACAACCCCTGTGCCACGTTGTAGACATCGGAGGGGCCTTGACCGGCAATCAGTAGGGGTTAGTTAGTTAGAAGAAGATGCCGCCACCAACTGGAAGGAACTTGTTACAAGTTCAGTGATAAGTTGAAATGAGCTGCCTAATTATTGGCTAATATTAGGCAGAATTAAATATGTTTATTTAATAAACGCGACCGTGACCGGTCTTTTCCCCAAGCAGTTGTGTTGTGTTTTATTTTACGTAGTATAGCACGTAGGACGTAATAGGAGGTTTATCCCTTACAGAAATAAGAAATGTATTATAAAATAAAGTCACCAAATCATAACCATCCAAATGATGGTAGCAAAGGACAAAGGCGCCCTCCATAGGCTATCGTTGATGGTAAACGGTCACCAAGGTCAGCTCTTTTTAAATACAGATGGTCATTCTAAACATAAAAACAAAAAGAAGGTGCAGTATGTTACAACAGATAGGTTCCATATTCCCAAAGACACCCTCTCTAAAAGCAGGTACTCACAAAGGGGAGAGCACTATAATGCAGTGCTATCCAACCGGCTGGATTAATCAGAGCCCCACCAGCTAACTCACATAGGATCCAATGTACCCTCGACTATGTAGTAGTAGGAGAGTAAATTGGGGGGGGAGAGAAAAACACTCCAATAGTGCAGATGGGTCTATTTTAAAGGAACAATGCTCCCAGTAATAAATCCCCACTGAGATTGAATACTCACATACGATGTGCACTATAATGCAGTGCAAGTTGAGCAGGCTGGTATATCTGAGCCCACCAGCTGGCTCACTCCAGTACACAGGAACCAATATATATGCAAGAAATAGGTCCACAGAAGGAATTTATTCCTCAAAAGAAGCTCACAAATCATAAAAGATAAATATCACAAAACATGGGATATAGTTTATTAAAAAATGAATTAAAATCAATACAAACAATCTGCTACGCGTTTCAAGGTGCTAATGGCACCCTTTCATCAGACAGTGATAAGTGAGCTATAAAATACACAACATATATATAGAGCATAACATTATACAATAATTAGAATAACATTAAGAGCACATGGTGACACCAAGTCACATGATTCTGATCAATGATGGTCTGCTGCTGAATGGAGATAAACTTGTTACACTCCCCCTCCACTGGGACAGTGTTTTATAGCAGTTATAAAAATACTTACGGCTACATTACGAGTTTCGTCAGTAAAGACTTGCGTTGCTAACGAGCATTTTTTTTTTCCAGCGCTCACTTTAAACAACGCTGGTATTACAAGTTTTCTAAATGGCTGTGTTAGCCTCAGAAAAGTGAGCGTTGAGCAAATTTAGCTCCACTTCTCACTGTAATACCAGCGTTGCTTACGGTAGCGGTAAGCTGGCTAAAAAGTGCTTGTGCACGATTTCCCCATAGGAAACAATGGGGCTGAGACGGCTGAAAAAAACCTAACACCTGCAAAAAAGCAGCGTCCAGCTTCTAACGCAGCCCCATTGATTCCTATGGGGAAATACTTTTAATGTCTACACCTAACACCCTAACATGAACCCCCGAGTCTAAACACCCCTAACCCTACACTTATTAACCTCTAATCTTCCGCCCCGACATCCTTGCCACCTACATTATATTATTAACCCCTAATCTGCCGCTCCGGACACTGCCGCCACCTACATTATATGTATGAACCCCTAATCTGCTGCCTCTAACACCGCCGACACCTACATTATATTTATTAACCCCTAATCTGCCACCCCCAATGTCGCCACAACGTAACTACACTTATAAACCCCTAATCTGCCGCCCCCAACGTCGCCGCCACTATAATAAAGTTATTAATCCCTAAACCTAAATATTATTTAAATAAATCTAAAGAAAATTACTATAATTAAATAAATTAATCCTATTTAAAATTAAATACTTACCTATAAAATAAACCATAATATAGCTACAATATAACTAATAGTTACATTATGTCATACTTCCCCTTTAAGATCATAGTATCCACCTCCTTCACATCCCTATAGGTAGGTATTATCAACACCTGCATGTTGCTTGATTATTGAAATTGTCTTAGCTGATGCAACAAGCACACGCATTATCTGAAGAAATCTCTCAAGCCTTTATTTGCTTACAATCTCCAGCAGCTCATACCAACCTCTACAAATATCTGGAGTTTTGTACTCACACACAGTAACCGGATCAAGTTACCTGCAAAAGCCGTTCACCTCTCCCATAGTCTGGTTCTCTGACGTCATCTGCAAAACCACCTCAGCTGTGAACTAGTTTACCGCCGCTCACTACCGAGCTCTGTCTATCTCTCCGCATCTAAACTGTGCTTCTACTTTCAACAACTCCTGAGTGGGGTTCGGAGGACTAACTACAATTTACAAGTAAGATCTAATACTTTGAACTGCTTACTATTTCCGTCTATCTAACGGATTTACCCATAGCGTGATCCACGCCACTTAAAAGTAAAACCGCAACTTTGTTACTTGTCAGTTTTCTGTGCTGCAAGAAATAACGGTTTCTACCTCAGTTACATTTCTTAACTCATATATGAATGTCCCTGAATCAGTCTGGTATCTAACAAATATCACACAAGAGTCATTCCATACAACCTGTTTATTTATTTTTGATGATCTAAAACCTATACCGTAAATATCTCAGAAGAGAAGTACCTGTAAAATCCTCTTTAAATTACTGTATATAACTCGGTTAAGAGATTCACTATCAATTTGTTTTATTATATGAACTGCTATTCCTGGTGGATAATTCGCTTATTTAACCCCCGCATAAGATGGACTGAAGAATAGCTACACAAACACTAATTTGAATTTAAAAGTGGTCAGCTGTTTATGATACATAATTAGCTCTATTTAGGATTTATTTCTTATTTTACAGGCAACGTTGTATTTATTTTAACTAGGTAGAATAGTTATTAAATAGTTATTAACTATTAATATTATTATTAGCGGTTATTTGTAGAGCGCCAACAGATTACGCAGGCGCTGTAACTATTTAATAACTACCTAGCTAAAATAAAGACAAAATTACCTGTAAAATAAATCCTAACCTAAGTTACAATTACACCTACCACTAACTCTATAAATGAAGATGAATTAACTAAATTAAATTAAAATAATTACAATTAATTAAATAAACTAAATTACCGGAAAAAACCCCCACTAAATTACAGAAAATAAAAAAAGAAATTACGGGGGCGTGTCCTAGCAGCCGCCATGACCAGATGCAAAACACAGAAGCTCCGGACCTACTAAAGCCAATATTTCACTTATCAGTTCTACAATGGGAAAGTCCGTATCATACTTTGGAGTACAAGATTCACAAGACTGAGCTGAATTCACTAATACCCATTTTATGACAATTACTGCTAAAAGTACTGTGTTTGAGGTGTTTGGACAGAAACAGTGGCGACCTACTATCATCTGCACAACCCCCCCCCCCCCCCCCCCCCCTGTCTGCTGGGTTAAACAGAATTATTCCACTACTAATACTAAGGGGTACAACTATATCTCACTATGGAGGAGTCTTCACCCAGTGGATTACAGGCCCTTTTGATCGCATGAGATCGGAAAATCGATAGCAACTTTGAGCAATTATTATCAGTTCTAAAAGCCTGCCCGAAAGGCAATTGCATACAGAGGTGCAAATGGCGACTGAAACCTATTTGTGTCTTACAGTCTAGTTTGCTCTAGACATCCACTAAGTTCGATCAAGGCTGCTCACCCCGCTACAGCCCATGGGAATCTTTGCACAGTCAGCCGCAGGACACACAGTTGCGACATTGCAGTAGTGGAGGGCCCAGATGACCACGCTTGTCTTTACTACTCTGGAGATCGAGTGCACAGCTAATAGGAGGACCAGACGCGGCGAGATGGGGAGATACGACTGAACACCCACTATACTACAGGAGTTACCCACGGTCCTTGTGGACTAGAGTCACTAAATTTTCCTATTTAAGCCTTGTTAGTAGGGCCCACCAGGCGGCCCCGGTCTCTTCTATCTACCTACAGTCTTCAACCTCGGTAGCTCTGATCCGAATTGAGCAAAGCTTCAGAAGGAACCTAAACACAATACCTTTCATTTTGAGTCCCCACGGGTATGAAGAGAGTTTCGGAAGCACCCGAAAAGGGAATTGGATAAACTCATACTAAGATGGATGATCTTAGTCCTTTTGCAGCACCATATAGGAGACGGGTGGCTCTCTAATCTATATACCTAACTATAAATTTGACAGACCCCCGCGCACCCTATACCCAAAAGTGGCCTATAACTCTATAACTTAAGACTTGTCTCAAATAGTTTTGGACATTTTCCTTTAATACCAGTGCAGATATGGGGGCTGGTAGCGCTTCTCTTTCTTTGGCCCTCCATTTATTAATGACAACTGCCCAGTTTGAAAATAATTGAGGGACTGACTACTATGTTAGCTAATTTTTGCTTAATCCAGGCTGTTAGCATTTAGGTGTCTGAATGATATAGATTCATATTTTATAAACTATGTGGGCCTTTAGGGTTATAATGCTTTTTTGCTCCTCTACTTGGGAATGCATATAAGAATTGCCTATGTATATAGTAAGGTTATGTAAACACTCTTTAATCAAGGTTAAAGAATATACCCTTAAGCTATTGATGCATGTACCCCCTTAAGCACATGTTGTGTAATGAGGTCTGTTGTACTAGTGCTTGTTTCATGTTGTTACTAATCTTGCGCACAGAGTATTAATTCTAAATCTTATAACATAACAATTTATAGGAAAGTTGGAGTTTCTAGATAATGACACTTGTATATACCTCTTAGTTAAACTCCCCTACCATCTATTCATTCAGAGATGGCGGTAAAGATCTGCTCAAGGTAGCCTCCCTAGAATGATCTGCCACAGCAAACGTACTATCCTTGGTTTAAGGTACAAGGCTTCTCTTATGCACTCATAGAACCTGTACCTCCCTAACAACTCTTACTTAAAAGGCAAATCTATAGTCTAAACCATTTAGGAAGTTTTGGCATTTCATCTAACTTAGGTAAGGGAGATTTCATATACTGAAGTATTACCTACACCCCAATCACTATCTATGCAGTTATATGCATTGTACAAATATACTCAACATAATATTAGTCCCTTTTCTAAATATCAGAGAAGCTGCTGTCACTAACACAAGAACCTTAGTCATATGGGAAGTATGGGAATATAATTAGCTAACCACATGTTTGTGGAAATGTAGTCTCAATTTATGAGTTTTGGGTTATAATAGTGTCAGTCATATCTTATTATAAAAAAAGGTCCTATGTAACTAATTTGACTTCATTGTATATGCCCAAAAGATATCATTATATTTTTGAAGCACTTGACTTTATACTTGAATTCCTGCGCATATAACTATAACTTTATATTATTTTGGTTAGTTGAGGCTTGGTCAAGGGTTATCATTGGATACTTCCCTCTCCTTTGTACATTACTATTATTTGCTCGCTCTTAGTTGAAACAGTTAGAGGCTTAATTAGAAGAGAAAACCTATTAGTCTTATAAATGTAACAGAAAACCGCCTGCAACTTTACGCCAAGTTATATATATATATATGGTTAAAAAACTATACTGTTCGGTTATAAGACACTGTTGGCTCTGTCTATGTCATACTGGTTTAAGCCCTGCAGGCCCACCGTATTTCATAATTTTTGGCTAACCTTGCCCTTTTTTTTTTAACAGCCATGGTTGCCCCGGATATTTAGATAGCTGCACAGTTCATTGGTTTGTAAGCCCTTCTCACGTGAAGGCCCTCCTCCCAACCATAGTACACCTCTAACATTACTAGTATGGCAAAGTTCCTTAGAGACCACAACCTTTAGTTGTTACCCCTTAACCAGTTGCTAGTTCCCCTCTCCCCTCCCTATTTGATCATGCATATAACCTATACCCCAAGCGGTGTTTACCCGCTGACTGTTATATGCTATTTGTAGGCCCAAATGAGGCCGCAGATCTGACTACCTTATCCCCTTACATTTTTATAAAGCTAGAGATCTCTTAAGTGACCTCATAACTAGTCAGCCAGCTATGCTAGTATATCAAGAAAACAAAATTTATGCTTACCTGATAAATTTATTTCTCTTGTGGTGTATCCAGTCCACGGATTCATCCATTACTTGTGGGATATTCTCCTTCCCAACAGGAAGCTGCAAGAGGATCACCCACAGCAGAGCTGTCTATATAGCTCCTCCCCTAACTTCCACCTCCCAGTCATTCGACCGAAGACAAGCAAGAGCAAGGAGAAACTATAGGGTGCAGTGGTGACTGTAGATTAAAAATTAAAAAACACCTGCCTTAAAATGACAGGGCGGGCCGTGGACTGGATACACCACAAGAGAAATAAATTTATCAGGTAAGCATAAATTTAGTTTTCTCTTGTAAGGTGTATCCAGTCCACGGATTCCTCCATTACTTGTGGGATACCAATACCAAAGCTATAGGACACGGATGAAGGGAGGGACAAGGCAGGCGCTTAAACGGAAGGCACCACTGCCTGTAAGACCTTTCTCCCAAAAATAGCCTCCGAAGAAGCAAAAGTATCAAATTTGTAGAATTTAGAAAAAGTATGAAGCGAAAACCAAGTCGCCGCCTTACAAATCTGTTCAACAGAAGCCTCATTTTTAAAGGCCCATGTGGAAGCCACCGCTCTAGTGGAATGAGCTGTAATTCTTACAGGAGGCTGCTGGCCAGCAGTCTCATAAGTTAAGCGGATTATACTTCTTAACCAAAAAGAAAGAGAAGTTGCTGAAGCCTTTTGGCCTTTCCTCTGTCCAGAGTAGACAACAAACCATGCAGATGTTTGACGAAAATCTTTAGTAGCTTGTAAATAAAACTTTAAAGCACGAACCACGTCAAGATTGTGTAATAGACGTTCCATCTTTGAAGAAGGATTAGGACACAGTGAAGGAACAACAATCTCTTGATTGATATTCTTATTGGATACCACCTTAGGAAGAAACCCAGGTTTGGTACGCAAAACTACCTGATCTGCATGGAAGATCAGATAAGGGGAATCACACTGAAAGGCAAATAACTCTGAAACTCTTCGAGCCGAAGAGATAGCTACCAAGATCAGAACTTTCCAAGATAAAAGCTTGATCTATGGAATGCAGAGGTTCAAACGGAACCCCTTGAAGAACTTTAAGAACTAAATTTAAACTCCATGGCGGAGCAACAGGTTTAAACACAGGCTTGATTCTAACTAAAGCCTGACAAAACGCCTGAACGTCTGGAACATCCGCCAGATGCTTGTGCAAAAGAATAGACAGAGCAGAAATCTGTCCCTTTAAGGAACTAGCTGACAATCCCTTCTCCAATCCTTCTTGGAGAAAATACAATATCCTGGGAATCCTGACTTTACTCCATGAGTAACCCTTGGATTCACACCAATGAAGATATTTACACCATATCTTATGATAGATTTTCCTGGTGACAGGCTTTCGAGCCTGAATTAAGGTATCAATGACCGACTCGGAAAAACCACGTTTTGACAAAATCAAGCGTTCAATCTCCAAGCAGTCCGACGCAGAGAAATTAGATTTGGATGTTTGAAGGGACCTTGAAGTGGACTCTGCCGCTGAGGCAGGATCTTCTAAGGTGGAAAGGATGACATGTCCACCAGATCTGCGTACCAAGTCCTGCATGGCCACGCAGGAGCTATCAAAATCACTGAAGCTCTCTCCTGCTTGATCTTGGCAATCAGACGAGGGAGCAGAGGAAACGGTGGAAACACATAAGCCAGGTTGAAAGACCAAGGCGCTGCTAGAGCATCTATCAGCGCTGCCTTGGGATCCCTGGACCTGAACCCGTAACAAAGAAGCTTGGCGTTCTGACGAGACGCCATGAGATCCAGTTCTGGTTTGCCCCAAAGTTGAATCAATTGTGCAAACACCTCCGGATGGAGTTCCCACTCCCCCGGATGAAAAGTCTGCCGACTTAGAAAATCCGCCTCCCAGTTCTCTACTCCTGGCATATGGATAGCTGATAGATGGCAATAGTGAACCTCTGCCCATAGAATTATTTTTGAAACCTCCAACATTGCTAGGGAACTCTTTGTTCCCCCTTGATGGTTGATGTAAGCTACAGTCGTGAGGTTGTCCGACTGAAATCTGATGAACCTGACCGCAGCTAGCTGAGGCCAAGCCTGAAGAGCATTGAATATCGCTCTTAGTTCCAGAATGTTTATCGGAAGGAGTGTCTCCTCCTGAGTCCACAAACCCTGAGCCTTCAGGGAGTTCCAGACTGCACCCCAGCCCAGAAGGCTGGCATCTGTCGTTACTATTGTCCAATCTGGCCTGCGGAAGGTCATACCCTTGGACAGATGGACCCGAGATAACCACCAGAGAAGAGAATCACTGGTCTCTTGATCCAGATTTAGTAGAGGGGACAAATCTATGTAATCCCTATTCCACTGACTGAGCATGCAGAGTTGCAGCGGTCTGAGATGTAGGCGGGCAAACGGCACTATGTCCATTGCCGCTACCATTAAGCCGACTACTTCCATACACTGAGCCACTGAATGGCGAGAAGTAGAATAAAGAACACGGCAGGAATTTAGAAGTTTTGACAACCTGGCCTCTGTCAGGTAAATCTTCATTTCTACAGAATCTATCAGAGTTCCTAGGAAGGAAACTCGTGTGAGAGGGGATAGAGAACTTTTTTCTTCGTTCACTTTCCACCCATGCGACCTCAGAAATGCCAGAACAATGTCCATGTGAGACCTGGCAACTTGAAAAGTCGACGCCTGTATCAGAATGTCGTCTGAGTAAGGGGCTACTGATATAGCCCACGGCCTTAGGACCGCTAGAAGGGACCCTAGAACCTTTGTAAAGATTCTTGGTGCCGTGGCCAACCCGAAGGGAAGAGCCACAAACTGGTAGTGCCTGTATTGACCCTCCTGGATCAAAGGAAGGATGGTTCGAATAGTCTCCATCTTGAAGGATGGGACTCTGAGAAATTTGTTTAAGATCTTGAGATCTAAGATTGGTCTGAATGTTCCCTGTTTCTTGGGAACAACAAACAGATTTGAATAAAAGCCCTGTCCCTGTTCCTCCTGCGGAACTGGGTGGATCACTCCCATAACTAGGAGGTCTTGAACACAATGTAAGAATGCTTCTCTCTTTATCTGGTTTGCAGATAAAAGTGAGAGATGAAATCTCCCTTTTGGGGGAGAGGTTTTGAATTCCAGAAGATAACCCTTGGACACAATTTCCAATGCCCAGGGATCCTGGACATCTCTTGCCCAAGCCTGGGCGAAGAGAGAGAGTCTGCCCCCTACTAGATCCGTTTCCGGATCGGGGGCTGCTCCTTCATGCTGAGCAGCAGGCAGGCTTCTTGGCCTGTTTCCCCTTGTTCCAAGCCTGGTTAGGTCTCCAGACTGGCTTAGACTGGGCAAAAGTTCCCTCTTGTTTTGTGTTAGAGGAAGTTGAAGCTGCGCCACTCTTGAAGTTTCGAAAGGGCCGAAAACTAGACTGTTTGGTCCTTAATTTGTTGGACCTGTCTTGAGGAAGGGCGTGACCTTTTCCTCCAGTGATGTCAGAAATGATCTCCTTCAGTCCAGGCCCGAATAGGATCTGTCCTTTGAAGGGAATGTTAAGAAGTTTAGACTTTTAGACCAGGATTTAAGCCATAGCGCCCTACGCGCCTGAATAGCAAAACCTGAATTTTTAGCCGTTAGCTTGGTTAAATAAACAACGGCATCAGAAACAAATGAATTGGCTAGTTTAAGGGCCCTAAGCTTGTCAATAATATCTTCCAACGGGGTTTCAACCTGTAGAGCCTCCTCTAGGGACTCAAACCAGAAAGCCGCGGCAGCAGTGACTGGGGCAATGCATGCAAGAGGCTGGAGAATAAAACCTTGTTGAATAAAAATTTTCTTAAGGTAACCCTCTAATTTTTTATCCATTGGATCTAGAAAAGCACAACTGTCCTCGACAGGGATAGTGGTACGCTTAGCTAGAGTAGAAACTGCTCCCTCCACCTTAGGGACCGTCTCCCGTGTAGCGGCGTCTATAGGAAACATCTTTTTAAAAACAGGAGGGGGAGAGAACGGTACACCTGGTCTATCCCATTCCTTAGTAATAATTTCAGAAAACCTTTTAGGGATTGGAAAAACATCAGTGTAAGTAGGTACTGCATAGTATTTATCCAATCTACATAATTTCTCTGGGACTATAATAGTGTCACAGTCGTCCAGAGTTGCTAAAACCTCCCTGAGCAATACGGAGGTGTTCAAGCTTAAATTTAAATGTAGACATATCAGAATCAGATTGAAGTATCTTCCCTGAATCAGAAAAATCACCCACAGATTGAAGCTCCCCTGCTTCAGCTTCATTATATTGTGAGGGTGTATCAGAGATAGCTACTAAAGCGTCAGTGAGCTCTGTATTTATTCTAGTCCCAGAGCTGTCTCGCTTTCCTTGCAATCCTGGCAGTTTAGATAATACCTCTGTAAGGGTATGATTCATAACTCCCGCCATGTCTTGCAAGGTATACGCAATGGGTGCGCTAGATATACTTGGCGTCCCCTGAGCGGGATTTATAGGATCTGACACGTGGGGAGAGTTAGACAGCATAACTTCCTCCTTGTCAATTTCTTCTGGTGATAAAATTTTTAAAGCCAGAATATGGTCTTTGTAATCTATAGTAAAATCAATGCATTTGGTACACATTCTAAGAGGGGGTTCCACAATGGCTTCTAAACATAATGAACAATGAGTTTCCTCTATGTCAGACATGTTTAAACAGACTAGTAATGAGACCAGCAAGCTTGGAAAACACTTTAATAACTGTGAACAAGCAAAAAATAAAAACGGTACTGTGCTTTTAAGAGAAATAAACAATCACAGAAACTGCTAAAACAGTGAAAAAAGCAGTAAATCTTACGAAATTTTTACAGTGTGTATAATAGGCTGAAAGAGCATTGCACTCACTTGCAAATGGATGATTAACCCCTTAGTTTCAAAACCGGATCAAAAAAACGATATAAACGTTTTTAAAAAGTCACAACAAACTCCCACAGCTCTACTGTGGCCCTACCTGCCCATACAACGACTTTGGAAGGCAGAAAAACCCCTTAGAGAGGTCCTATATGTTCAGGGGACTCCTTCAGGGAAGCTGGATGTCTCAAGCTGCAAAAACTAATGGAAAATAGGCCCCTCCCAACCTGTACTCACAGTAAGAGGGCCTTAAAAAACTATCCCTATGCAAAATCTAGTCAGCCATGTGGAAAAACTGGGCCCCAGAATAAAGTTTTATCACCAATATGAAATAAACGTTTATACACCTCAAGCAAACGTTATATCTATTCAGTAATGTGAGTAAATAATAAAAATATTACCCTTTACAGCAAGCATGATACCAGTCGTTATTAAATCACTGTAATCAGGCTTACCTTAAATAAATCCGGTATTGTCAGCATTTTCTAGCTTATCATTTCTCTAGAAAAATTTAAAACTGCACATACCTCAGAGCAGGAGACCCTGCACGCTATTCCCCCAGCTGAAGTTACCCATCTCTTCAGTTATGTGTGAGAACAGCAATGGATCTTAGTTACAACCTGCTAAGATCATCAAAGACCACAGGCAGACTCTTCTTCAACTTTCTGCCTGAGGCTAAAATAGTACAACTCCGGTACCATTTGAAAATAACAAACTTTTGATTGAAGATAAACTACATTAATGCACCACATCTCTCTAGCTGCTTCCCTTGTCGAGAGCTGCAAGAGAATGACTGGGGGGTGGCAGTTAGGGGAGGAGCTATATAGACAGCTCTGCTGTGGGTGATCCTCTTGCAGCTTCCTGTTGGGAAGGAGAATATCCCACAAGTAATGGATGAATCCGTGGACTGGATACACCTTACAAGAGAAAATAGAGGTTTGAGAAGCCTATTTGTTGACATGCAATGTTGTATTCCAGTCTCGTTCTTGTCTAATAATTTCTTTATATTGCATGTAGTTTACGGATGCATAATTTCTGTGTCTTTCCTGTTGCAAGGCTAACACAGTATGTTGTATTTTATCGCACAACCTCAATAAAAAAAAAAAAAAGAAATTACATTTTTTTAAACTAATTACACCTAATAAAGCCCCTAATAAAATAAAAAAGCCCCCCAAAATAATAAAAATCCCTAACCTATACTAAATTACAAATAGCCCTTAAAAGGGCCTTTTGCGGGGCATTGCCCCAAAGTAATCAGCTCTTTTACCTTTAAAAAAAAATACAATACCCCCCAACATTACAACCCACCACCCACATACCCCTACTCTAAAACCCACCCATTCCCCACTTAAAAAAACCTAACACTAACCCCCTGAAGATCACCCTACCTTGAGCTGTCTTCACCCAGCTGGGCCGAAGTCTTCATCCAATCCGGCCAGAAGTCTTCATCTGATCGGGGCAGAAGAGGTCCTCCAGATGGCAGAAGTCTTCATCCAGGCTGCATCTTCTATCTTCATCCTTCCGGCGCGGAGCAGGTCCATCTTCATCCCAGCCAACGTGGAGCATTTTCTTCATCTCGAGTCTTCTTCAACAATGACCGTTCCTTTAAGTGACGTCATCCAAGATGGCGTCCCTTCAATTCTGATTGGCTGATAGAATTCTATCAGCCAATCGGAATTAAGGTAGGAAAAATCCTACTGGCTGATGCTATCAGAAAATAGGATTGAAGTTCAATCCTATTGGCTGATTGGATTAGCCAATCGGATTGAACTTCAATCCAATTGGCTGATTGCATCAGCCAATAGGATTTTTCCTACCTTAATTCTGATTGGCTGATAGAATCCTATCAGCCAATCGGAATTCAAGGGACGCCATCTTGGATGACGTCATTTAAAGGAACCTTCATTTGTCGTTAGTCCGTCGGCCAGGAAGGATGCTCCGCGCTGGATGTCTTCAAGATGGAGCCGCTCCTCGTCGGATGGAAGAAGATAGAAGATTCTGCTTGGATGAAGACTTCTGCATGGATGGAGGACCACTTCTGCCCTGTTCGGATGAAGACTTCTGCCCGGCTGGAGGACCACTTATGCCCAGATCGGATGAAGACTTCTGCCCGGCTGGGTGAAGACGGCTCAAGGTAGGGTGATCTTCAATGGGGTAGTGTTAGGTTTTTTTAATGGGGGATTGGGTGGGTTTTAGAGTAAGGTTGGGTGTGTGGGTGGTGGGTTTTAATGTTGGGGGGGTTATATTTAGACATGTGCGATTCGTTTCGGATTGATTCGGAAATTTCTGTAAATTCGGAGATTCGGATCGATTCGAATTTCCAAATTAAAATACTTCCGAATCTACCGAATGAATCCGAATTAGCTGCCGAATCTACCGAATAAGTCCGAATTAGCTCGGTAAATTCGGCATTCCCCCATAGGAAACAATGGGGCAGTTTCGGCTGAAAAAAACCTAACACCTGCAAAAAAGCAACGTTCAGCTCTTAACGCAGCCCCATTGTTTCCTATGGGGAAACACTAAGTCTACACCTAACACCCTAACATGAATGGTAAAAAGAAAGACAGCGCCTCATAGTGCAAGTGGGTTCCAACAGTAGTGGATCACAGTGTGAAAATAACAAGTGGTAATATACTCACAAGGATATTGGCACCTTTGTTGAAAGAGGTGCAAATAAGCAGACTGACAATTGAATCAGCAGTCAGTACGCTGGAGCCAAATAGATTCAGATTTCCTGGATGGGCCGCCGTGGACTCTCCTCTGTGAATGAAAGCAGGATCCTCTGGTGTTGTGCTGTGTAAACAAACAGCAAGCGGTTGGTCTATGCGTGTAGCACACGCTAGAGACAGGGACGTTGAAAAGGGCAAACCTCCCAAATAATCGGAAGAATAGTATTGTCTGATAATGACTAATAAAACTTGGCAGGCAGAGTAAAGTAAAAAGCAAATAATGCTTAGGTGAATAAAGTTAAAAACACTTTATTGTACGAGCTTAGGACGCGTTTCTCGGCCGCAAGCTCCTGGCCGTTTCATCAGGTAAAATGTATTACACGTGTGGTTACAGAAAACATTTAAAAAGCCTGCCAATATGTTTGATTGGTCACAGTCTAACCAATCCCAAAATAATACGGTTTGCAAAGCAACAATGTTTAAACGCATAGTGTATAGTTAAAAGACTGAATAGGTTACAATACCAGCTGATATGTTTATACACATATAACAAAGAATCTGCGAACCTGAATAATGAATATTTAATCTAATGGATACTAAATGTGAACATTGTCGACGTATATATAAAAGAACCTAAATGTATATATTTCTAACTAAAATTTCAGATGAATTGCATTTGATCTGAGGAATACATCCAAATCTTTTCTCCATAATAGATCTATGAAGATTAAAGAATCGAAGCAATATAAACTATGAAAAAAGTGTATATTTAAAAACAAAGAGTAAAGCAAAAGAAAGGGAGGAGAAGTGTTTGCTTCTTCTCATCCATGGGATTTTCAAAATTAGCAATAGGTTAAATAAAAGCAGTGCATGAGTCCGCCAGCAATAAGTGACAGCAATATTTCGCCTGTTGCATAGCATGTTTTTCTCATATATCCTATATCCGAATATATATGAGAGATTGCTAAGGTATTTAAAAACAATACACTATAAAAGGGTCTCTGGTTGAGGAGTGTGTCAGGGGACATGAAAAGAACTGCCATTCGTTTTTATGGAGATACTATATAGATAATATTAAAAGCCTGGCAGCATCCGCCGTTATCGGAGTGTGTGGTATCTGATTTTGTGTCATGGACAATGGCTATACTTGATACTCCGATATAGTGAGTGTAGTATCAGACAAGAGATGATGTCAGATGATACTAAAATGTATTTGATTGTTTCAAAAAGGAGATGAGTATAGTATTTTGGTGAATCTAAAAAAATATATATATAGGGTGTAGGGTAGAAAGTGAGATTGGAAGGAAATAGTAATAGGTATAAAGGAAAAGAAAGAAAAAAAGGGTGTGAAAGTAAAAAATAAATTGGTGTGATGGCATAAGGTAGGATAGTAATAAAATAAATCGAGATGTTATGGCCAAATGATGTTACTATTTTAAAGAATGTGCTGCTAAAATTATGACGTATAAGTGCGGGTGACCAGCGAATAGAAGAAATGGAAGAATAGTTTAATTGAATGCTGCTAAATCTAAATTGGAATTGAGGCCCAGTGGGTGTAGGGTTTTTAGTTTATGGATCCAAAAGGTTTCACGGATCCTTAACTGAATTATTCTATTATAGTCTGTGGAAGGTGGGATATAATCAATAGGGTAAAATTTGAAAATATCAAAATTTCCCTTGTGCTTATTTAAGCAATGCTCGGGAATGCTGTGTTTTATCTTCTTCTTGGTACAGTTTTTACAGTTGCGCCAATGTTCCCCCCAGCGTACCTTGGCTTTTCTGGAGGTACGTCCTACGTACTGGATTCCACAACAGCACTCTAGGACGTATACTACATATACTGAATTACAATTCATAAATCTACTGATGGTAAAAACTTCTCCACTGACGAATGATTGAAAGGTCTTTTTCCCAGATGTTATGACTTTACATGTATTGCACTTCTTTTGTCCACATTTATAAACTCCTATTCTATCCAAAAAAGAGGGAATGTTTTTTTGTTTTATTGTCAATTGTGTATTGCGTAATATGTGTTTCACCTTTTTGCTTGGTGCCAATTTACTCCTAAGTGTCGGTGCTCTGGTGTATACTATCTTTGGGTGATCTCCCACAAGTGTTTTTAGAACAGGGTCTTTCCTAATGATATGCCAATTTTTGTTGATGGCTATTTTTATATTTTTTTGTTTTTGGTTTTCCCATATATATGTCTTTCTATATGAATTGATTCAATTACCTGGTATTGATTTTTGCACCTATTATTGGTAACATTTTTCTTTCTTGGACACATCACATACTACTATTTAGGTAATCTTACCCACATCACAATAAGAAAATAATCTTACACAATTCCCACGAGTACTTAATTTATATTTTACAGCACACTTACTTTTACACATCCTTCACGTCATCATTATATATATTCTTTATCTTTTCACCACAAACACATTAGGCGCATGCTATTACCTATTCGTTAATTGGTATCTTTTTCACCCTAACATGAACCCCGAGTCTAAACACCCCTAATCTAACACTTATTAACTCTAATCTGCCGCCCCTGCTATCGCTGACACCTGCATTATACTATTAACCCCTAATCTGCCGCTCCGGACGCCGCCACCTACATTATCCCTATGAACCCCTAATCTGCTGTCCCTAACATCGCCGACACCTATATTATATTTATTAACCCCTAATCTGCCCCCCCCCCAACGTCACCACAACCTAACTACAAGTATTAACCCCTAATCTGCCGACCGGACACCTCCGCCACTTACATTATCCCTATGAACCCCTAATCTGCTGCCCCCAACATCGCCGACACCTACATAATATTTATTAACCCCTAATCTGCTCCCGCAATGTCGCCGCAACCTAACTACAAGTATTAACCCCTAATCTGCCGACCGGACCTCACCACCACTATAATAAATGTATTAACCCCTAAACCGCCGCACTCCCGCCTCGCAAACACTATAATAAATTTCATTAACCCCTAATCTGCTCCCCCAACATCGCCGCAACCTAACTACAAGTATTAACCCCTAATCTGCCAACCGGACATCGCCGCCACAATTAATAAATGTATTAACCCCTAAACCGCCGCACTCCCACCTCACAAACACTATAATAAATTGTATTAACCCCTAATCTGCTCTCCCTAACATCGCATAGTTAAGTTGCGGTGACGTTGGGGGGGCAGATTAGGGGTTAATAACTATAATGTAGGTGTCGGCGATGTTAGGGACAGCAGATTAGGGGTTCATAGCTATAATGTAGGTCGCGGCGGTGTCCGGTCAGCAGATTAGGGGTTAAATAATTTTATGATAGTGTTTGCGATGTGGGGGGGGGGCTCGGTTTAGTGGTTCATAGGTAGTTTATGGGTGTTAGTGTACTTTGTAGCACTGTAGTTAAGAGCTTTATATTCTGGTGTTAGCCCATAAAGCTCTTAACTACTGACTTTATTCGGTAGATTCGGATGGCCGTGTATTACACTATTGTACAGTATATTAGGTTATATCACTCTACTATGGGTTACACCTAATATACAGTACATAATACTAGTCTAATACACAACATATCCCACCTAACACATACCGAAATTCCGAATTTCGGAACCGAACCGAATTCAGCCAAATTTATTTGAATCCGAATTCATTCAAATTTTGCCGAATTTGAATCAATCCGAACCGAAATTCGAAAAAATCTGAATTAATCCGAACCGAAACAAATTTTTCGATCATGCACATATCTAGTTGTATTTCTTTTTTTACAGGTAAAAGAGCTGATTACTTTGGGGCAATGACCCGCAAAAAGTCCTTTTAAGGGCTATTTATAATTTAGTATAGGGTAGGGAATTTTATTATTTTGGGGGGCTTTTTTATTTTATTAGGGGCTTAAATTAGGTGTAATTAGTTTAAACTTCTTGTATTTTTTTTTTATTTTCTGTAATTTAGTGTGTGTTTTTTCTGTACAATAGTTTATTTTATTGTATTTAATTTTAAGTAATTGTAGTTAATTTATTTAATTAATTTAATGATAGTGTAGTGTTAGGTGTAATTGTAACTTAGGTTAGGTTTTATTTTACAGGTAAATTTGTAATTATTTTAACTAGGTAGTTATTAAATAGTTAATAACTATTTAATAGCTATTGTACATAGTTAAAATAAATACAAAGTTACCTGTAAAATAAAAATAAACCCTAAAATAGCTACAATGTAATTATTAATTATATTGTAGCCATCTTAGGGTTTATTTTACAGGTAAGTATTTAGTTTTAAATAGGAATACTTTAGCTAATAATAGTAATATTATTTAGATTTATTTAAATAATAATTAAGTTAGGGGGGTGTTAGGGTTAGACTTAGGTTTAGGGGTTAATAACTTTATTATAGTGGCGGCGGCTGATTAGGGGTTAATAGATTTAATAGGCTTTGTGGGCTATGGCGGTTTAGGGGTTAATACTAGAATAGGGTTATTGCGGTGTGGCCTATGGCGGTTTAGGGGTTAATAATTAGGCTTATTTAGTTGTGGGGGTTGTCGGTCTAGGGGTTAATACATTTATTATTAGGAGTGAGAGGGGGGATTGCGGATATAGGGGTATACGTGTCGGGCTTATTTTTGGGAGGCGTGTTAAACAGTTACGGGAGATTTTAAATTTTAGTTACTTTTCTTAGGCACCGGCAGTTTCTAAAGTGCCGTAAGTCACTGGCGACTCCAGAAATTTGTATTTACGCTTATTTCTGTACATAGCTAGTTTATCCGACTTACGGCACTTAGGAAATGCTGGCGCCTTATATGTAATACCCCGATGTGCGAGGTGAAATTACGGGCGGCGCAGGTTTCCATGCTTGCGCCGAAATCTACGCCGCATATTTGATCGCGCCCCTTGTTGGTATAGGGTGTACCGCTTACTTTTTATCCTCCCAGGCAAACTCGCAATACCAGCGCTATTGTACCACTGATTGTATATAACTATGTATTTAAAGGGACAGTCTACATCTTGGTCATCTTAAAGTCTTACCTTAGATTAAGCTGCAAATAGCCTCCTGCACCTTTTCTATATCATGCAGCAGGAACAGTAAAAAACATAATTTATGCTTACCTGATAAATTCCTTTCTTCTGTTGTGTGATCAGTCCACGGGTCATCATTACTTCTGGGATATAACTCCTCCCCAACAGGAAATGCAAGAGGATTCACCCAGCAGAGCTGCATATAGCTCCTCCCCTCTACGTCACTCCCAGTCATTCGACCAAGAATCAACGAGAAAGGAGAAACCAAGGGTGAAGTGGTGACTGGAGTATAATTTAAAAGATATTTACCTGCCTTAAAAAAACAGGGCGGGCCGTGGACTGATCACACAACAGAAGAAAGGAATTTATCAGGTAAGCATAAATTATGTTTTCTTCTGTTATGTGTGATCAGTCCACGGGTCATCATTACTTCTGGGATACCAATACCAAAGCAAAAGTACACGGATGACGGGAGGGATAGGCAGGCTCATTATACAGAAGGAACCACTGCCTGAAGAACCTTTCTCCCAAAAATAGCCTCCGAAGAAGCAAAAGTGTCAAATTTGTAAAATTTGGAAAAAGTATGAAGCGAAGACCAAGTTGCAGCCTTGCAAATCTGTTCAACAGAGGCCTCATTCTTAAAGGCCCAAGTGGAAGCCACAGCTCTAGTAGAATGAGCTGTAATTCTTTCAGGAGGCTGCTGTCCAGCAGTCTCATAGGCTAAACGAATTATGCTACGAAGCCAGAAGGAGAGAGAGGTAGCCGAAGCCTTATGACCTCTCCTCTGACCAGAGTACACGACAAACAGGGAAGACGTTTGTCGAAAATCCTTAGTTGCCTGCAAGTAGAACTTGAGGGCACGAACTACATCCAGATTGTGTAGAAGACGTTCCTTCTTTGAAGAAGGATTCGGGCACAGGGAAGGAACCACGATCTCTTGATTGATGTTCCTGTTAGAGACTACCTTAGGTAAGAACCCAGGTTTAGTACGCAGAACTACCTTATCTGAATGAAAAATCAAATAAGGAGAATCACAATGTAAAGCTGATAACTCAGAGACTCTCCGAGCCGAAGAAATAGCCATTAAAAATAACACTTTCCAAGATAACAACTTTATATCAATGGAATGAAGGGGTTCAAACGGAACTCCTTGTAGAACGTTAAGAACAAGGTTTAAACTCCATGGCGGAGCAACAGTTTTAAACACAGGCTTGATTCTAGCTAAAGCCTGACAAAAGACCTGGACGTCTGGATTTTCTGACAGACGCCTGTGCAACAAGATGGACAGAGCTGAGATCTGTCCCTTTAATGAACTAGCCGATAAACCCTTTTCTAAACCTTCTTGTAGAAAGGACAATATCCTAGGAATCCTAACCTTACTCCAGGAGTAACCTTTGGATTCGCACCAGAATAGGTATTTACGCCATATCTTATGGTAAATCCTTCTGGTAACAGGCTTCCTAGCCTGTATCAGGGTATCAATAACCGACTCAGAAAAACCACGTTTTGATAAAATCAAGCGTTCAATTTCCAAGCAGTCAGCTTCAGAGAAGTTAGATTTTGATGTTTGAATGGACCCTGTATCAGAAGGTCCTGTCTTAGAGGTAGAGACCAAGGCGGACAGGATGACATGTCCACTAGATCTGCATACCAAGTCCTGCGTGGCCATGCAGGCGCTATTAGAATCACTGATGCTCTCTCCTGTTTGATTTTGGCAATCAATCGAGGAAGCAGCGGGAAGGGTGGAAACACATAAGCCATCCCGAAGTTCCAAGGTGCTGTCAAAGCATCTATCAGAACCGCTCCCGGATCCCTGGATCTGGACCCGTAGCGAGGAAGTTTGGCGTTCTGGCGAGACGCCATGAGATCTATCTCTGGTTTGCCCCAACGTCGAAGTATTTGGGCAAAGACCTCCGGATGAAGTTCCCACTCCCCCGGATGAAAAGTCTGGCGACTCAAGAAATCCGCCTCCCAGTTCTCCACTCCCGGGATGTGGATTGCTGACAGGTGGCAAGAGTGAGACTCTGCCCAGCGAATTATCCTTGATACTTCCATCATTGCTAGGGAGCTTCTTGTCCCTCCTTGATGGTTGATGTAAGCTACAGTCGTGATGTTGTCCGACTGAAACCTGATGAACCCCCGAGTTTTTAACTGGGGCCAAGCCAGAAGGGCATTGAGAACTGCTCTCAATTCCAGAATGTTTATTGGTAGGAGACTTTCCTCCTGATTCCATTGTCCCTGAGCCTTCAGAGAATTCAAGACAGCGCCCCAACCTAGTAGGCTGGCGTCTGTTGTTACAATTGTCCAGTCCGGCCTGCTGAATGGCATCCCCCTGGACAGATGTGGCCGAGAAAGCCACCATAGAAGAGAGTTTCTGGTCTCTTGATCCAGATTCAGAGTAGGGGACAAGTCTGAGTAATCCCCATTCCACTGACTCAGCATGCACAATTGCAGCGGTCTGAGATGTAGACGTGCAAAGGGTACTATGTCCATTGCTGCTACCATTAAGCCGATCACCTCCATGCATTGAGCTACTGACGGGAGTTGAATGGAATGAAGGACACGGCATGCATTTAGAAGCTTTGTTAATCTGTCTTCTGTCAGATAAATCTTCATTTCTACAGAATCTATAAGAGTCCCCAAGAATGGAACTCTTGTGAGAGGAAAGAGAGAACTCTTCTTTTTGTTCACTTTCCATCCATGCGACCTTAGAAATGCCAGAACTAACTCTGTATGAGACTTGGCAGTTTGAAAGCTTGAAGCTTGTATCAGAATGTCGTCTAGGTACGGAGCTACCGAAATTCCTCGCGGTCTAAGTACCGCCAGAAGGGCACCCAGAACCTTTGTGAAGATTCTTGGAGCCGTAGCCAATCCGAATGGAAGAGCTACAAACTGGTAATGCCTGTCTAAGAAGGCAAACCTTAGATACCGGTAATGATCTTTGTGAATCGGTATGTGAAGGTAAGCATCCTTTAAATCCACTGTGGTCATGTACTGACCCTTTTGGATCATGGGTAAGATTGTCCGAATAGTTTCCATTTTGAACGATGGAACTCTTAGGAATTTGTTTAGGATCTTTAAATCCAAGATTGGCCTGAAAGTTCCCTCTTTTTTGGGAACCACAAACAGGTTTGAGTAAAACCCTTGTCCTTGTTCCGACCGCGGAACCGGATGGATCACTCCCATTAATAACAGATCTTGTACACAGCGTAGAAACGCTTCTTTCTTTGTCTGGTTTGTTGACAACCTTGACAGATGAAATCTCCCTCTTGGGGGAGAGAATTTGAAGTCTAGAAGGTATCCCTGAGATATG
The DNA here is from genome assembly GCF_027579735.1 of Bombina bombina. NCBI lineage: Eukaryota > Metazoa > Chordata > Amphibia > Anura > Bombinatoridae > Bombina > Bombina bombina. Next base: position 97,049,163 of record NC_069503.1, read on the forward strand.
ATCTCTAGCGCCCAGGGATCCTGAACATCTCTTGCCCAAGCCTGGGCGAAGAGAGAGAGTCTGCCCCCCACTAGATCCGGTCCCGGATCGGGGGCCCTCGATTCATGCTGTCTTAGGGGCAGCAGCAGGTTTCCTGGCCTGCTTGCCCTTGTTCCAGGACTGGTTGGGTTTCCAGCCTTGTCTGTAACGAGCAACAGCTCCTTCCTGTTTTGGTGCAGTGGAAGTTGGTGCTGCTCCTGCTTTGAAATTCCGAAAGGGACGAAAATTAGACTGTCTAGCCTTAGCTTTGGCTTTGTCTTGAGGCAGGGCGTGGCCCTTACCTCCTGTAATGTCAGCGATAATTTCTTTCAAACCGGGCCCAAATAAAGTTTGCCCTTTGAAAGGTATATTAAGTAATTTGGACTTAGAAGTTACATCAGCTGACCAGGATTTTAGCCACAGCGCCCTACGTGCCTGAATGGCGAATCCTGAGTTCTTAGCCGTAAGTTTGGTTAAATGTACTACGGCCTCCGAAATGAATGAATTAGCTAGCTTAAGGACTCTAAGCCTGTCCGTAATGTCATCCAGCGTAGCTGAACTAAGGTTCTCTTCCAGAGACTCCATCCAAAATGCTGCCGCAGCCGTAATCGGCGCGATGCATGCAAGGGGTTGCAATATAAAACCTTGTTGAACAAACATTTTCTTAAGGTAACCCTCTAATTTTTTATCCATTGGATCTGAAAAAGCACAGCTATCCTCCACCGGGATAGTGGTACGCTTAGCTAAAGTAGAAACTGCTCCCTCCACCTTAGGGACCGTTTGCCATAAGTCCCGTGTGGTGGCGTCTATTGGAAACATCTTTCTAAATATTGGAGGGGGTGAGAACGGCACACCGGGTCTATCCCACTCCTTAGTAACAATTTCAGTTAGTCTCTTAGGTATAGGAAAAACGTCAGTACTCGCCGGTACCGCAAAGTATTTATCCAACCTACACAATTTCTCTGGTATTGCAACAGTGTTACAATCATTAAGAGCCGCTAAAACCTCCCCTAGTAATACACGGAGGTTCTCCAATTTAAATTTAAAATTTGAAATATCTGAATCCAATCTGTTTGGATCAGAACCGTCACCCACAGAATGAAGCTCTCCGTCCTCATGCTCTGCAAGCTGTGACGCAGTATCAGACATGGCTCTAGTATTATCAGCGCACTCTGTTCTCACCCCAGAGTGATCACGCTTGCCTCTTAGTTCTGGTAATTTAGCCAAAACTTCAGTCATAACAGTAGCCATATCTTGTAATGTTATCTGTAATGGCCGCCCAGATGTACTAGGCGCCACAATATCACGCACCTCCCGGGCGGGAGATGCAGGTACTGACACGTGAGGCGAGTTAGTCGGCATAACTCTCCCCTCGCTGTTTGGTGAAATTTGTTCAATTTGTACAGATTGGCTTTTATTTAAAGTAGCATCAATACAGTTAGTACATAAATTTCTATTGGGCTCCACCTTGGCATTGGAACAAATGACACAGGTATCTTCCTCTGAATCAGACATGTTTAACACACTAGCAAATAAACTTGCAACTTGGTTACAATCTTATTTAACAAAAACGTACTGTGCCTCAAAGAAGCACTAAACGATTAAATGACAGTTGAAATAATGAACTGAAAAACTGTTATAGCATCAATCCTTGAAAACAACACAACTTTTAGCAAAGGTTTGTTCCCATTAGTAAAGTAACAATAATTAAATTTGAAACGTAAAAATTACAGAACAACGTTTTTAATCACAGTCAATATATAAGTCTCACAGCTCTGCTGAGAGAATCTACCTCCCTTCAAAGAAGTTTGAAGACCCCTGAGTTCTGTTAGAGATGAACCGGATCATGCAGGAAATACAAGAGTAACTGACTGGAAATTTTTGATGCGTAGCAAAGAGCGCCAAAAACGGCCCCTCCCCCTCACACACAGCAGTGAGAGAGAAACGAAACTGTCACATTAAAACAAGCAACTGCCAAGTGGAAAAATAATGCCCAAACATTTATTCACTCAGTACCTCAGAAAATGCAAACGATTCTACATTCCAGCAAAAACGTTTAACATAATAAATACCTATTAAAAGGTTTAATGTACATTTTACAGAGTAATTCCAGTGAAGTACCATCCCCAGAATACTGAAGTGTAGAGTATACATACATGTCATTATAACGGTATGGCAGGATTTTCTCATCAATTCCATTCAGAAAATAAAAACTGCTACATACCTCAATGCAGATTCATCTGCCCGCTGTCCCCTGATCTGAAGCTTTTACCTCCCTCAGATGGCCGAGAAACAGCAATATGATCTTAACTACTCCGGTTAAAATCATAGTAAAAACTCTGGTAGATTCTTCTTCAAACTCTGCCAGAGAGGTAATAACACGCTCCGGTGCTATTGAAAAATAACAAACTTTTGATTGAAGTTATAAAAACTAAGTATAATCACCATAGTCCTCTCACAGATCCTATCTAGTCGTTGGGTGCAAGAGAATGACTGGGAGTGACGTAGAGGGGAGGAGCTATATGCAGCTCTGCTGGGTGAATCCTCTTGCATTTCCTGTTGGGGAGGAGTTATATCCCAGAAGTAATGATGACCCGTGGACTGATCACACATAACAGAAGAAAAGTTATTTTAAAATGAATATTGTTTCTGGCCACTTTGAAATGGCTGCCAAGCTCAGTCCACTGATGACATCATGATCTGGGCTGCATATGGCATCCAATCACAAAAGGCTCACTAGTTGGATTTAACAGACTCTCATTGCTATTCAGCAGAGCAGTGGCGTATTTAGGTTTTATACCATTCCGAAGGTCCATAAAGAGGGGTGTAAATACCCCCCGGGAAGACCGATTATAGCAGGTATTGAAGGACCTTTGGAGGGTATAGGACAATATATTGACCACTTTCTTAAATCTTTTGTCCAGTACTTAACTACTTATGTACAGGACACACCTGATTTTTTAAGAAAGATTAGTGGTATCAGTATTGAGGAGGATATGATTTTGGCAACAATTGACGTAGAGTCGCTGTATTAGAGTATTCCCTATACCAAGGGATTACAGGCTACACGATTTTTCTTACAGCAAAGGGGCAGCTCTTTTCAGAGACATACAGACTTTATCTGTGATCTTCTGGAATTTGCTTTAACTAACAACCTCTATGTATTCGATGATGTATATTTTCTCCAGATAAGGGGCACGGCTATGGGGGCGAAATTTGCGCCCTCATATGCGTGCCTCTATCTGGGATTCTGGGAGAATATCTATGTACTTTACTCAAACACAATGAGTGACCACGTCCCTATGTGGCTCCGCTTCCTAGACGACGTGTTCCTCTTGTGGAGGGGTACGGAATTACAATTGAGGTCCTTTGTTGAATCTATGAATAATGAGACATTTAATCTCAAGTTTACTCTTACCTGTGATCCTAAAACAATTAATTTTTTAGATGTGACTGTTACAGCACAAGAAGGAATTTTGGTAACAAAGGTTTACCGAAAAATTACCTCTACTAACAGTATACTGAGAGCTGACAGTTTTCATCCCAAACATCAAATTAGAGGCATTCTGGTGTCACAATTCTTTCGGGCTCAAAGGAATTGCACAACTAATAATGACTTTATTGAAGAGTCTAGAGAGCTGACAAAATGTTTCAGGGATAGAGGTTATCCAAAAAAACTGATTAGTCAGGCATACCAGCACCAAAGTGATCAGTCTCAATTAGGAAGTATTTTCAGTAATTCAGCGAATAAATCTTATAAGAGGGGAGGACAACAAGGGACAATACGTTTTTTAACAAGGTATAATGAGAGTTGGGATGACTTACGTAAAATAATGCAGCAGTATTGGCATATTCTTCAGACTGATACCAAACTAAATCAAATCCTTACTACCCAACCGCTTATAAAGATTTTTATTTTATAAATGCATTGAATATATATATATGAATGTATAATACTGGAATATTCCAAAATGTATCCAAGTCCCAAAATTATATGTAACTGCAAAATTGCAACAGTTTAGTTGTTTGTTTAGAGTTAGATACTTGTTGTATTATTCCAGGGTTTTTAATATATTAAATTTCCTTTATCAGTTCAGTGTATGTTCGTATATTTGCCGCAATCAGTTTTCTATGAAATGTCTTTATATGAAAAAGGCTTTTCCCAGCCGTTAATAAGCTCAGACAAGCCGTGACAATAAAGTAGCCAATCAGCTTACAGGTCTTGAATTCAAATTTCAGTCCAGTATACAGGCAATTTTTTATAGTCCACAATACTTTAATATACGCCCTTAAGCTTGTTTCGGTAGCGTTAATTATATTGTTCAAATTTCTTGAGTAACGTAAATTTTGTTAACTTTTAATAAACGTTAAGACTCTTAGTTTGGTGCAACTTTCTAACCTCACAGTTAGCGTGTAGGGGGGCTCTTACCTTTCTTGGTTCGTTCATCAGTTGCTGATATCCACTTAGGTGCAATCTGAGGTTTATTACCGTATTTCAGCTGTATTTGAGCTTACCCCTTATTTGTAACCGGGTATCTTGGAAAGTGCCCAACAGATTCCATGGTATATCCTTCAGCTGAATTCATGTCAGCTTTTTCAAATGCGGTTCCAGCTGTCAGTGCCGATCAGCCGTTCTGTAGTGAAAAACTTTTCTTTATCCGGGATTTTGCTGAACTCGTATCAGCTGTTTGTTAGCACAATTTCACAGTCTCAAACTTCCTTCAATTCTATCTGTCGGCTTGCTATATAATGTTGTGCCTAGTTTGTTACCCTCAATAGAAATATTAAGATCCAAAAAGTGTATTTCCTTTTTACTGTAAGTTAATTTGAATCTAACTGTTGTATCAGTACTATTGAATGTCTGGAACCACTGCTCAAGCTCTTGTTGCCCCCCACGCCATATTAAGAACACCTTGTCTATGTACCTTCTATAGAAGGTAATAGACTCATCACATTTACCCCAAAGATAATGTTTCTCGAAATGTGCCATAAAGATGTTCGCATATGACGGGGCCATACAAGAGCCCATAGCGGTGCCCGCTATCTGAAGATAAAAATTCTCTTCAAATCGAAAATAGTTCTTACACAGGCACAGCATTAGTAGCATTAGTAGAAATTCGATAGGAGGTCCACTGTATGTCTCTTTCTGAGTGAGGTGTTCCCTTACTGCTGCCATACCAACCGTATGTGGGATGATAGTGTATATACTGTTGACATCCAAGGTGACCAAAATGTCTCCTTCTTGGATGTCAACAGTTTTGAGACGCCTGATGAGGTCATTAGTATCCAGTAAGAAAGAATGGATGCTTCTAACCACTGGTTGGAGGAGAACATCTATGTATTGCGCAATGGGTTGTAATAATGAATGAACCGCCGACACTATCGGCCGTCCAGGAGGTTTGTGTAAAGTTTTGTGTATCTTCAGGATAGTATATAGAATTGGGATTCTAGGATCTACCGTGGTGCAAAAATCCTGAATTTGTTCAGACATAAATCCCTGTTCAACCCCAAATTGAATACACTTATCCACCTCTTTCTTGCAAATATGTGTAGGGTCAAGAAGTTTGCATGTATTCTGGTCAGCTAGTTCATCAAGAATGTCCCCTCTATAGTCAGAGTAGTCCAACAGGACTATGGCCCCGCCCTTATTGGCCGGCCTAATGACTATAGAGGGGTCATTCTGGAGAGTCCACCCAGACATATTTCTAGTGTAAGCCAACAGTGTCCTTTATCAAACATGGACAGGTGTATGTGTATGTGTGTATTTATCCTATGCCATGGGTTTGAGTAACCTTTTCAGATTTAAGCTGCATATAATAGGGTGGGTATGTGGTTCTACATGGGTCTCGGAGGACTGCAATGGATCATTAATGGTTGACAGAAGTCTCATATATTGACTGAGTATAATTTATTCACCAACATTCCAGTAAATATGAGAAGTACAACATCTGTAAACCACAATTTTTCTTGTTCCTTTTTTTCCCTTTGAGTAATAAGATCATGTATATTGTATAGGGGGTCCCTCAGAATATACTTTGTGAACAAATGCTTTATTGGCTGATAGTGAAGTCTATAAGTGCTATATTTTATTACATTTTAGTTATTGCAAATTTTGCTTAAATAGCACTTATTGAATCATTCTTATTTTAGCATTATAGGAGGTTTAGAGGGGTACTTGTAGCGAACAGGTGGCAGTTGACAGTAAGCCTTAGGACACACACTAATGTTCTTGAAGCTATGATATTTTGAATGGTTTGTTACACTCATTCATTAACTGAGAAGTGTCAATCTGCCGGTTTGGTTGCCATGGTTACCCCCTCCTACCTCCGATATAACATTCTTCTTTTTTGTTTAGAAATTGGGCTAGGATACACTTGGGATGATGACACTGTATTAGAGTGTATGTAATCTGATGATATGTATAATAAGTAGGATTCCTTTGCGTGATCACATATCTATTTAATATATGGCCAAAGGTATACGAAACCGGATGTTTGGTTTTGTTGGCATGGAAACGTATGTGCACTATTATATTGATCACATAAATAATGATTAATGTTTATTTCTGAACACTGTTTTATGTTCATCATGTAGTACGTTTGTCCTATACACACTAGTCTTTGATATACACTTTTGTTGGGACCTTAGGTGTCCGTTTATGTTATTGAAGCCGGTTAGATACGGCGATACCGGAAGTGACGTAATTGCCCTTCCGGTAACACGAAACAGTGGAACGCAGCAGTGCATTCCAGCTACTCACTTTGGCGCTTTTTTCATTAATACACAGGTTGGAGTGTGTTTGTTGTAATTAAGAATTGATTTGTTTGCCTATATCTTGTGTGTTTTTTTGTCATTTTATGTTATGCTGATGAAGGGTAGTGTATACCTGAAAATGTTTCATTAAACTTTATCTCTGTTGTTCCTTAAAAAAGTCCTGTGAGTGCATTTGTTTGTGTGGATATTTGCTGGTATTCTTGCACCCAGGCAGTTGGCATTGATGGTTGTAAGCTGCTGAAAGAGTGTGTATGTATATATATATTTATATATATATATATATATATATATATATATATATATTATTTTTTTATTTTTTTTTATTAAAGGGACACTCCGGTCAAGATGAATTATATCTTTGGATAGAAACATATTTGGAATAAACATGCATTGGCAAAAATGTTTCAAGTAAAAGTTATCACTATTTTAGTGATAATATTTTTCTCTGCACGTGCATGTGAAGCATAATTAGATATTCTCAGTGCACCAGCATTTTAAACACTGCAGCTGCTCATAGCACCAGTGGGTCTTGTATCATTTCAGCAATGAACAAATTGAATCATTACCAGATGGTAAAAGCACCTTAGGCTCTCTGAGCAAGTGCTGTGTTTAAAATGCTGGTGCACTGTGCATACTTAAATACACTTTTGAAACAACTATAACTTTTATTAGAAGCATTTTTTCTAATACATTATACAACAAAATTGCTTCTACTCAAAACTGAAATGACATACACGTGAATTCCAAATATCGCTGGAATGTCCCTTTAAGGTCATGTGACCCACACCCCTAACCACATCCTCAACCACGCCCATTTGCAAGTGTCAGATAATCGGCTGTGCAAAAGGTAGCAACCCTACTTTCTAAACATGTTAAAGGTTTCTTCCCTTGTGAATCCTTTCATGAGTTTTCAGACTACTCTTTTTTGTAAAACTTTTCCACACTCTGTACATGTGAAAGGCTTTTCTCCTGTGTGAATCCTTTCATGAGTTTTCAGATTACTCTTTTTTATAAAACTTTTTCCACACTCTGTACATGTAAAAGGCTTTTCTCCTGTGTGATTCATTTCATGAATTTTCAGACTCCTCTTATTTGTAAAGCGTTTTCCACATTCTGTACATGTGAAAGGCTTTTCCCCTGTGTGAATCCTTTCATGAGTTTTCAGACTACTCTTTTCTGTAAAACTTCTTCCACACTCTGTACATGTGAACGGCTTTTCCCCTGTGTGAATCATTTCATGAGCTTTCAGTTGACCCTTATTTGTAAAGCTTTTTCCACACTCTGTACATGTGAAAGGCTTTTCCCCTGTGTGAATCCTTTCATGAGTTTTCAGACTACTCTTTTCTGTAAAACTTCTTCCACACTTTGTACATGTGAAAGGCTTTTTCCCTGTGTGAATCATTTCATGAGTTTTCAGTTGACTCTTATTTGTAAAGCGTTTTCCACATTCTGTACATGTGAAAGGCTTTTCTCCTGTGTGATTCCTTTCATGAGTTTTCAGACTACTCTTTTCTGTAAAACTTTTTTCACACTCTGTACATGTGAAAGGCTTTTCCCCTGTGTGAATCATTTCATGAGTTTTCAGACTACTCTTTTCCTTAAAACTTTTTCCACACTCTGTACATGTGAAAGGCCTTTCCCCTGTATGAATCATTTCATGAGTTTCCAGTTTACTCTTATTTGTAAAGCTTTTTCCACACTCTGTACATGTGAAAGGCTTTTCCCCTGTGTGAATCATTTCATGAGTTTTCAGACTACTCTTTTTTGTAAAACTTTTTTCACACTCTGTACATGTAAAAGGCTTTTCTCCTGTGTGATTCATTTCATGAATTTTCAGACTCCTCTTTTCTGTAAAACATTTTCCACACTCTGTACATGTGAAAGGCTTTTCCCCTGTGTGCATCCTTTCATGAGTTTTCAGACTACTCTTTTCTATAAAACTTTTTCCACACTCTGTACATGTGAAAGGCTTTTCCCCTGTGTGAATCCTTTCATGCTTTTTCAGATTACTCTTTTCTGTAAAACTTTTTCCACACTCTGTACATGTGAAATATTTTTCCCCTGTGTGAATCCTTTCATGCTTTTTCAGAGTACCCTTTTCTGTAAAACTTTTTCCACACTCTGTACATATGAAAGGTTTTTCCCCTGTGTGAATCATTTCATGAGTTTTCAGAATTCTCTTTTCTGTAAAACTTTTTCCACACTCTGTACATGTGAAAGGCTTTTCCCCTGTGTGAATCCTTTCATGAGTTTTCAGACTATTCTTTTCCTTAAAACTTTTTCCACACTCTGTACATGTGAAAGGCCTTTCCCCTGTATGAATCATTTCATGAGTTTCCAGTATACTCTTATTTGTAAAGCTTTTTCCACACTCTGTACATGTGAAAGGCTTTTCTCCTGTGTGAATCCTTTCATGAGTTTTCATACTACTATTTTTTGTAAAACTTTTTCCACACTCTGTACATGTGAAAGGCCTTTCCCTGTGTGAATCCTTTCATGAGTTTTCAGATTACTCTTTTCTGTAAAACTTTTTCCACACTCTGTACATGTGAAAGGCCTTTCCCCTGTGTGAATCCTTTCATGAGTTTTCAGATTACTCTTTTCTGTAAAACTTTTTCCACACTCTGTACATGTGTGTGGTTTCTCACCTGTGTGAATTTTGTGGTGTTCTAGTAGATGTGACTTAGATCTAAGCTTTTCCTCACATTCTGTAGATTTGAATGGTTTCTCCTTTGTATGACTTATTTGGCTAGACTGTAGATTTTTCCCTTCTTTAATATATTTTGAAATCTCAGTAAATGTGTGTGGTTTATCCTCAGGGATAATAATTTCACTAGATAAGGCATAAACGGTGTCCTCTTGTTTGATGTCTAAATTACTCTCTGTACATAATGATTGCTGCCCAGTTCCTGGCAATACACCATCTCCTTTAAATATCTGCTGTGATATCCCAAATGTTTGTGAATAGTCATTGGTTTCTAAGACTTTTGGAGTTTTCGGTATCATTCTGATGCTTCCTGTAGTGAAGGATAGATATGAACTATTGACGTGTTTGTCTACATAAAAATAAATGGAATAAAGAAAAAAAAGAATGTTTATTCTTTATAATATAATCCATCTCAATAAAAAAACATTTTTTATACTTATTTACCTGTAATCACAAATTAAAAAAGGATGACATAGAATGTAGACATTACTACATCATAGTAACCTAAATTACTGATGAAAAAAAGTTATAGGGCCGTATTAAACAAGGTACGTGTGGATAATGTTCTCAGCCAGGGAACAAGTACATCTGTATTCTGGGCAAGAGAGGTGCATCCACCATTCTCATTTAACAATCAACTGCACATACAGCTCTGCCCGGCTCATGCTCAACCAGTTGGGTGAGAACATGATGCCTTAATCATCACAGACTAATGATAAGTGTGAGATGTTTTCAGAGGGTGTGGTTGTTTGATTTATATAAACAGCCAAAAACAGAATTTATGCTTACCTGATAAATTACTTTCTCTTACGGTGTATCCAGTCCACGGTTTCATCCTTACTTTGGGATATTCTCAATCCCTACAGGAAGTGGCAAAGAGAGCACACAGCAAAGCTGTCCATATAGTTCCCCTCAGGCTCCACCCCCCAGTCATTCGATCGACCGTTAGGAGAAAAAGGAGGAACCATAGGGTGCAGTGGTGACTGTAGTTATTTTAAAAATTAAATTTGAACCTGACTGAATTGCCAGGGCGGGCCATGGACTGGATACACCGTAAGAGAAAGTAATTTATCAGGTAAGCATACATTCTGTTTTCTCTTACTTGGTGTATCCAGTCCACGGTTTCATCCTTACTTGTGGGATAACAATACCAAAGCTTTAGGACACGGATGAAGGGAGGGAACAAGTCAGGTAACCTAAACGGAAGGCACCACTGCTTGCAACACCTTTCTCCCAAAAATAGCCTCCGAAGAAGCAAAAGTATCAAATTTGTAAAATTTGGCGAATGTATGCAGGGAAGACCAAGTCGCTGCCTTACAAATCTGTTCAACAGAAGCCTAATTCCTGAAAGCCCATGTGGAAGCCACAGCTCTGGTGGAATGAGCTGTAATTCGTTCAGGAGGCTGCTGTCCAGCAGTCTCATAAGCCAATCAGATGATGCTTTTCAGCCAGAAGGAAAGAGAGGTAGCAGTCGCTTTCTGACCTCTCCTTTTACCAGAATAGACAACAAACAAGGATGATGTTTGTCTGAAATCTTTAGTTGCTTTTAAATAGAATTTCAAAGCACGAACCACGTCAAGATTGTGCAAAAGTCGTTCCTTCTTAGAAACTGGATTAGGACACAGAGAAGGAACAATGATTTCCTGGTTAATATTCTTATTATAAACCACTTTTGGAAGGAAACCAGGTTTGGTACGCAAAACAACCTTATCTGCATGGAACACCAGATAGGGTGAATTACACTGCAAAGCAGACAATTCAGAAACTCTTCGAGCAGAAGAAATGGCTACTAAAAACAAAACTTTCCAAGATAATAACTTAATATCTATGGAATGCAAAGGTTCAAACGGAACCCCTTGAAGAACTGAAATAACTACATTTAGACTCCATGGAGGAGCCACAGGCTTGTAAACAGGCTTGATTTTAACTAGGGCCTGTGCAAACACCTGAACGTCTGGTACAGCTGCCAGACGCTTATGTAACAGGATAGACAGAGCAGATATCTGTCCCTTTAAGGAACTAGCTGACAGACCTTTCTCCAATCCTTCGTGGAGAAAAGACAATATCCTTGGAATCCTAACCTTACTCCACGAGTAACCCTTGGATTCACACCAACAAAGATATTTCCACCATATCTTATGGTAAATTTTCCTGGTGACAGGCTTTCTGGCCTGAATCAGAGTATCTATAACTGATTCAGAGAAACCACGCTTAGCTAGAATTAAGCGTTCAATCTCCAAGCAGTCAGTTGCAGAGAAACTAGATTTGGATGCTTGAAAGGACCTTGAATTAGAAGATTGCAGATAGATGGCAGGAGTGATCCTCCACCCATTTGATGATCTTGGATACTTCCTTCATCGCTAGGGAACTCTTTGTTCCTCCCTGATGATTGATGTACGCTACAGTCGGATGTCCGACTGCAATCTGATGAATTTGGCCTCCGCTAGTTGAAGCCACGCCTGGAGCGTATTGAATATCGCTCTCAGTTCCAAAATGTTTATCGGGAGAAGAGATTCTTCCCGAGACCATAGACCCTGAGCTTTCAGGGAGTCCCCAGACAGCACCCCAGCCTAACAGACTGGCATCGGTCATGACAATGATCCACTCCAGTCTGCGGAAACTCATTCCCTGAGACAGGTGATCCTGAGACAACCACCAGAGAAGAGAGTCTCTGGTTTTCTGGTCCATTTGTATTTGAGGAGACAAATCTGCATAATCCCCATTCCACTGTTTGAGCATGCACAGTTGCAGTGGTCTGAGATGAATTCGGGCAAAAGGGACTACGTCCATTGCCGCAACCATTAAACCGATTACCTCCATGCACTGAGCCACAGAAGGCCGAGGAATGGAATGAAGAACTGGGGCAAGTATTCAACAGTTTTGACTTCCTGACCTCTGTCAGAAAGATTTTCATTTCTACCGAGTCTATTAGTGTTCCCAGGAAGGGAACCCTTGTGAGCGGGGACAGAGAACTCTTTTCTACATTCACCTTCCACCCGTGAGACCTTAGAAAGGCCAGGACAATGTCCCGTATGAGCCTTGGCTCTGTGAAAAGACGACGCCTGTATTAAGATGTCGTCTAGGGTAAGGTGCTACTGCAATGCCCCGCGGTCTTAGTACCGCCAGAAGGGACCCTAACACCTTTGTGAAAATTCTGGGACCGTTGGCCAACCCGAAAGGAAGGGCCACAAACTGGTAATGTTTGTCCAGAAAAGCAAACCTTAGGAACTGATGGTGATCTTTGTGGATAGGAATATGTAGGTACGCATCCTTTAGATCCACGGTAGTCATATATTGACCTTCTTGGATAATCGGCAAGATTGTCCGAATGGTTTCCATCTTGAAAGACGGAACTCTGAGGAATTTGTTTAGAATTTTTAGATGCAGGATTGGCCTGAAAGTTCCTTCCTTTTTGGGAACTACAAACAGGTTTGAGTAAAATAGAAAAGCAACGTCCCAAGCACCCGGCAGCTGTATGTCAGCAAACATAGAAAGAAGGACAAGACTCAGGCTTACTAAGTTTTTTGGCGTTCGTGTATTTCAATCAATCAAGATGTGGCATAAATGCAGGTAATAGACAGGCAACAGCTATAGGGTCAAACGCGTTTCATATAAGTAATATAAACTTCATCAGTGACCATACCTGATTTCCCATAATGCCTGTTAATTTAAAGGGATTACAAAAACACGCCCTTCCTTATTCTACCAATTAAATTATTTAACACTATTATGGGCGTGCATGTGGGGGGATGTGTAATTAGAATGTGAACACAATAGAAAAAATTAACTCCTTCTTATCCAAGAGCTCAAGCTATTCTATATACATATTTCACTTGTACTTTTATTCATAAATTGGACTTGCTCAAAAAAATATAATGTTTCATAATATAAACAGAATTAATGCTGGGTATTAAATAAACCCAACATAAGCTAGTATCAAATTAGATCAAAATTTAAATATCTGATTAATTTCTAATGGTTGTCAACAAACAATTTGACATCCCATTCAGAATTCAAACCTGCTGGCATCCTGGTATCCAGCTGAAATATCCAGAATATTTCTCTTTTACTTAAAGTAATGGCTCTGTTTCCACCTCTTGGATGTCTGGAAATCAGCTGGATACCCTGGAATGTCAGCAGGGAACTGTCAGAGTTATGTACCTTTTTAAAGTGCAGGGAGATTGGCGTAGTTGATTCAGGGTCCTTAATTGAACGTAAATGTTCTAGGATCCTATCTTTTAAGGCCGTTGTCGTTTGACCTACATATTGCTTATAGCACCCCCTGCAGGTCAAAAGGTATATGGACATAACATGAATTGCATGTTATGTGTTCCTGTATCTTAAATTGTTTTTTTGTTTACAAGAAGTATACAAAATCAGTTCCAAGTGTGGCATAGGAGCATGATTTACATCTCCTACTGCCACACTTGAAAAAACCTGGTTTTATGGACAACCAATTAGTACTTTTGACCCCTGGCAACATTGAAGGTGACAAAATGTTGCCAAGAGTCTTAGCTTTACGTGAAACAAAATGAATCCCTTCTTTCAATACAGGTTGTAGGGCTTCATCAGTCTCTAGGATTGGAAGCGCTTTACGAATAATGTTACAAATTACACCATATTCTTCACTGTAAGTTGTTATAAATTTTGGCTTAGAAAGCCTTTTTGTGTCTTTTGGTCTCCTTGTATGAAACAAGGTAGACCTGTCAATCTTGTCAATCTCCTCTTTAGTTGTCATTAATGTTTCCCTACAATAACCTCTCTCAATTAATCTGTTTGTCAAATCTTCTGAGTGTTTATTGTAAACCTGAGTTTTAGTGCAATTCCTTCTGACCCTAATGTACTGGCTTTTGGGTATTGATTTAATGATATGTTTTGGGTGACAAGATTGAGCATTTAATATGGTGTTTCCCGCTGTATCTTTGCGGAATAGTTCCACATCAATGCTCGAGCCAGCCACGTTAGACACTAATCTGATGTCCAAAAAGGACATTGAAGTTTTACTCATGTCCATGGTAAATTTCAAGTTCATTGAATTATCATGAAGGTATTCTAAAAATGTTTCAATCAAATCTTCAGGACCTTTCCAGATTAATAACATGTCGTCAATGAAGCGACCAAAAAATACATTTAAGATACAGGAACACATAACATGCAATTCATGTTATGTCATATACCTTTTGACCTGCAGGGGGTGCTATAAGCAATATGTAGGTCAAACGACAAGGGCCTTAAAAGATAGGATCCTAGAACATTTACGTTCAATTAAGGACCCTGAATCAACTACGCCAATCTCCCTGCACTTTAAAAAGGTACATAACTCTGACAGTTCCCTGCTGACATTCCAGGGTATCCAGCTGATTTCCAGACATCCAAGAGGTGGAAACAGAGCCATTACTTTAAGTAAAAGAGACATATTCTGGATATTTCAGCTGGATACCAGGATGCCAGCAGGTTTGAATTCTGAATGGGATGTCAAATTGTTTGTTGACACCCATTAGAAATTAATCAGATATTTAAATTTTGATCTAATTTGATACTAGCTTATGTTGGGTTTATTTAATACCCAGCATTAATTCTGTTATATTATGAAACATTATATTTTTTTGAGCAAGTCCAATTTATGAATAAAAGTACAAGTGAAATATGTATATAGAATAGCTTGAGCTCTTGGATAAGAAGGAGTTAATTTTTTCTATTGTGTTCACATTCTAATTACACATCCCCCACATGCACGCCCATAAAAGTGTTAAATAATTTAATTGGTAGAATAAGGAAGGGCGTGTTTTTGTAATCCCTTTAAATTAACAGGCATTATGGGAAATCAGGTATGGTCACTGATGAAGTTTATATTACTTATATGAAACGCGTTTGACCCTATAGCTGTTGCCTGTCTATTACCTGCATTTATGCCACATCTTTGATTGATTGAAATACACGAACGCCAAAAAACTTAGTAAGCCTGAGTCTTGTCCTTCTTTCTATGTTTGCTGACATACAGCTGCCGGGTGCTTGGGACGTTGCTTTTCTATTTTGATTCCTAAGCGGTGGTGGATCGCTTTACTCTTAGCACCGGCACAGCTGTTTTCTTCAAGACACGTCATTGGGACGTCAAAGAGGGGGTGTGCCGCCTACGTGAAGCACGCAACACAGTAATCGGCCACACACAGTGAGAGTCTGAGCGCTCCCTGGATGCTGCATTAGGTTTTAGTAAAAGCCCAGTCCTTGTTCTGCAATTTGAACTGGGTGTATCACTCCCATTTTTAGAAGATCTTCTACACAGCGTAAGAACGCCTGTTTCTTTGTTTGGTCTGAAGACAAACGAGAAATGTGGAACCTTCCCCTTGGGGGAGAATCCTTGAATTCTAGAAGGTAGCCCTGAGCAACTATTTCTAATGCCCAGGAATCTGGAACATCTCTTGCCCAAGCCTGAGCAAAGAGAGAAAGTCTGCCCCCTACTAGATCCGATCCCGGATCGGGGGCTACCCCTTCATGCTGTCTTGCACATGATCCCAATGCTTTGAAATGATTGCACACAAATTTTCAAGTCAATTAACCCCTTATTGCCCAAACCAGAGCCAATTGTAGTAAACTACCGGTTTAACACACTACAGCACGGTGCCACAGTCTTTGCTGTGGCCCTACCTTCCTTTTGGGTTATTTGTAGAAGAATATAAGCCTCCCTGAAGTCCTCCTGCACTCTTAGGACTCTACACGTGAAGCTGCCTTGCAAAACAACTGCGCAACTGAGGCGCGAAAATGAGGCCCCCTCCCTCTTCATTCCAGAGTTATGGGGCCTTCCTGAGTCAGATTAGGTGTCTTACAATATGCCAGGCGTAATAAAAACCCCAAAAGTGTTATCAACGTCTAAAACACTGAACAAATATAAGATTACCCTAATAAAGTAATCGATTTAGCCCATCACAGTGTCTACCAGTATTTAAGCCCTTAACTGAAGCCATCCTTTTATACTGCGTCTCAGAAAATGGCTTACCTTCCCACATCGGGATTTCTATCAGTCTTCTAGCATTACCGGGTCTTGTTAGAAAAAATGACTGAGCATACCTGAAGCAGTTAAGCCTGCAAACTGTTCCCCCCAACTGAAGTTCTCCGGTACTCAACAGTCCTGTGTGGGAACAGCAGTGGATTTTAGTTACAACATGCTAAAATCTTTTTCCTCTCAGCAGAAATCTTCATCACTTTATGCCTCAGAGTAAATAGTACAAACCGGCACTATTTTAAAATAACAAACTCTTGATTGAAGAAATAAAAACTACAAATCTAACACCACATACTCTTTACCCTCCCGTGGAGATGCTACTTGTTAGAGCGGCAAAGAGAATGACTGGGGGGGGCGGAACCTGAGGGGAGCTATATTGACAGCTTTGCTGTGTGCTCTCTTTGCCACTTCCTGTAGGGATTGAGAATATCCCACAAGTAAGGATGAAACCGTGGACTGGATACACCAAGTAAGAGAAAACATAATTTATGCTTACCTGATAAATTTATTTCTCTCGTAGTGTATCCAGTCCACGGATCATCCATTACTTGTGGGATATTCTCCTTCCCAACAGGAAGTTGCAAGAGGATCACCCACAGCAGAGCTGCTATATAGCTCCTCCCCTCACTGCCATATCCAGTCATTCGACCGAAACAAGCCGAGAAAGGAGAAACCATAGGGTGCAGTGGTGACTGAAGTTTAATTAAAATTTAGACCTGCCTGAAAAAGACAGGGCGGGCCGTGGACTGGATACAATACAAGAGAAATAAATTTATCAGGTAAGCATAAATGATGTTTTCTCTTGTTAAGTGTATCCAGTCCACGGATCATCCATTACTTGTGGGATACCAATACCAAAGCTAAAGTACACGGATGATGTGAGGGACAAGGCAGGAACTTAAACGGAAGGAACCACTGCCTGTAGAACCTTTCTCCCAAAAACAGCCTCCGAAGAAGCAAAAGTTTTAAATTTGTAAAATTTGGAAAAGGTATGAAGCAAAGACCAAGTCGCAGCCTTGCAAATCTGTTCAACAGAGGCCTAATTTTTAAAGGCCCAGGTGGAAGCCACAGCTCTAGTAGAATGAGCTGTAATCCTTTCAGGAGGCTGCTGTCCAGCAGTCTCATAGGCTAAACGGATTATACTCCGAAGCCAAAAAGAAAGAGAGGTTGCCGAGGCCTTTTGACCTCTCCTCTGTCCAGAGTAAACAACAAACAGGTTAGATGTTTGACGAAAATCTTTAGTAGCCTGTAAGTAAAACTTCAAGACACGGACTACGTCTAGATTATGCAAAAGACGTTCCTTCTTTGAAGAAGGATTAGGACATAATGATGGAACAACAATCTCTTGATTGATATTCTTGTTAGAAACCACCTTAGGTAAAAACCCAGGTTTTGTACGCAGAACTACTTTATCTGAATGAAAGATCAGATAAGATCAGATAAGGAGAATCACAATGTAAGGCAGATAACTCTGAGACTCTTCGAGCCGAGGAAATAGCCATCAGAAAAAGAACTTTCCATGATAGAAGTTTGATATCAATAGAATGAAGGGGTTCAAACGGAACCCCTTGAAGAACTTTAAAAACCAAGTTTAAGCTCCATGGAGGAGCAACAGGTTTAAACACAGGCTTAATTCTAACTAAAGCCTGACAAAATGCCTGAACGTCTGGAACTTCTGCCAGACGCTTGTGTAAAAGAATAGACAGAGCAGAAATCTGTCCCTTTAAAGAACTAGCTGATAATCCTTTGTCCAAACCCTCTTGGAGGAAGGACAATATCCTAGGAATCCTAACCCTACTCCATGAGTAATTCTTGGATTCACACCAATGAAGATATTTACGCCATATCTTGTGGTAAATTTTCCTGGTGACAGGCTTTCGTGCCTGTATTAAGGTATCAATTACTGACTCAGAGAAGCCATGCTTTGATAGGATCAAGCGTTCAATCTCCATGCAGTCAGTCTCATAGAAAGTAGATTCGGATGATTGAAAGGACCTTGTATTAGAAGGTCTTGTCTCAGAGGCAGAGTCCATGGTGGAAAGGATGACATGTCCACTAGGTCTGCATACCAGGTCCTGCATGGCCACGCAGGCGCTATCAATATCACTGATGCTCTCTCCTGTTTGATTTTGGCAATCAGACGAGGGAGCAGAGGAAACGGTGGAAACACTTAAGAAAGGTTGAAGAACCAAGGCGCTGCTAGAGCATCAATCTGTGCTGCTTCTGGGTCCCTGGACCTGGATCCGTAACAAGGAAGCTTGGCGTTCTGGCGAGACGCCATGAGATCCAATTCTGGTTTGCCCCAACGGAGAACCAATTGAGCAAACACCTCCGGATGGAGTTCCCACTCCCCCGGATGAAAAGTCTGACGACTTAGAAAATCCACCTCCCAGTTCTCTACACCTGGGATATGGATCGCTGACAGGTGGCAAGAGTGATTCTCTGCCCAGCGAATTATCTTGGAGACTTCTGACATCGCTAGGGAACTCCTGGTTCCCCCTTGATGGTTGATGTAAGCCACAGTCGAGATGTTGTCCGACTGAAATCTGATGAACCTCAGTGTTGCCTAAACTGAGGCCAAGCTAGAAGAGCATTGAATATTGCTCTTAAACTCCAGAATATTTATTGGGAGGAGTTTCTCCTCCTGAGTCCATGAACCCTGAGCCCTTCAGGGAGTTCCAGACTGCAACCCCAACCTAGAAGGATGGCATCTGTTGTTACAATTGTCCAATCTGATCTGCGAAAGGTCATACCTATGGACAGATGGACCCGAGATAACCACCAGAGAAGAGAATCTCTGGTTTCTGATCCAGATTTAGTAGAGGGGACAAATCTGTGTAATCCCCATTCCACTGACTGAGCATGCATAATTGCAAGCGGTCTGAGATGCAGGCGCGCAAATGGCACTATGTCCATCGCCGCTAGCATTAAGCCAATTAGTTCCATGCACTTGAGCCACCGTGGGGCGCGGAATGGAGTGAAGAACCCGGCAAGCATATTATGAATTTTTGATAACCTGGACTCCGTCAGGTAAATTTTCATTTCTATAGAATCTATTAGAGTCCCTAGGAAGGAAACCCTTGTGAGAGGAGAAGAGAACTCTTTTCTTCGTTCACCTTCTTCCACCCATGCGACCTCAGGAATGCCAGAACTATCTCTGTATGAGATTTGGCAATTTGAAAGCTTGACGCCTGTATCAGGATGTCGTCTAGGTAAGGAGCCACCGCTATGCCTCGCGGTCTTAGAACCGCCAGAAGGGAGCCCAGAACCATTGTAAAAATTCTTGGGGCTGTAGCCAACCCGAATGGAAGAGCTACAAATTGGTAATGCCTGTCTAGAAAGGCAAACCTCAGGAACCGATGATGATTCTTGTGAATCGAATGTGAAGGTAGGCATCCTTTAAGTCCTACTG
The DNA here is from genome assembly GCF_027579735.1 of Bombina bombina. Lineage (NCBI taxonomy): Eukaryota > Metazoa > Chordata > Amphibia > Anura > Bombinatoridae > Bombina > Bombina bombina. The sequence goes on from NC_069503.1 coordinate 97,069,074, forward strand.
TGGTCATGTACTGACCCTCTTGGATCATGGGTAAAATGGTTCGAATAGTTTCCATCTTGAATGATGGAACTCTGAGGAATTTGTTTAGGATCTTTAGATCCAAAATGGTCTGAAGGTTCCCTCTTTTTTGGGAACCACAAACAGATTTGAATAAAACCCCTGTCCTTGTTCTGTCCACGGAACTGGATGGATCACTCCCATTACAAGGAGGTCTTGTACGCAGCTTAGGAATGCCTCTTTCTTTATCTGGTTTGCAGATAATCTTGAAAGGTGAAATCTCCCTTGTGGAGGAGAAGCTTTGAAGTCCAGAAGATATCCCTGAGATATGATCTCCAACGCCCAGGGATCCTGAACATCTCTTGCCCACGCCTGGCGAAGAGAGAAGAGTCTGCCCCCCTACTAGATCCGTTGCTGATAGGGGCCGCTCTTCATGCTGTCTTGGAGGCAGCAGCAGGCTTTCTGGCCTGCTTGCCCTTGTTCCAGGACTGGTTAGGTTTCCCAGGCCTGCTTGGATTGAGCAAAAGTTCCCTCTTGTTTTGAAGCAGAGGAGTTGATGCTGCACCTGCCCTTGAAATTTCGAAAGGCACGAAAATTAGACTGTCTTGGCCCTTGATTTGGCCCTGTCCTGAGGAAGGGTATGACCCTTACATCCACTAATGTCAGCAATAATTTCTTTCAAACCAGGCCCGAATAAGGTCTGCCCCTTGAAAGGAATGTTGAGTAATTAGACTTTGAAGTCACATCAGCTGACCAGGATTTAGCATAGTCAAATGAATCAAGTTCGTTTAGTCAAATGAACAATGGCATCAGAAACAAATGAGTTAGCTAGCTTAAGTGTTCTAAGCTTGTCAATAATTTCAGTCAATGGAGCTGTATGGATGGCCTCTTCCAGGGCCTCAAACCAGAACGCCGCCTGCAGCAGTGACAGGCGCAAGGCATGCAAGGGGCTGTAAAATAAAACCTTGTTGAATAAACATTTTCTTAAGGTAACCCTCTAATTTTTTATCCATTGGATCTGAAAAAGCAAAACTGTCCTCAACCGGGATAGTGGTACGCTTTGCTAAAATAGAAACTGCTCCCTCCACCTTAGGGACTGTCTGCCATAAGTCCCGTGTAGTGGCATCTATTGGAAACATTTTTCTAAATATAGGAGGTGGGGAAAAGGGCACACCGGGTCTATCCCACTCCTTACTAATAATTTCTGTAAGTCTTTTAGGTATTGGAAAAACATCAGTACTCACCTGCACTGCATAGTATTTATCCAGTCTACACAATTTCTCTGGCACTGCAATTGTGTCACAGTCATTCAGAGCAGCTAATACCTCCCAAGCAATACACGGAGGTTTCTCAAGCTTAAATTTAAAATTAGAAATCTCTGAATCATGTCTCCCCGATTCAGAGACGTCACCCACAGACTGAAGCTCTCCGTCCTCAGTTCTGCATATTGTGACGCAGTATCAGACATGGCTCTTACAGCATCTGCGCGCTCTGTATCTCGTCTAACCCCAGAGCTATCGCGCTTGCCTCTCAATTCAGGCAATCTGGCTAATACCTCTGACAGGGTATTATTCATGATTGCAGCCATGTCCTGCAAAGTAATCGCTATGGCGTCCCTGATGTACTTGGCGCCATATTAGCGTGCGTCCCTTGAGCGGGAGGCGAAGGGTCCGACACGTGTGGAGAGTTAGGTCTGGGCTGCATAACTTCCCCCTCGACAGACCCCTCTGGTGACAATTCTTTTATAGATAAAGACTGATCTTTACTGTTTAAGGTGAAATCAATACATTTAGTACACATTCTCCTATGGGGCTCCACCATAGCTTTTAAACATAATTGAACAAGTAGTTTCCTCTGTGTCAGACATGTTTTATACAGACTAGCAATGAGACTAGCAAGCTTGGAAAACATTAAACCAAGTTAACAAGCAATATAAAAAACGTTACTGTGCCTTTAAGAGAAACAAATTTTGCTAAAATTTGAAATAACAGTGAAAAAAAGGCCAGTTACACTAAAGAAATTTTTTCAGTGTATGTAACAAGTTAGTAGAGCATTGCACCCACTTGCAAATGGATGATTAACCCCTTAATACCAAAAACGGAATAATAAATGACAAAAACGTTTTTAAACACAGTCACAACAACTGCCACAGGTCTACTGTGGTTGTTACCCTCCTCCTTTTGAGCCCTTCAGAGATGTCCTGTATCATGCAGAAGGAAGCTGAGTGTCTCTGTCTGTAATTCTAGCTGCGCAGAAAAGCGCTAAAATAGGCCCCTCCCACTCATATTACAACAGTGGAAAGCCTCAGGAAACTGTTTCTAGGCAAAAATCAAGCCAACCATGTGGAAAAAAACTTGGCCCAATAAGTTTTGTCACCAAAACATATATAAAAACGATTAACATGCCAGCAAAACGTTTTATATTACATTTTTATAAGAGTATGTATCTCTGTTAATAAGCCTGATACAGGTCGCTATTAAATCACTGCATTTAGGCTTAACTTACATTAATCCGGTATCAGCAGCATTTTTCTAGCAAATTCCATCCCTAGAAAACATAATTTATGCTTACCTGATAAATTCCTTTCTTCTGTTGTGTGATCAGTCCACGGGTCATCATTACTTCTGGGATATAACTCCTCCCCACAGGAAATGCAAGAGGATTCACCCAGCAGAGCTGCATATAGCTCCTCCCCTCTACGTCAGTCCCGCTCATTCGACCAAGAATCAACGAGAAAGGAGTAACCAAGGGTGAAGTGGTGACTGAGTATAATTTAAAAGATATTTACCTGCCTTAAAAACAGGGCGGGCCGTGGACTGATCACACAACAGAAGAAGGAATTTAACAGGTAAGCATAAATTATGGTTTCTTCTGTTATGTGTGGATCAGTCCACGGGTCATCATTACTTCTGGGATACCAATACCAAAGCAAAAGTACACGGATGACGGGAGGGATAGGCAGGCTCATTATACAGAAGGAACCACTGCCTGAAGAACCTTTCTCCCAAAAATAGCCTCCGAAGAAGCAAAAAGTGTCAAATTTGTAAAATTTGGAAAAAGTATGAAGCGAAGACCAAGTTGCAGCCTTGCAAATCTGTTCAACAGAGGCCTCATTCTTAAAGGCCCAAGTGGAAGCCACAGCTCTAGTGGAGTGAGCTGTAATTCTTTCAGGAGGCTGCTGTCCAGCAGTCTCATAGGCTAAACGTATTATGCTACGAAGCCAAAAAGAGAGAGAGGTAGCAGAAGCTTTTTGACCTCTCCTCTGTCCAGAATAAACGACAAACAGGGAAGAAGTTTGGCGAAAATCTTTAGTTGCCTGCAAGTAGAACTTGAGGGCACGAACTACATCCAGATTGTGTAGAAGACGTTCCTTCTTTGAAGAAGGATTTGGACACAAGGATGGAACAACAATCTCTTGATTGATATTTCCTGTTAGTGAACTACCTTAGGTAAGAACCCAGGTTTAGTACGCAGAACTACCTTGTCTGAGTGAAAAATCAGATAAGGAGAATCACAATGTAATGCTGATAACTCAGAGACTCTTCGAGCCGAGGAAATAGCCATTAAAAAGAGAACTTTCCAAGATAACAATTTTATATCAATGGAATGAAGGGGTTCAAACGGAACACCCTGTAAAACGTTAGAACTAAGTTTAAACTCCATGGCCGGAGCAACAGCTTTAAACACAGGCTTGATCCTAGCTAAAGCCTGACAAAAAGCCTGGACGTCTGGATTTTCTGACAGACGCCTGTGTAACAAGATGGACAGAGCTGAAATCTGTCCCTTTAAATGAACTAGCTGATAAACCCTTTTCTAAACCTTCTTGTAGAAAGGACAATATTCTAGTGATCCTAACCTTACTCCAGGAGTAACGTTTGGATTCGCACCAGTATAGGTATTTACGCCATATTTTATGGTAAATCTTTCTGGTAACAGGCTTCCTAGCCTGTATCAGGGTATCAATAACCGACTCAGAAAAACCACGCTTTTGATAAAATCAAGCGTTCAATTTCCAAGCAGTCAGTTTCAGAGAAGTTAGATTTTGATGTTTGAATGGACCCTGTATCAGAAGGTCCTGTCTTAGAGGAAGAGACCAAGGCGGACAGGATGACATGTCCACTAGATCTGCATACCAAGTCCTGCGTGGCCAGGCAGGCGCTATTAGAATCACTGATGCTCTCTCCTGTTTGATTTTGGCAATCAATCGAGGAAGACAGCGGGAAGGGTGAAAACACATAAGCCATCCCGAAGTTCCAAGGTGCTGTCAAAGCATCTATCAGAACCGCTCCCGGATCCCTGGATCTGGACCCGTAGTGAGGAAGTTTGGCGTTCTGGCGAGACGCCATGAGATCTATCTCTGGTTTGCCCCAACGTCGAAGTATTTGGGCAAAGACCTCCGGATGAAGTTCCCACTCCCCGGATGAAAAGTCTGGCGACTCAAGAAATCCGCCTCCCAGTTCTCCACTCCCGGGATGTGGATTGCTGACAGGTGGCAAGAGTGAGACTCTGCCCAGCGAATTATCTTTGATACTTCCATCATTGCTAGGGAGCTTCTCTTGTCCCCTCCTGATGGTTGATGTAAGCTACAGTCGTGATATTGTCCGACCTGAAACCTGATGAACCCCCGAGTTGTTAATTGGGGCCAAGCAGAAGGGCATTGAGAAACTGCTCTCAATTCCAGAATGTTTATTGGAAGGAGAGTCTCCTCCTGATTCCATAATACCTGAGCCTTCAGAGAATTCCAGACAGCGCCCCAACCTAGTAGGCTGGCGTCTGTTGTTACAATTGTCCAGTCTGGCCTGCTGAATGGCATCCCCCTGGACAGGTGTGGCCGATAAGCCACCATAGAAGAGAATTTCTGGTCTCTTGATTCAGATTCCAGAGTAGGGGACAAATCTGAGTAATCCCCATTCCACTTGACTTAGCATGCACAATTGCAGCGGTCTGAGGTGTAGGCGTGCAAAGGTACTATGTCCATTGCCGCTACCATTAAGCCGATCACCTCATGCATTGAGCTACTGACGGGTGTTGAATGGAATGAAGGACACGGCATGCATCTTGAAGCTTTTGTTAACCTGTCTCTGTCAGGTAAATCTTCATTTCTACAGAATCTATAAGAGTCCCCAAGAATGGAACTCCTTGTGAGGAGGAAAAAGAGAACTCTTCTTTTCGTTCACTTTCCAATCCATGCGACCTTAGAAATGCCAGAACTAACTCTGTATGAGACTTGGCAGCTTGAAAGCTTGAAGCTGTATTAGAATGTCGTCTAGGTACGGAGCTACCGAAATCCCTCGCGGTCTTAGTACCGCCAGATGGCACCCTAGAATCTTTGTGAAGATTCTTGGGGCCGTAGCCAATCCGAATGGAGAGCTACAAACTGGTAGTGCCTGTCTAGGAAGGCAAACCGTAGATACCGGTGATGATCTTGTGAATCGGTATGTGAAGGTAAGCATCTTTTAAATCCACTGTGGTCATGTACTGACCCTTTTGGATCATGGGCAAGATTGTCCGTATAGTTTCCATTTTGAACGATGGAACTCTTAGGAATTTGTTTAGAATCTTTAAATCTAAGATTGGCCTGAAAGTTCCCTCTTTTTTGGGAACCACAAACAGGTTTGAGTAGAACCCTTGTCCTTGTTCCGACCGCGGAACCGGATGGATCACTCCCATTAATAACAGATCTTGTACACAGCGTAGAAACGCTTCTTTCTTTATCTGGTTTGTTGACAACCTTGACAGATGAAATCTCCCTCTTGGGGAGATAATTTGAAGTCTAGAAGGTATCCCTGAGATATGATCTCTAGCGCCCAGGGATCCTGAACATCTCTTGCCCAGGCCTGGGCGAAGAGAGAAAGTCTGCCCCCCACTAGATCCGGTCCCGGATCGGGGGCTCTCGGTTCATGCTGTCTTTGGGGCAGCAGCAGGTTTCCTGGCCTGTTTGCCCTTGTTCCAGGACTGGTTAGGCTTCCAGCCTTGCCTGTAACGAGCAACAGCTCCTTCCTGTTTTGGTGCAGTGGAGGTTGATGCTGCTCCTGTTTTGAATTCCGAAAGGACGAAAATTAGACTGTCTAGCCTTAGCTTTTGGCTTTGTCTTGAGGTAGGGCGTGGCCCTTACCTCCTGTAATGTCAGCGATAATTTCTTTCAAACCGGGCCCAAATAAAGACTGCCCCTTGAAAGGTATATTAAGTAATTTGGACTTAGAAGTAACATCAGCTGACCAGGATTTTAGCCACAGCGCCCTACGTGCCTGTATGGCGAATCCTGAGTTCTTAGCCGTAAGTTTGGTTAAATGTACTACGGCCTCCGAAATGAATGAATTAGCTAGTTTAAGGACTCTAAGCCTGTCCATAATGTCGTCTAGCGTAGATGAACTAAGGTTCTCTTCCAGAGACTCAATCCAAAAATGCTGCCGCAGCCGTAATCGGCGCGATACATGCAAGGGGTTGCAATATAAAACCTTGTTGAACAAACATTTTCTTAAGGTAACCCTCTAATTTTTTATCCATTGGATCTGAAAAAGCACAGCTATCCTCCACCGGGATAGTGGTACGCTTAGCTAAGTAGAAACTGCTCCCTCCACCTTAGGGACCGTTTGCCATAAGTCCCGCGTGGTGGCGTCTATTGGAAACATCTTTCTAAATATTGGAGGGGGTGAGAACGGCACACCGGGTCTATCCCACTCCTTAGTAACAATTTCAGTTAATCTCTTAGGTATAGGAAAAACGTCAGTACTCGCCGGTACCGCAAAGTATTTATCCAACCTACACAGTTTCTCTGGTATTGCAACGGTGTTACAATCATTGAGAGCTGCTAAGACCTCCCCTAGTAATACACGGAGGTTCTCCAATTTAAATTTAAAATTTGAAATATCTGAATCCAATCTGTTTGGATCAGAACCGTCACCCACAGAATGAAGCTCTCCGTCCTCATGCTCTGCAAGCTGTGACGCAGTATCAGACATGGCCCCTAGTATTGTCAGCGCACTCTGTTCTCACCCCAGAGTGATCACGCTTGCCTCTTAGTTCTGGTAATTTAGACAAAACTTCAGTCATAACAGTAGCCATATCATGTAATGTTATCTGTAATGGCCGCCCAGATGTACTAGGCGCCATAATATCACGCACCTCCCGGGCGGGAGATGCAGGTCCTGCCGCGTGAGGCGAGTTAGTCGGCATAACTCTCCCCTCGCAGTTTGGTGAAATTTGTTCACATTGTACAGATTGACTTTTATTTAAAGTAGCATCAATACAGTTAGTACATAAATTTCTATTGGGCTCCACCTTGGCATTGGAACAAATGACACAGATATCTTCCTCTGAGTCAGACATGTTTAACACACTAGCAATAACTTGCAACCTGGTTATAATCTTTTTTAGCAAAAACGTACTGTGCCTCAAGGAGGTACTAACGATAAAATGACAGTTGAGATAATAAACTGAAAAACAGTTATAGCATCAAACTTTAAAACAACACAACTTTTAGCAAAGGTTTGTTCCCATTAGTAAATAACAATAATTAAATTTGACATAAAAATTACAGAGCAACGTTTTTATCACAGTCAATATAAAATTCTCACAGCTCTGCTGAGAGAATATACCTCCCTCGAAAGAAGTTTGAAGACCCCTGAGATCTGTCAGAGATGAACCGGATCATGCAGGAAATATAAGAGTAGCTGACTGGAAATTTTTGATGCGTAGCAAAGGAGCGCCAAAAACGGCCCCTCCCTCTCATACACAGCAGTGAAGAGAAACGAAACTGTCACAATTCAAAAGCAAACAACTGCCAAGTGGAAAATAATGCCCAAATATTTATTTCACTCAGTACCTCAGCAATGTAAACGATTCTACATTCCAGCAAAAACGTTTAACATGATAAATACTTATTAAAAGGATTAGTGACCTTTAACAAAGTAGTTCCGGTGAAATACCATCCCCAGAATACTGAAGTGTATACATACATGTCATTATAACGGTATGGCAGGATTTTCTCATCAATTCCATTCAGAAAATAAAAACTGCTACATACCTCAATGCAGATTCATCTGCCGCTGTCCCCTGATCTGAAGCTTTTACCTCCCTCAGATGGCCGAGAACAGCAATATGATCTTAACTACTCCGGTTAAAATCATAGTAAAAAACTCTGGTAGATTCTTCCTTCAAACTCTGCCAGAGAAGTAATAACACGCTCCGGTGCTATTGTAAAATAACAAACTTTTGATTGAAGTCATAAAAACTAAGTATAATCACCATAGTCCTCTCACACATCCTATCTAGTCGTTGGGTGCAAGAGAATGACTGGGACTGACGTAGAGGGGAGGAGCTATATGCAGCTCTGCTGGGTGAATCCTCTTGCATTTCCTGTTGGGGAGGAGTTATATCCCAGAAGTAATGATGACCCGTGGACTGATCACACATAACAGAAGAAATATGTTTACTGCACATACCTTATTGCAGGAAAACCTGCACGACATTCCCCCTCTGAAGTTACCTCACTCCTCAGATGATGTGAGAACGGCAGTGGATCTTAGTTACTTCTGCTAAGATCATAGAAATCACAGGCAGATTCTTCTTCTAATGCTGCCTGAGATAAAACAGTACACTCCGGTACCATTTAAAAATAACAAACTTTTGATTGAAGTTAAAAAACTAACTATAATACACCACTCTCCTCTTACTACCTCCATCTTTGTTGAGAGTTGCAAGAGAATGACTGGGTATGGCAGTGAGGGGAGGAGCTATATAGCAGCTCTGCTGTGGGTGATCCTCTTGCAACTTCCTGTTGCGAAGGGGAATATCCCACAAATAATGGATGATCCGTGGACTGGATACACTTAACAAGAGAAAACTTTATTAGTTTAATAAAAATAATCATAATAATAGTCACTGTAAAATTAAACACACAAATCAGTGGTTGTTCTGGTGTGGGGAATACTGGGGGAGTTGTGGGAACAAGGTAGGCATAAGTGTAGTTATGGGTGTTCCATGAGCGAGGTCAGGGCAGGGGAAGGTGGAGTTTCTGGTGTTCTGAGTAATGAACCAGGTCTGGGGGTGAGGTTAGGTAGTTGGACATGATCTATCTAAAAGGACAGAGGGGGAGTAGTATTGTTTTACCCTACTCCTCAGCCCAATAGAGGTTGCTCTTTCTTTATAACTGTCACTGACACAAATGTTCTTAAAAGATGCAGATATAAATATAATAGTTTATATTTGTTTAATGAGTGATCTATGCTATTTTCCCAGTAATTAAAGTCAGCATAATATCTATTTTACTCACCTAACACATATGAGTTCTGCTGATAACAGGCTCCAATGTCTGTGCTCAGGAAGAAGGTTCCCTTATTCACTCCAGTTACATCAATACCTGATATCTCTCAGTGCTATGGCCGTGTCTGTAAAAAGTATATTAAATAGTTTAAAGGGATAATAATAAATAATGGTTCTGATTAACTGTGCGTATGGTATAATTAAAGGCACGCATAACAATTAATGTGATACAGATCAGCTGATTAGATTATTACATATGTGATGTTGATTCAGTACAAGCATTTAGTACAGATATCTCTGTGGGTGCTATAATTGCCCCTTAAATATGAATCCTCCCAGATCTATACAACATAATGGTAGAAAATCTGTTTAAGTGGGGCCATATCACAATGTTGGGAAGGATAAGACTCTTAAGCGCTACTGCTTAATTACCCGATATGGAAAGATAGTCTTACTATGTAATTTGAATCAATAAATTCTGTTTATTTTGAACAAAAACATAATTTATGTAAGAACTTAACTGATAAATTAATTTCTTTCATATTAGCAAGAGTCCATGAGCTAGTGACGTATGGGATATACATTCCTACCAGGAGGGGCAAAGTTTCCCAAACCTCAAAATGCCTATAAATACACCCCTCACCACACCCACAATTCAGTTTAATGAATAGCCAAGAAGTGGGGTGATAAGAAAGGAGCGAAAGCATCAAATAAGGAATTGGAATAATTGTGCTTTATACAAAAAAATCATAACCACCATAAAAAGGGTGGGCCTCATGGACTCTTGCTAATATGAAAGAAATGAATTTATCAGGTAAGTTCTTACATAAATTATGTTTTCTTTCATGTAATTAGCAAGAGTCCATGAGCTAGTGACGTATGGTATAATAAATACCCAAGATGTGGAACTTCCACGCAAGATTCACTAGAGAGGGAGGGATAAAATAAAGACAGCCAATTCCGCTGAAAAATTAATCCACTACCCCAATAAAAAAAAATTCAATTTTTATAATGAAAAAAACTGAAATTATAAGCAGAAGAATCAAACTGAAATAGCTGCCTGAAGTACCATTCTACCAAAACTGCTTCTAAAGAAGAGAAAACATCAAAATGGTAGAACATAGTAAAAGTATGCAAAGAAGACCAAGTCATTGCTTTGCAAATCTGATCAACAGAAGCTTCATTCTTAAAACAACCCAGGAAGTAGAAACTTACCTAGTAGAATGAGCCGTAATCCTCCGAGGTGGGAATCCACCCGACTCCAAATAAGTATGATGAATCAAAAGTTTAAGCAAGATGCCAAAATAAATGGCAGAATCCTTTTGACCTTCCTAAATCTAGAAAAGATAACAAATAGACTAGAAGTCTATCTGAAATCTGAATAGCTTCAACATAGAATTTCAAAAACTCTTACCATATTCAAAGAAAGTAAGAATCTCACCAAAGAAGTCTTAGGAAAACAATAAGTCCTCCCTAATGTAATGTAAGAATTTACAACTTTAGTTAAGAATTGAAATGAGGACACAAAAAACCACCTTATCCTGATGAAAAAATCAGAAAAAAGAGATTCACAAGAAAGAACAGATAATTCAAAAACTGTTCTAGCTGAAGAGATGTCCAAAAAGAACAATACTTTCCATGAAAGTAATTAATGTCCAGAGCAAACATATACTCAAATAGAAGAGCCTGAAAAGCCTTCAGAACCAAATTAAGACTCCAAGGAGGAGAAATTGGCTTAATGACAGGTTTGATACAAATCAAAACAAAAAATGATGAATATCAGGAAGTAATACTGCCTTATCCTGATGAAAAAATCAGAAAAGGATATTCACAAAAAAAAGAGCAGATAACTCAAAAACTCTTCTAGCAGAAGAAATAACCAAAGGAACAATACTTTTCCAAGAAAGTAATTTAATGTACAGAAAATGCATAGTTTCAAACGGAGGAGCCTGTAAAGCCCTCAGCACCAAATTAAAACTCCAAAGAGGAGAGATTGAATTAATGACAGGCTTGATACGGACCAAAGCCTGTACAAAACAATAAATATCAGGATGATTAGCAATCTTTCTGTGAAAAAAGAACAGAAAGAGTAGCGATTTGTCCTATCAAAGAACTGAAGACAAAACCTTATCCAAACCAACCTGAAAAAATTATAAAATTCTATGAATTTTAAAAGAATACCAAGAAAAGTAGGTCTTCCAGACTCGATAACAAATCTTTCTAGAGACAGATTTACGAACCTGAAACATAGTATTAATCAATGAGTCAGAGAAACCTCTATGACTAAAAATCAATCGTTCAATCTCCATCCCTTCAAATTTAATGATTTGAGATCCTGATGGAAAAAATGGGCCTTGAGAAAGAAGGTCTGGTTTAAACGGAAGTGTCCAAGGTTGGCAGCTGGCCATCCGAATGAGATCTGCATACCAAAACCTGAGAGGCCATGCTGGAGCCACCAGCAGAACAAACAAATATTCCATAAGAATTTTGGAAATCACTTTGGAAGAAGAACTAGAGGCGGAAAGAAATAGGCAAAAAGATAATTCCAAAGAAATTTCAATGCATATACTACTTCCGCCTGAGGATCCCCGGACCTGAATAGGCCCCTGGGAAGTTCTTTATTCAGATGAGATGCCAACAGATCTATTTCTAGAAATGCTCACATCTGAAAAACATATCTGGGTATGAGAGACCATTCTCCCGGATATAAAGCTTGATTAACAGAGATTATCCGCTTCCCAAATATCTATACCTGGGAAAAAAACACAGAATTTAGATAGGAGCTGGATTTAGCCCAAGCTAATATCCAAGACACTGCTGTCACAGCCTAAGGACTGATAGTCCCACCCTGATGATTGACATACACCATCGTAGTGATATTGTCTGAAAACAAAAAAACGTCTCTTCTTCAAAAAGAAACTAACTGAAAAACTCTGAGAATGCACGGAGTTCTAAAATATCAAATGGTAATCTCGCCTCCTGAGATTTCCAAACCCCTTGTGCTGACAGAGATCCTCAGACAGCCTCCCAACCAAAAAGACTCACATCTGTAAAGATCATGGCCCAGGTTGAAAGAAACAAAGAGACCTGTAGAACTAAATGATGGTGATCTTAACCACCAAATCAAGATAGATAAATATTAGGATTTGAAGATTTAAAATGTAAAATCCTAGAATCCCTGCACCATAATTCAGCATAAAAAAACTGGAAGAAGTTATCTCTATTGAAAATGAGCAAAGGGAATTGAATCTAATGCTGTGGCCATAAGACCTAAAACTTCTATGCATATATAGCAATTGAAGGAAATAATAGAGACTAAAGGTACCGACAGACGGAACCCAATAAAATTGTCCCTTGTCTGATAAAGACAAAGACAGTGACACAAACTATCTGGAAACCTAAAAAAAGGTGACCCTTGTGTGAGGAATCAAGAGCTTTTGAAAAAAAGATCCTCTAACTATGTCCTGAAAGAACAAAGTTGAATCATATGAGATTCCACAGCCTCAGAAAATAATCTGAATGAAAACAGAAAATGAAGATATGCATTTATTGTATCTAATGAAAACAAATAATGCCATCACTGACCAACAAAAGGCAGAATAGACCATTTATACATGATACATTTATATAACAAAAAGATTTTCTATCTTTGGAACAATGAATAAGTTTGAATAAAACCCCAAAACCCAGTTCCTAAAAATGGAACTGGAAGAAATACCCCAGAAGATTCCAGGTCTGAGCAGCACTTGAGCCCCAACGGGTGATCAGCCGCGCTTCAACATTATCCCAAAATATATAGGACCGAAACACACTAAAAGTGTTAGCCTTACTGGAATAGCTGGAATATCAAAGAGAAAAAAGACTTCTCACAGACGGTTTTACTCTGAACTTTATTCTGTATCCAAAATCAAAGAAATTTGCAAAACAACAAATTTCAAAAAATTGAATGAAAAAAAAATTCCAATTAAAAACATGTTACTTGGGAATTTGTTCCTTAATAAGAACAACCAAACTAATATAAGCTTAAAGTTTAGTCTTGGAACTCAATCTTGAAGCCCAGAGTAACAGTTAAGAATTGAATCCAATTATAAACCAAATAATTGATTATCTTAGAAAAAAAAAAAGAAATATGGATTTTTTAGAAATCACAAAATTCTTCTAGCTAAAACAGCTAAAGACATAGAATAAACCTCATTTGCAAAAATATTCAATAAAATGAAGACACAAATGAAAAATATTAGCATGATAACCCAGTTAAAGGACCAGTCAACACACTGGACTTACCTAATCAACAAAAGCAAAACAACAAGACAAATGCAACAGCACTTAGTCTAGTAGATTTTGTCCTTAACAATGCTAAAATAAATCATAATCTAATACTTGATTTTAAAGTAAACAGAAAAAATGAAGCAATTGCAACATCATTCAAATAAATCACAGGTCCAAGTAAAGTACCTGAAAATAAATAATTTTCCTTAAATAAGATACAACCATCTAAAGGAAAAATAAATACTATTTTGCTATAGAAACAATAGCATAATTAGTAGAAGTAGAGATAGCCCCATTAAATTGGAGAACCTTCAAAATTGAAATGAATGCCGGCAAAGAATATAGTTTAAAAACTTTAAAGAAGGAATAAAAGAAAATTCTCAGACTATTCCATTCCCTAGTATGAGGAACTGGAAAAAAAACCTCTGAAAATACAGAAGAATAAATAAGAAGAAATAAAATGTTAGTTAGACTTGAAAGAACTAATTATCTTAATATCCAAAATAATCAACACCTTTTCAACAAAGAACAAATGTACTTTAATAAAAAAATAAAAAAGTGGATTTGTTAGTGTCAATATCTGATGAAGAAAATTCTGAATGAGAAAAAACATCATCAGAGAAGGATAAATCATTATGTTGTTGGTCATTTGAAACTTCAATAATGAAAAAAGAAGTTTGAAAAAGACCTAAACATTTTATTAGAAGGCACAATGTCAGACAAAGCCTTTAAAATAGAATCAGAAAAATAGTCTTATAAATCTTCTAAGTAATTCTTGTACATAAGATGTAAAAAGAATAGCAAATATATAAAGCATAAATACTAACGGATTCTGCATGTAAAAGTTTATCATCATAACTTATTACAAACCATAGCTAAAGAAAAACATTCATAACATTTTAAAATAAATGAACTTAGCTTTGGTAGGACTGAACTCAGTCAACAGGAATCCCTTAGAACATTTTTGAAACAGGAACAGTGAAATCTTGCAATATGTAATAGAAAAAAAAACAATATTTAAAGCAAAATTATCAAATTCCTTAAATGACAGTTTCAGGAATGGGAAAAGAATGCAAAATAATAAGCTTCTAAAAACCAGAAGCAATAAAAAAGTGAGGTTTAAATAATGTGAGGAAAAAATGGAACAAATACGCCCACATTTTTTGGCGCCAAATATGACGCCCACATTTTGGCGGGAAAAAAATGTCTGAATACACATGCGTCAAAAAAATGACGTTACAGAAAACAACTTCCGGCGTCAACTACGGCGCCGGAAATCAAAAACATTTTTTGCGCCAAAAAAGTCCGCGCCAAGAATGACGCAATAAAAAGAAACATTTTCTGCCCCTGCGAGCCTAACAGCACACAGGGAAAATGGTCAATTGAAAATTTCCAAGGTAATGAAAAATAAATTGAATTAAAATGCATTATCCCAAATAATGAAACTGACAGTCTGAATTATAAAGGAATACTGATTATCCTGAATCATGGCAAATATAAGTTTAAAGACATATATTTAGAACTTTACATATAAAGTGCCCAACCATAGCTTAGAGTGTCACAAAAAATAAGATTTTACTTACCCCAGGACACTCATCTACATATAGTAGATAGCCAAACTAGTACTGAAACGAGAATCAGTAGAGGTAATGGTATATCGTCGATCTGAAAAGGGAGGTAAGAGATGAATCTCTACGACCGATAACATAGAACCTATGAAATAGATCCCGTAGAAGGAGACCATGGTATTCAAATAGGCAATACTCTCTTCACATCCCTCTGACATTCACTGCACTCTGAGAGGGAAACCGGGCTCCAGCCTGCTGCGAAGCACATATCAATGAAGAATCCAGCACAAACTTACTTCACCACCTCCATGGGAGGCAAAGTTTGTAAAACTGAATTGTGGGTGTGGTGAGGGGTGTATTTATAGGCATTTTAAGGTTTGGGAAACTTTGCCCCTCCTGGTAGGAATGTATATCCCATACGTCACTAGCTCATGGACTCTTGCTAATTACATGAAAGAAATATAGATACAAACAGTTAGATCTAAAAGTTTGAAATAAAAATATAGTCTAAATCACTGTTAGTTAAAACAAATATTTAAAACAGATAGTTAAAACAAATAGGTTGGCCAACCTAAAAACATGAGTCGGATGGAAACGCTTAATGTTCCTTTCAAGCGTTATGTTTGTAGATCAGATCAGATGTTGGCTTTGCGGTCCACTACAAAAGTGAACTTGTGGAAATCTTCAAGGTAGCAAGGAGTTAGCAGTAGTTTGCGGTTTATTTGTGGAAACGCTTAATGTTCCTTTCAAGCGTTAGGTTTGTAGATCAAATCAGATGTTGGCTTTGCAGTCCACTACAAAAGTGAACTTGTGGAAATCTTCAAGGTAGCAAGGAGTTAGCAACGCGTTTCAGCTGTTTAAAACAGCCTTTTTCAAGCATGTCCTTGCCATTGTGTGTGTAGGGTTTTTATACCCCATGTTGTGATTCTATTGGGTTCCATCTGTTTCATACGGTGCATCCTATTGGTTGTTGTGTGGATACTTTTGATTGGTTCCTGATGTATCTTATTCCTCATTTAGTTGCCACATTTGTTTTTGACAAGAGTGTAACGATGTATCTCTTATGTTTTGGGATAAGTTTAACTTGATATTTTGGATGATCGTAATCAGTATTGTTTTCAATTATTCCAATATAAATATAAACATTTTTGACAAACATATGTACATAACTTTAGTCTTATCTGAAAATCTTTCCTTATGGGGTTGGTGAGTCAGTGTACAATTTTAATAAAACGTAGTAAAATTATATACGGGGTTGGATGTTTTTGCTTATGCATTTTAGATGTTTTCTTTCAAAAGGGTGTTTGTTCGTTAGTTCAAAAAAGGTTAAATAATCCGATTTCAGGATAGTGTTTACGTTTAAATATGGGATGAAATATATTTTATTTAGGATTATTTTGTTTGATCTTTCACAATCGTTTGTTGAAAGATACATCCTCATTTAATTTGGCATATTTGTAATATTTCTAATTGTGAACTTCCTCTATATATGTTCTTGTATGATCTTTTCTAGTCTCAAAATCGAAGGTTTGTGTATTTTTATTCAGTCTTTCATTGTCGTTTATTGAAAGATGCATTTTAAATTACATCGTCATTAATCACTGTCGTTTTTTGAAAAGTACATTTTCATTCTATAATCTGGTGTTTAACCAATATATCCCACCTATTTTCGTTATTGCTGCAGTTATTTCTTACTTGGTCTTTTGTGCTCTTTTGTTGAAAAACAAGTGCTTTCCCATTTTTATTGTTGTATTCTTGGTACAGTGATAGATAATGCATAATTGTCAATAGTGTTAAACTGTGAAATATCTCCTTAGATTTTTCTTCTAGTTTTTAGGTTTTTGTTCTCTTTTAACGTTTGTTGCAAGTGTGTGCAGCTTGGTTTTGTTACAAGAAAATATAACGAGGTTTTGTTTTAGTTCAATAATCTGATTTCAGGATAGTTTTTACGTTTAGATATGGGATGAAATATATTTTTAATTTAGGATTATTTTGTTTGATCTTTCACAATCATTTGTTGAAAGATACATCCTCATTTAATTTGGCATATTTGTTATATTTCTAATTGTGAACTTCCTCTATATATGTTCTTGTATGATCTTTTCTAGTCTCAAAATCGGTTTGTGTATTTTTATTCAGTCTTTCCCTGTCGTTTATTGAAAGATGCATTTTAAACTATATCGTCATTAATCACTGTCGTTTTTTGAAAAGTAAATTTTCATTCTATAATCTGGTGTTTAACCGATATATCCCACCTATTTTCGTTATTGCTGCAGTTATTTCTTACTTGGTCTTTTGTGCTCTTTTGTTGAAAAACAAGTGCTTTCCCATTTTTATTATTGTAGTCTTGGTACAGTGATAGATAATGCATAATTGTCAATAGTGTTAAACTATGAAATATCTCCTTAGATTTTTCTTCTAATTTTTAGGTTTTTGTTCTCTTTTAACATTTGTTGCAAGTATGTGCAGCTTGGTTTTGTTACAAGAAAATATAACGAGGTTTTGTTTCAGTTTATTAATGAATTATTTATGGCGTGTTATTTCAGTTGGGTTAGTGATATAAATTATTGAGTTTATCTGGTCTTAAGTGTTAAAAAAACAGTTCAGACTAAAATCTATATTCAGACCTTTTGGTCTTAGGGTTTGCATTTCGAAGATCCATTTTGCTTCTTTTTTAAGTAGGTTGTATGCCTGGTCGCCCCCTCTTTTGTTATTTTTAATTTTTTGTATAGCTGTATAATTGAAAAATTTCAAGTTGCTGTTATTACAAGTTCTGAAGTGTTTGGGCACTGGAAGGTCCTTGTTTCTATCCAGTCCCGATTTTTCTATTGATAATATGTGTTCCCTTATCCTTTCTTTTATCATCCTTTCTGTTTCGCCTATATATTGTTTGTCACATTTTGTGCATGTTATGAGGTATATAATGTTGGTGTCTGTGCATCTGATGGTTTCTTTTATTTTATATTCTTTGTTTGTTTGGCTTGATTTGAATGATTTGGCTTTCTTTGCATGTCTGCAAGCTTTGCAGAATCCACAGGGGAGGAATCCCTGTTGTGATTCCCCTTGAACTCCTTTTTGTATCTTTGGTTTATTGAGTTTCATAGTGGGGGCTAAAGCACTTTTTAGATTTTTCGCTTTTTTGTAGATACATTTTGGATTTATTGGTAGTTTCTCTCCTAGGTGAGGATCTTGTTGTAATATTTTCCAGTGAGTTTTTATGATTTTTTCTAATTCATCTCTATCCTCACTGTATTCAGTGATGAAAGGAATGAACCATTCTTTTGATTCTTCTATTGCGTTTGTTTTGGCTTTGGGTTTGTACTTAAGTATATCTTTTCTGTCAGTGTTCTGTACTTTGAGTCTTTCAGCTTCAATTTCGCTTTCTATGTATCCTCTTTCTACAAATTTATCTTTTAATATCTCTGATTGAGTTTCAAAGTCTGTGTCTTTTTTGCAGTTTCTTTTAAGTCTTAGAAACTGGCCTTTTGGTATGTTTTGTTTCCACCGTTGCAGGTGGCCACTGGTTTTGTGTATAAAATTGTTTGCGTCTACTTCTTTGAAATAAGTTTTTGTGAGGAGTTTGTTGTTTTCTATACTGATTTCTAGGTCTAAGTAATGTATTCTCTCTTTACTGTAATCTGCCGTGAATTTTAGGTTGAGATGGTTTTTGTTCATATGTTCCAGGCATGTATCCAAGTCCTGTGTTGTGCCTTTCCAAACAAAAAAGATATCGTCTATGAATCTTTTGTATATGATGAAGTTATTTTTTAAAGGGGCTCTCGTGCAAAGAATTGTGTTTTTCCATAATCCCATGAACAGATTTGCGTAGCTAGGGGCAAATTTTGTGCCCATAGCTGTGCCGCAAATCTGTTCATAGTATATGTCTTCGTACATGAAGAAGTTGTGAGTTAGAATAAATTGTATACAGTCTAATAAAAACTCTCGTTGTTCTTTTAACATAGTTGGATCTTTAATTAAATACTTTTTATATGATGGCAGGATTACACCGTAATTTTTTTATAGGTGTTTTCATTCTGTATCAGTGTGTGTACCATTTCTTTTGTATTTGTTTGTGTCTAGGATGACTATCCCCCCTCCCTTATCCGCTGGCTTTATTACTATTTTGTTGTTATCTTCTAGTTCTTTTATGAGGTTTTTTGTTTTAGTGAGATGTTATGTTTTATTTTTTTCTTTTGTGGAATGTTGCAGATGCCTTTTAGGATAAGTTTTTCGAAAGTTTCTATGTAGTTTACCTTTCTCATGTTTGGGGTAGAAAGTTTTGATTTTTCTTTCAACCTGAGTGTATGAATTGTCTGTTTCGGTCTTATTGATATCATTGGTGAATAGTCTTTCAGTGAAGTCTTTTGAAAGTATTCTTAAGGGGTTAGTTTCCTGATAAATTTGCTGGCGTCTATATAGTTTCAAATTTGTTCAGTTTCCTTGTTGGTGCAAAAGAGAGACCTTTATTTAGGATTTATATTTGTGAGGTGTTTAGGGTGACTTTGCTAAGATTTAAAGATGCCATTTTGCTTTATCTCATTCTTTTCGCTTCTCTGTTTTGGCGTTGGGGTCTCTCTCTTTCTCTTCTCTGTTCCCCTCCCTTTCTTTCCTCTTCTTCTGAGTGGTTTCTTTTTCTTCTGTTGTTTGGGTGTGTTCCTACCCCCTAGAAAATGTGGTTTCAGTGGTGTTGGTGGATTGGTCACCTTTTTTTATTGTATTTTCATTCTCTAGAGGGGGAGTATTTGTTGTAAGTGGGCAATGTCCAATTATCTTTCTCTACCCTGTTGCTCTATTGTTCCAACTTTGGTTATAGGTAGTTATTTGTTTTTGTATTCTTGGTTTCTATTGTGGTAATTGTGGTTTTGTTGGTTGCTGTAGTAAGTGGGTTGGTGCCAGTAGTCTGTTCTATTTTGTCTGTGGTGATCTGTTTCTTTCCTATTTCTCTGGTAGTATTTCTGGTGGTTGTGAAAATTGTTTTGTTGTCCTGATCTTTGCCAGGTAGGTCTGAAGTTATGTTCTCTTGTTGAGCAGGTCTCTTGGTTTCTTTTATAAGTATTGTATGAGTTATGGTTATGTGCCTCTTTTTTACTGTATTCTTGATGGCTATTCTGTTGTATCCTGTTGTTTCTGTCATCACTATAGTTATGTGTGTGGTATTTGTTTTTAGGAGTATCATTATATACAATGTCCTTAGGTCTATGTGGTGCTATTTCTGTGATTGGTCTATAATTTGTTTCAGATTGGTGTTCATTTTTGTGTTCTATTGTAGTTTTAATAGCATCTCTTCTCCAACTGTGGCTTGTGTATTTATTTGAGTCAGGTTTTTTTTAATGTGTTATAGTCTTCTCTGTCTCTTTCAAATTTGTTAAGTTTAATTTTTATCAGTTCGTCCTTAGTCTCCCTCATTAGTTTCTTGAGTGAGTCTTCCTTTCTTTTATACTCATCTAGCTCTTTGAAAGATAAGAGTTTACTTTCTATTTCATTAATTTAATTTCCTAATCTAATCAGGATCTCTTCTCTGTGTTCTTTGATTAGTAACATTAATTTGGCCGATGCCTCATCTAAGATTTCAGCCCATCTTTTTTTTAAATTCCTCAGAGTCTGTTTTAAATGTGCAATCTTTTTTAATCCGTAGTCCCCTAGGTACTCTTTTGGCACTTAGATATTCGTTAAGAAAAATGCATTCTGTTTTGTGTCTGATTTCTAGAATAAGCTTTTTTTCTAGTAGATTCATAAGTTCTTTAATTTTTTCTTTGTCGCTGTTATTAGCTATAGTGGGTAATGTGTGATTGGTTTTATCAAAGATATTGTGTATATTGTCATATATACTAGATCTAAGTTCAAAGATAACAGTTTTGTCTGTTTTGTCATTTTCTTTTCTCATTGATGTAAGGGTTTCCTGTGTTTCTATTGTGTGCAATTTTGTGCTATTATTTTCCATCACTGCTACAGATTCATAGACAATCTCTTTTTTGTTTGGAAAGGCACAACACAGGACTTGGATACATGCCTGGAACATATGAACAAAAACCATCTCAACCTAAAATTCACGGCAGATTACAGTAAAGAGAGAATACATTACTTAGACCTAGAAATCAGTATAGAAAACAACAAACTCCTCACAAAAACTTATTTCAAAGAAGTAGACGCAAACAATTTTATGCACAAAACCAGTGGCCACCTGCAACGGTGGAAACAAAACATACCAAAAGGCCAGTTTCTAAGACTTAAAAGAAACTGCAAAAAAGACACAGACTTTGAAACTCAATCAGAGATATTAAAAGATAAATTTGTAGAAAGAGGATATATAGAAAGCGAAATTGAAGCTGAAAGACTCAAAGTACAAAACACTGACAGAAAAGATATACTTAAGTACAAACCCAAAGCCAAAACAAACGCAATAGAAGAATCAAAAGAATGGTTCATTCCTTTCATCACTGAATACAGTGAGGATAGAGGTGAATTAGAAAAAATCATAAAAACTCACTGGAAAATATTACAACAAGATCCTCACCTAGGAGAGAAACTACAAATAAATCCAAAATTTATCTACAAAAAAGCAAAAAATCTAAAAAGTGCTTTAGCCCCCACTATGAAACTCAATAAACCAAAGATACAAAAAGGAGTTCAAGGGGAATCACTACAGGGATTCTTCCCCTGTGGATTCTGCAAAGCTTGCAGACATGCAAAGAAAGCCAAATCATTCAAATCAAGCCAAACAAACAAAGAATATAAAATAAAAGAAACCATCAGATGCACAGACACCAACATTATATACCTCATAACATGCACAAAATGTGACAAACAATATATAGGCAAAACAGAAAGGATGATAAAAGAAAGGATAAGGGAACACATATTATCAATAGAAAAATCGGGACTGGATAGAAACAAGGACCTTCCAGTGCCCAAACACTTCAGAACTTGTAATAACAGCAACTTGAAATTTTTCAATTATACAGCTATACAAAAAATTTAAAATAACAAAAGAGGGGTTAAACACCAGATTATAGAATGAAAATGTACTTTTCAAAAAACGACAGTGATTAATGACGATGTCATTTAAAATGCATCTTTCAATAAACGACAGTGAAAGACTGAATATAAATACACAAACCTTCGATTTTGAGACTAGAAAAGATCATACAAGAACATATATAGAGGAAGTTCACAATTAGAAATATTACAAATATGCCAAATTAAATGAGGATGTATCTTTCAACAAACAATTGTGAAAGATCAAACAAAATAATCCTAAATAAAATATATTTCATCCCATATCTAAACGTAAACACTATCCTGAAATCGGATTATTTAACTTTTTTTGAACTAACGAACAAACACCCTTTTGAAAGAAAACATCTAAAATGCATAAGCAAAAACATCCAACCCCGTATATAATTTTACTATGTTTTATTAAAATTGTACACTGACTCACCAACCCCATAAGGAAAGATTTTCAGATAATTTACATATGTTTTTCAAAAATGTTTATATTTATATTGGAATAATTGAAAACAATACTGATTACGATCATCCAAAATATCAAGTTAAACTTATCACAAAACATAAGAGATACATCGTTACACTCTTGTCAAAAACAAATGTGGCAACTAAATGAGGAATAAGATTACATCAGGAACTAATCAAAAGTATCCACACAGCAACCAATAGGATGCACCGTATGAAACAGATGGAACCCAATAGAATCACAACATGGGGTATAAAAACCCTACACACACAATGGCAAGGACATGCTTGAAAAAGGCTGTTTTAAACAGCTGAAACGCGTTGCTAACTCCTTGCTGCCTTGAAGATTTCCACAAGTTCACTTTTGTAGTGGACCGCAAAGCCAACATCTGATTTGATCTACAAACCTAACGCTTGAAAGGAACATTAAGCGTTTCCACAAATAAACCGCAAACTACTTAGTCCTTTTTTTGGACCGCCAAGAAACAACAGAAGCACACTTAACATTAATCGTTTCCACAAATAAACCGCAAACTACTGCTAACTTCTTGCTACCTTGAAGATTTCCACAAGTTCACTTTTGTAGTGGACCGCAAAGCCAACATCTGATCTGATCTACAAACATAACGCTTGAAAGGAACATTAAGCGTTTCCACAAATAAACCGCAAGCTACTTAGTCCTTTTTTTCGGACCGCTAAGAAACAACAGAAGCACACTTAATAACAGCCAGCAAGAAGGAACCTGCTGACACCTGCAAAGGGAAGTACTCTGAAACAAAGAGAGTACGGAGCTAACTCCCTGCTATTTGGAAGATTTAGGAGTGGTAACAGTAACCACACACCATTGCAACTATTCCAGCATTCACTCCACCACGAACACACAGTGTGGACAAAAGGCACTCAAAAAAAGGGACAACATGAAAATTAAAACAACAGAGATAGACGAACAGGAAAAACCGCTAAAGACACCTGTAACTGTGAGTACATTAAGAAAGTTCATGTAAAAAGCGGATCACGCCAATCACAAAGCAGTACTCTATAACTGTACTTTTGCCGACTCCAAAAACTTGCCTAGTGACACACCCACACATAAAAATTTACGAAGGACATAACAGCGAAGCTTAATAAGCAGTTCATTGTCGAGCATACAATTGCCGCAATAAAGACTTCCACTCTTTTAACACTTACCAGCTTAAGCAGTATACTACTTTCATCCTTTCAGTATTTTACTAAATTATTTTATGTAATCATTTATACGTTTAAGGCTGATACTATTGATGAAAATTGTTTGTATGTTTTTATTTTTACACTGAAATAAATATCACTAAACATTGCAAATATTCTTTGTGAATAATTTATTGTATCATAAATTGCGCCACATCAGATCCACAAATAATATCTGCAATCTTTACCTAGGCTCAAATATATCCAGACATATATAAATATATTAACTTGCTTATTCAATACATCTATGAGATTATAGCATATTATATCAATTCATCCGACTCATGTTTTTAGGTTGGCCAACCTATTTGTTTTAACTATCTGTTTTAAATATTTGTTTTAACTAACAGTGATTTAGACTATATTTTTATTTAAAACTTTTAAATCTAACTGTTTGTATCTATATTTTGTTCAAAATAAACAGAATTTATTGATTCAAATGACATAGTAAGACTATCCTTTCCATATCAGGTAATTAAGCAGTAGCGCTTAAGAGTCTTATCCTTCCAAGAATTTACCTTCATTTGAAGTTTTTGAGATTACTTCTTTTAGACTCAATAGCTTTTACCCCCACAGCGCATAGTTTATTAACCCATCTCACCACCATATCACAATGTTACAAATATATTTTAACTTTGTTCTCTATCATTTATATAAAACAATATTTTCTCCTGAAAGAAATGTTAAATATCAGTTGTTTAAATATAAGTTAAATTGGATACTGCAGTATTGGTATTGTACTTCCTACTAATTCTCACTGTCAGACATCTTGTCATGTGCTTCACCCCCAATCCTTTAACTTCTCTTGGTCAATACTGAGTTAATTTAAATCACACTGAAAGGGTGTGTGGGATAAATAGGCACTAAAATGTTCATTTCAATTGTTTTCTTGGATAGAGTTAAGAAAACATTTGTGTTTACATAGATTGATAATATAATGAGATGTTATTTTGGCAAATTCAGTCCATTTAAAAGGACCATAAAATATAGAATTACAAAACCACAGATGCATAATAAAAATACAATGTAATAGGCGGGACTTCAGGGCGGCAGCCATCTTAATGTTCGCACTGAGCTTCAACTCCTTAAGTTATCTCCAAAAATCACTAATATTGTGAAGCTAAAACTGGATATATATTATTCAAACTATTGGAGAAACTGGTCTGTGGACAGCCTGATTTGAAAATTAGGGTTTTGAATCTTGATGTTGCTTAATTGCTCTCAGTACTGGGCTATTCATTCTGAGGCCTTCCCCTATCACAGAAGCCTTAACACCGTCCCCACAACAAGCTGTGCCTGAGTGCGTAGTCCTTCCTCTGAAACTAGCACCGTCCCTATTGTTGAGAGGACTAAATACGCGCAGCATACTAAGGCTAAAGTTTACGTTATCCCCTACATGCTAACTGAAAATGGAGGAAGATTTCTTTCTTACGCAATTGCGAGCGACACTAAAGTTGCATGTCCAGAAACTGGATGAAAGAATGGCGGTGATCTTTTACCCAGCTCTCCGCAAGCCGGATAGGGTCAGACCAACCGGCTTACAAGAGACAGACTACTTGGACTCCGACCCGACAGACTTAGATACGGCAAGAGGGGACTACCCCACAGCAGGGAAAAGAGCTTCCTCTCTGGAAACTGGCAACCAGGATACTCTACATTTGGAGACAGTGGATATACTGACACAGCTTAGCCTCAACAGCCTGGCCATCACAGCAAGGGAAGAATCTGCACCTGAAACTGCCACATTCCAGCTTTAAATCAACAAACCAACAGATGGAACAAACAAGAGCTGCGCAAGCATGGGAGAAAATCTTCTTCTCAGATGAAAGAAAACCTACGGTGGTTCTGCTTGACATGGAAGGATCATCTCCCGCAGCAAGCTTGGAGCACACACTGTCAGCAACCCCTGAGAATCGCAGTTTATTCTATTGGATACATCCAAACACAGAGGTATGGCTGCATTTCCTCATCACCCTTGGCCCAGCCACCGAATTGATTAGCAGAGACGCTGCAAATACAACCGGGTCTCACAACAAAATGCCAGCGATCTGTGAATACATGATGATGAGGAGTATACTCCGGGACTCAGACATCTTTCCCAACTGCCATTACCTCAAGTTTGAGTTTTGCTGAACTGGCTCCTGAAGCCACCTCGCTCCTAGAAAAAAACTCTCCCAATTATCCAGGTACTGAACTATCGCATTGGATGGGCTGAGAATCCCCCGCCCTTATTTAACATGCTTCCCCTTCTACGCTGAGAGCAGTTTGGGAGGCAAAAGTAAGAACATCAAGGATCTTAACCTATTAACTAAATGGTCATGTAAAGCCATGGACAACAATTATGTTTTTGTATTTCATATTACGAGACTTTATTATTCCAACTTCTGACTATTATGTCCCCTATGTATCTCACATACCTAACATCTTTGTTTATTGTGGATGAAGTGTTTTCCTACATGGATCTGAGAAACCCAACAATTTTTGCTGCCTACTGTATATAGAATATGCACTACCGATGTGGTCTGGAGTAGGTCTTAACTTTATAATTGTGTAAAAGTCTATGACTGGGTAATATATGATGTTCAGCATACCCTCTTAACATGGTGCTAAGTGATGACCGCATGGTCTGACTGCAGTAATAAACAGAGAGATCACCTGGGAGGTTGTATGCCCTCATATCCTAATTTCTTCTGCTATAAATTACCAAATATATTAAAACCCTCATAAGTTTATATCATGTTATATCATGTATGTTTGTTACTGAGAGCTTTGAAGTCCAATGTACATAAAATATTACACTGCTAATATGGTCCGGTTCTACTATGAGCGCATAACTTAGCAATATCCATTCTCAGCTTCCCCTCTCAATATGGTATCAATGACGACCACTAGGTCTGATCAAGACTCTCATGGAGAGACCCACGTAGGGGGATAGGTGTGCTTAAATTGCTTCTTTCTCTCTCCAATTCCCTCAGTTTTATCTGCATATAGTTTTAACTCCACCTTATTTATCAGCCAGCAAGGTCCGTCTCAATATTAAAATAGGTCAGAGGTCCATTTAAGCCATATATTAATCATACTCACATCCCCCAGCTTCCCATTACTATATGATGTCATAATGTAGCCCACACTTGCTAGCTGTGAGAAGTCTATATGTAGGCTATACATTGATGCAGATCTAAAAGTCATTGCTGTCTCATATACCCCCCTTCCTTATGTCTAGCTCTATTTTCCAGTCCAAGAGGACTCTATATTTTTTTATCATTGCACAGCTGTAGAAATCTCCTCTTATAATTACTTATTGACAGCACTTTCCACTAAACCTTTATGATACATTTTGCTATAGTGTTCCATGACTTCCTGCTACCTATATATATCCATATCTCACTATCTAACCATACGCATGACTATATCAAATCAACCAGACCCCCTTCTCTATTAGATTTGTGAATATCAATGGTCCCAACAAGAATCAGTCACAGATCAGTGGGATAAATGTTCTGATGATAAACGGGTGCAGCTAATAGAAATAAGAACAAAATACAGAACAATATTTTCTCATCATTATATAAAACACAACAGTGTGAGGCTGTTAATAAAGATTAATGTCAGGGTTTGCTATATACCGTTTAGCAGAAGCTCTGTAAGTATGAAGTCTCTCTGGTTTCCTCCTGTGATATCACTGAGTGTTACACAGATATTTATACTAATGCGGGAGTGTCACCCTTCAGGGTGTGATTATCATATGGATAAGTAAGGAGGAAACAAATGGGTTTATTTAAATGTGAGAGATTTTTCTGTTTGTGTCCTAAAATATCTCAGGATACAGCATTATTTTATGTTTTTATTGATGGGAATTATTTTATCAGAACTCAGTTGCACACAGATGTATAATATTAACATGTTATTAGACACATATGAGATACAAAGCTGAATATGTCAATACTAATAACTGACCCTTTTATTGTTTGTTAACTAACAGTATTATCTAATCTTACTTTTTTTAATCTTTCTAGGATAAATTATATTTCTTCTGACTATTTTATTCTACACATATACATTGCTGTACTCTGCAGCTAACTGTAAGTTTTTTTTTTATTGTATTACATATTATTTTAAATGAAGCCCCATAGATATGGGATTTTTTAATGAGGTACATCTTGAGGCATACAAACAATATATGAATCATATAAATCATTGCAATGTGATAAAGGTATCAAAACAAATACTACATCAGCACTGAGAAATTTCCACATTACTCGCTATAGTTATAAACCTAAAATATAACAATTTTCACTGTTTCCAAGTAAAAGCTTTAAGTCTGAAAAGAACTGTATATAAATAGTATGCCGATAAAATTCTAAACCCTCCGATCATCTGGTGAGGCCACTTATGGACCTCCAAAGCTTATAAGGCATTTTAAAATAGTGGTGGGTATGCTAGAAAAAAGGAGACTACTCATGAGCCTCTAGTGAGAGATCTCATTTTATTTTATTATGTTATACTGATAACAAGATGATAGAATAAAATGTTCTGATTAGAATGTGAAAGGTCCCCAAGAACAAAGGAGGTTATGATAGACCTCTTTAAGCTAGAGATATGCAACATTAAGGGGGTAGTAAACTATGGTTATATAAAGTTGAGTTAAGATATTTTTAACTTGTATTTCAGGAGATTGTAAAGTATCTAGGTAGAGGATTTTTGTATGCAGATAAACATAAGGCGTACATGCATGCGTGACCAGAGGGGAGTGATAAACAGCTCTAGGATAGTGGACAATTATGTAATAAGTAAGAAAGGTATCTTAGGATCAATTTGCACCAGGTAAATTAGAAATTAACCTAAGTGGTTCATATGTAATGTAAAGCCTGATAGAGTTGCGCCACTTATTTATCCTACATAAAAAACATCAGTTCTAGTTTAATAGGATCAGAAATTAGTTAGTGCGTGTAGGTAGTAAGAACTATAATGATTGTGTGATCAGTTCACCTGACATGTCTTGGTTGGCGGCTATGGGTATACGAAGGACAGAGTACTTTGATGTGTCACAAGAAATGTAAAGTATATGCCATATTATGTGTACAAGGGTATAACAGCGCTTAAAGATTCCTCATCTAAAACAAGAAACATATAAAATAGTAACTGTGTGGATAGGATTGAAGAAATAAATAATAAAACGTAATTATACAGTCTTGTAGGACATCAAGTGCAAAATATAATGCAAGATTAGTAAGTGTCAATTTAAATATTCTCTTAAGTATTCTCATGTAATGTAGATCCCCTTACCAGAATTTACCTCAATCTAATGAGGTAAGTTGCCGCACTGAAAGGGGTACTCATATACTGGTACAGGTAGGTCCGGTGCCTTACAGATCTCATCCACCTCTTGGAGTTTGTAGTGATGAATAGATTCACATCCAATACTTTCCTCCCAGGATATTCAAGTATGCCATCCACCTCTTGGAGTATGTAGCTTTAATTTTTGTTTCCACCTCCTCTTCAGCCATTTCAATTCTCTCTTAAAGTCTGGGTCAGGGTATTCAGTAGGCAGCAATCACTTGTTTCCTGAAGAGGGGGACTTGTGCAAATATAATCCGTGGCTATTATGTGCAGTACTAGTGGCCGTGTCCTCCACTGATTATAGCCTTAGTGCTGGCAGAGATTGCCAAATCCGGATTCCTCCTTGAGGTAACGTCAGTAAGGCACGGGAGGTAGGTGAGTGATGAGATTGTCTCGCAGCCAAGAAAAGCATGCATGAGCAATATTCCTGAACAGTATATTGCTCAAGGAGGAATCCAGATTTGGGCAAACTCTGCCAGCACTAAGGCTATAATCAGTGGAGGGACACTGATATCCTACAAGACAGGTATAATTACGTTTTATTATTTATTTCTTCAATCCTAATCCACACAGTTACTATTTTATATGTTCTTGTTTTAGATGAGGGAATCCTTTAAGCGCTGTTAACCCTTGTACACATTATTAACCCTTACATCCTATTGGGGAGTTCTGTACTACCCTCTGATCTATTGTCTTTTAACAGCTGCTAAAGACCTTCCTCTCCCTGATCAGCGCTACTTTGAGTGCTGCTTGTTTACAGACCAGTACTCTGGACATGTTACATTCTATTTGATTCATATATGCCATATTAGCCTGGGATTACCGTATACAACTGGGAGTGTTTAAGCATTAATAATCTCCTAATTTTCAATTGATAACAGGACAGGGCATAGTAGTTTATAAATCAAGATAGTCATCCTACCACCCTGGACGCAGGCAGCAGGACATGAAAATTGTCATTTAAGTTGTTGCCCTTTCCACTATTTACACGACAGTACCTTACGTTGTTAAACTTTATAGACAAATCATAAAAAATCATAACATATTCTGACCCCTCTTAAACTTGCAGTAAAGAAGACTCTAAAAATATTTCAGGATCAAAGAACATCATTGAAAAGAACTTATTCTACTTCTCAGTAGCTTTTACTGTGCTATATAAAGTTATTTTTGGGACTATGGCCTCTAGTTATCAACGTGTCTACTTACCTGCCATCGCCGGCCCCAATACGCCCGCCTAAGCTCGCCTACCATCGCCGCCGCGGACCTGAATAATCTCGCCAAAGTTATCAATAAATCTGTCAAAAAGCCGCGCACCAAGTACGGGGCGATGAGCAGCGGACTGTGATAGTTATCACTCATCCGATCTCGCTGCTCTTCGGCTTTTTGACAGCTTTATTGACAAGCTGTCACTAAGCACCCACACTAAACTACACTGTTCTACCCCCTATACTGGCGCCCCCGGAGCCCCCCGCAACTAAATAAAGTTATTAACCCCTAAACCGCCAATCCTGGATACCGCCGCAACTATAATAAATGTATTAACCCCTAAACCGCCGCTCCCGGAGCCCACCGCCACCTACATTATACCTAGTAACCCCTATCCTGCCCCCCCTATACTGCCGCCACCTATAAGAAATTTATTAACCCCTATCCTGCCCCCCCTACACCGCCGCCACTATAATAAAATTATTAATCCCTAAACCTAAGTCTAACCCTAAACCTAACACCCCCCTAACTTAAATATTAATTAAATACATCTAAATATTATAACTCTTATTAACTAAATTAATCCTCTTTAAAACTAAATACTTACCTTTAAAATAAACCCTAATATAGCTACAATATAAATAATAATTATATTGTAGCTATTTTAGGATTTATTTTTATTTTACAGGCAACTTTCAATTTATTTTAACTAGGTACAATAGCTATTAAATAGTTATTAACTATTTAAAAGCTACCTAGTTAAAATAAAGACAAATTTACCTGTAAAATAAAAACAACCTAAGTTTACAATTACACCTAACACTACACTATACTTAAATAAATTATTTCCTATTTAAAACTAAATACTTACCTGTAAAATAAACCCTAAGATAGTTACAATGTAATTAATAATTACAATTGTAGCTATTTTAGGATTTATATTTATTCTTTACAGGTAACTTTGTATTTATTTTAGCTAGTTAGAATAGTTATTAAATAGTTATTAACTATTTAATAACTACCTAGCTAAAAGAAATACAAAAATTACCTGTAAAATAAAATCCCTAACCTAAGTTACAAATAAACCTATACACTACATTATCATTAAATAAATTAAATAAATTACCTACAAATAACTACAATTAAATAAACTAACTAAAGTACAAAAAATAAAAAAACTAAGTTACAAACATTTAAAAATATTACAACAATGTTAAGCTACTTACACCTAATCTAAGCCCCCTAATAAAATAACAAAGCCCCCCAAAATAAAAAAAATGCCCTACCCTATTCTACATTAAAAAGTTACCAGCTCTATTAACTTACCAGCCCTTAAAAGGGCCTTTTGCGGGGCATTCCCCAAAGAAAACAGCTCTTTTGCCTGTAAAATAAAAATACAACCCCCCCAACATTAAAACCCACCACCCACACACCCCTACTCTAACCCAAACCCCCCTTAAATAAACCTAACACTACCCCCCTGAAGATCATCCTACCTTTAGCCGTCTTCAGCCAGCCGACCACCGATGGAACAGAAGAGGACATCTGCAGCGGCCGAAGCCTTCATCCAAGGGGCGCTGAAGAAGTCTTCCATCCGATTGAAGTCTTCATCCAAGGGGCGCTGAAGAAGTCTTCCATCCGATTGAAGTCTTCATCCAAGGGGCGCTGAAGAAGTCTTCCATCCGATTGAAGTCTTCATACATCTTCATCCATCCGGAGTGGATCGGAGCCATCTTGAGACGAGCCGACGCGGAGCCATCCTCTTCTACCGACGGGACTAACGACGAATGACGGTTCCTTTAAGTGGACGTCATCCAAGATGGCGGTCCCTCGAATTCCAATTGGCTGATAGGATTCTATCAGCCAATCGGAATTAAGGTAGGAAAAATCTGATTGGCTGATTTAATGAGCCAATCAGATTGAAGTTCAATCCCGATTGGCTGATCCAATCAGCCAATCA
This sequence comes from Bombina bombina, assembly GCF_027579735.1. Lineage (NCBI taxonomy): Eukaryota > Metazoa > Chordata > Amphibia > Anura > Bombinatoridae > Bombina > Bombina bombina. The sequence continues at coordinate 97,101,372 of NC_069503.1, forward strand.
GATTGAGCTTGCATTCTATTGGCTGATCGGAACAGCCAAGAGAATGCAAGCTCTTATCGGATTGGCTGATTTAAATCAGCCTAATCAGATTTTTCCTTACCTAATTCCCATTGGCTGATAGAATCCTATCAGCCAATCGGAATTCGAGGGACATCATCTTGGATGACGTCACTTAAAGGAACGTCATTATCATTAGTCCGTCGGTAAGAAGAGGATGGCTCCGCGTCGGCTCGCTCCGGATGGATGAAGATTGAAGGCGCCGCCTGGATGAATGACTTCAATCGGATGGAAGACTTCTTCAAGCGCCCCTTGGATGAAGACTTCGGCCGCTGCTGGATGTCCTCTTCTGTTCCATCGGTGGTCGGCTGGCTGAAGACGGCTAAAGGTAGGATGATCTTCAGGGGGGTAGTGTTAGGTTTATTTAAGGGGGGGGTTTGGTTAGAGTAGGGGTGTGTGGGTGGTGGGTTTTATAATGTTGGGGGGGTTGTATTTTTTATTTTACAGGCAAAAGAGCTGTTTTCTTTGGGGCATGCCCCGCAAAAGGCCCTTTTAAGGGCTGGTAAGGTAAAAGAGCTGGTAACTTTTAATGCGAGAATAGGGTAGGGGCATTTTTTTTTATTTCTTGGGGGGCTTTGTTATTTTATTAGGGGGCTTAGATTAGTGTAAGTAGCTTAAAATTGTTGTAATATTTTTGAAATGTTTGTAACTTAGTTTTTTTATTTTTTGTACTTTAGTTAGTTTATTTAATTGTATTTATTTGTAGTTATTTGTAGCTAATTTATTTAATTAATTTAATGATAGTGTAGTTTTAGGTTTAATTGTAACTTAGGTGTAGGATTTATTTTACATGTAATTTTGTATTTCTTTTAGCTAGGTAGTTATTAAATAGTTAATAACTATTTAATAACTATTCTAACTAGCTAAAATAAATTGAAAGTTGCCTGTAAAATAAATATAAATCCTAAGATAGCTACAATATAATTATTATTTATATTGTAGCTATATTAGGGTTTATTTTAAAGGTAAGTATTTAGTTTTTAATAGGATTACTTTAGTTAATAAGAGTTATAATATTTAGATGTATTTAATTAATATTTAAGTTAGGGGGGTGTTAGGTTTAGGGGTTAATAATTTTATTATAGTGGTGGCGGTGTAGGGGGGGCAGAATAGGGGTTAATAAATGTATTATAGGTGGCGGCGGTGTAGGGGGGGCAGGATAGGGGTTAATAGGTATTATGTAGGTGGCGGCGGGGTCTGGGAGCGGCGGTTTAGGGGTTAACATATTTATTAGAGTGGCGGCGGAGTCCGGGAGCGGCGGTTTAGGGGTTAATCAGTTTATTAGAGTAGCGGTGGGCTCCGGGAGCGGCGGTTTAGGGGGTAATAACATTATTTAGTTGCGGCGGTGTAGGGGGGGACAGATTAGGGGTGTTTAGACTCGGGGTACATGTTAGGGTGTTAGGTGCAGACATCTCACATAGGAATCAATAGGATGTCGGGCAACAGCGAACATGAACTTTCGCTATGGTCAGACTCCCATTGATTCCTATGGGATCCGCCACCTCCAGGGCGGCGGATTGAAAACCAGGTACGCTGGGCCGGAAAAGTGCTGAGCGTACCTGCTAGTTTTTTGATAACTAGCAAAAGTAGTCAGATTGTGCCGAACTTGTGTTCGGAACATCTGGAGTGACGTAAGAATCGATCTGTGTCGGACTGAGTCCGGCGGATCAAAGCTTACGTCACTAAATTCTACTTTTGCCGGTGTGTAGGGTTTGATAACTTAGGCGAATCAGCCTCACCACAAATACGCTGCGGAATTCCAGCGTATTTGAGGTTGATGGTTTGATAACTAGAGGCCTTTGTTGTAACACACTACTATTAATACTTCAGTGACCCAAGAAGTAGGCTCAATAAATCTAAGCAGGATATGAGGCTACTTATTACTTGGAAGCCACAGTTGAAGAAACAGGCTTTGTATAGGATTAAAGCATAAGAACACAGAAGATCTCAGATATTACCAAAAATAAACTGCTGATATATAAATAGCAATAAAAAGACATAATATATTATTTCAGCCAGTATATGGTACAGCCTTACAACAAAAGAAGTTTTAGGCTGAATATAAGGAGAGATATTATTCATCAAGAACAGACATGAGGATTAGCCTACTCCAACTATTCTGATGGGCTGCAACCGAGTTCGATGGCCATAACGCAAGTACAAAAATACAAAGACCAAATAAATGTTAGCCTTAATCTCTTTGTAGGGCTTGACCCCAAGCCGCCAAACCCGATCATGTCTCTCATAGACTTTATCGTTAGGAGATTGTCACTAATCAAAATAAAGACATGACACTGTCTGCTGAACAAGGCTGGCTACGTGTAATGCGAGATGGCCCAGCAATGCATGAACCCTTATATCCTGTTTCGAGGATCTAGCCGCTCCGTACTAGGACAGGGGTAAAAGTAAGATAGTATCCCTCGCATCTGTATAGAGTGCAGGCAAAGAGATAAGAGGACGCTTCTCACTTATAAGCTGTATATCTGAAGGAAGTCCCCCGGGATCTATTGATGCCATCTCCACATTTTACAGGAGAGGTTTAGGCTGAATATATAAGGGTAAGTTGGTAAGGGGCATAGGCAGCGAGCTAGAGCAAAGCATCATTGTTTCCTATGCATCGCCGGTCTGCAATCCTTCCAGAACTATAGCCGACTGCTGCGTGGAGGTCTGGTAAGAGACTGCAGCAATAGCTCTGGTCTCGGCATGTGGTGAACCGCTACCTTTTAGTGTCGCCCATCTGCAGGTCTGTAGTGCAACATCAGAGTCTGTCCCTATTAGAGACCCTCGCAGCAGTAGGTTAGGGGGCAGGCTAGTAGTTTCCACCTCTGTATCGCTCATCTGCGCCACATCGGTAAATTGGGTACAGGAGTCCTCGTTAGTGACCGACTGCATAGATTTAAGTGAGTCCTCCTCAAATTGGGCAAAGTACTGTAAAAGTAAGTTCTCCAACTCCTGAAGTATATGCTTCTCCATGTTTACCACAGCTGGTGATGTTAGCAGTGTCAAAGCACTGTATACCCAGCATACAAGATACCGGGGGGGGGAGGTGTTGAGCGCCTCTCGTTGAAGAGTCTGCCTTAGGCCTCAATGCTCCAGATCATTTGGCCACTCTCTGGTAAATCAAAAATGGTTCCAGTGAGGACCCTTTGTGCCTGCTAAAGGGTTAAAGCTGAAATGTTTCATGTGTCCCTTATATGCATCATCTGCTGTTCTGTATATAGCAGAATTGTATGGTAATTAAAGGGACAGTAAAGTCATAATTAGACATTCATGATTTAAACAGAGCATATCATTTTTTTTTTTTAAATTCTTTATTTACAACCAGCATTATACACAGTTCAATATATAACAACAACAAAAAAAAAGAACAAAAAACAAGAACATATCTTACGCCGCACAGGGCAGGTCATTTTAACAAAACAAATCTGAGCCAGAAAGGCAGTTATTGTCAATGCTCTTGAGTATTATGCAGACTTTGTAGCAATATACATTAATAGTATAACATAACAAAAAAAAAAAAAAATGCAAAAAGCAAAGGTTAATTATGTTCTCTGCTGGGTTTTTCATTCAATTTTCTCACCCACCATGAAAACCAATCATTCTAGTAAGGAATCAATTTAAGAAAAAGATACCCGGCCAGACCACCCAACCAGCCAGCCAAAACACAACAAATCAAAACAGAACTAATACAAAACAAAACAAACAGGAAAAAGCAAAAGGGAAAAAAAAAAAAACTCCTAACTTATCTCTCTCCCCTCTCCCCGCCTACCAGATACCAAGAAGAACTATCTCTGAGTTTTTAAATGGGAAGATCAAATAATCAATTTCACTTTCATGGAGTGTTTTTATAAAAGCTTGACCCATTTATTGAAGAAATTCCTTTTATCTGGTTCTTTATTGATGTTGTGTCCTTCTGTTTCTAGTACACATTGCTTTTTTAAATAGTTCTTGACTTCAGTGATTGTAGGAAGGGGCCCTCTCAATTTCCATTCTTACAGATCAAATATCTGTGGCTAATATAGAAAGGGTTACCAGTTTATCATTATCCAGATAGCTACCTTCCGGGCTTCAGGCACAGAATAATTTTGATATAATGACAAGGAGAGTGACTTAATTTTTAGCGTAGTTTTTAGCCCAGTACTCTAGTCTGTTCCAAATGTTTTCTTATTTTTGGGCAAGACCAGAACATATGGATCAAGTCGGCCGCTGGGTAGAAACACTTAGGACATTTATTAAATTGCTGATTATGGGATTCCTATGGCCTTTCTCGGGGGTGAAGTATGTCCTGTGAAGGAGCTTAAGATGAGACTCTCGCCATGTGGCCGATAATGTAGAAGATGCAACTTTATTAATTGATAATTGCAAATTTTCCGGTTCAATGTTGCCTGAGGTATCAGTGAGCTCCATATTAAGCCAAATTATCTAATAATGGAACTCCTTTCTCATTGATAAGTATTTGATAGCATGGGAAATAGACATAAGGACAATTTTTGCTAAGGCGAGCCAGCTTTCCAGCTTGCCTAATGTCCAGCAGTAGCCTTGTTCTTCTAAGTTATTCGGTAGCGAGGTGCCTTGTTTGCAGGTAGCGAAGAAGTCTTTATTAGGTAGATTAAATTCAGTTTTAAATTCCTCAAAGTTTTAATACAATTCCTACCTTTGTCTATTATATAAATTATTTATCCAGGCCATTATTATGCCAGTCTATCAAAAACTTCTGATTTTAAACCTGCTTGGAATCGTGGGTTCCCTCTCAAGGGGAAGATGTTTTGAGGCGCTGCTGGACACTGAAAGAGATCTGGTTAACTTCGCCCATGCCTTAATAGGGGTTACGATATAGTTTTAAGTCTCTTGATATTTGCTGGCAGTTCTTTTGGTAGAAGAGTGGATCAAAGTCACAGGGGAATAATGGGGCACAGACGTTTAGTTCTAATTCATTGTTTACAATGTAGTTTTTAATTGTGATCAGTCCATGCAACTATGCGTGCTAAGAAGCTGAGGTTATATGCTCTAATATTTGGCAGTGCCAGGCCTCCAGTATTCCTTGACACAGTAAGTTTAGTGAGAGATATCTTAGGCCTTTTCCCTTGCCATAAGAATTGTCTGATTGCGGTATTAAAGAAGCGAACGTCTTTTTCAATAGGATCAGAGGTAGATCTGGAGATATAAAGAAGCTTGGGAAGGAGATCCATTTTGACCAGTTCTGAACGACCAGAGACTGATAAGGGCAGATTCTGCCAAGTTTTAAGTTTCTCCTGATAGTAGAAAGTATAGGGGATATATTAAATTTGTATAAGTCTTTTACACTAAACGGTATATGAATCCCTAAATACTTGAAAGAATCTTAACCACATTGAATGAGTAGTTAAGATAGAGCTACTATTTCTTCTAAGCAGAGTATTTCGGATTTTGATTTATTCACCTTATATCCCGAGAAGGAACCAAAGGTGATCAGTTATTTGAAGAAGTTTTGGTATATTTAATTTTGAGTTGGGACAGATAAATTAATAAATCATCAGCATATAAACCTATTTTTATCTCATAGTTTTGTATCTTTTACCTTCTAGATGTTTTCTTATCATAATCGCTAATGGCTCGATAGCAATGTTGAAAAGAAGAGGGGAGAGAGGGCACCCCCTGACGTGTACCCCTATCCATTGTGATTGGAGATGAGACAATGTCATTTATTATTAATCTCGTTTGAGAATGGTTATGTAAATTTTTCACAAATTAGGGAAGTTACCCAGGATCCCAAATTTTGTTCGAGAGGTTATTAGATGATTGAATATTACAGAATCAAACGCTTTTCTGCGTCAATTGACAGGATGGCTAGGTCAGGGGAGGCCCTCCCCCCCTCGAAGGAAGATTCTGAAAATGATCCATTACAATAAGAAGCTCTCTGATTTTTGCCGCCGAGTTACGCCTATTTCAGGAAACCAGCTTGATCCGTATGTATTATTTTTGCTAAGAATGGGCTGAAGTCTAGATGCAAAGAATAGAAGACATAATTTTAAAATCGGAATTAAGCAGAGCAATTGGTCTGTATGATTCTTTTTTGCATAGGGTCTTTCCTCCCTTTAAGATCAGAGTTGTAAATGAGGAGGAGAAGGAAGGTGAAACGATTTACCATTAACGTAGATCTCATTATAAAGATTGCCCAAAAAAGGCCCTACTTCAGCTGATAAAATTTTATAAAATTCATTTGGCAGCCCATCTGGGCCTGGAGCTTTATTTGGGGAGAGCTTAGAAATTGTTTTCTCTATCTCTTCCTTTGTAATAGGAGAGTTAAGACTGATATTGTCTTCATCTGATATTGTTGGATGAGTAATTTTATTCCAAAACTCATCAGCCCTCGAAACATCGTACCCCTTGCAGGTATATAGATCCCGGAAGTATTCTGAAAATAAATCAGAGATTTCCTCAGACTTTGATATTTGCTTCCCGTTATTGTAAAGTTTTTCAATAGTATGTTTCTTTCCTTCGGTTTTAACTAATTTAGCTAACATTTTTCCAGATTCGTTGCCAAATCTGTATAGTTTAGCTTGAAATCTAAGTTCCCTGTGTGTTTCCTGGGTCATTATAAATGTGTCTCTGGCATTTTTAGCCCGAATATATTTCGCCCAGTTTAAGGGATTTTTTTCAAGTAGGAAATGGTTATATGAATTAATTAATTGACTATTGATCTCTTTTTCCCTTTATTTCAATTTTTTAGTTAAGATGGCAACATAGGCAATGATTTCCCCTCTTAACACTGCCTTAGCAGTCTCCCAGAAAATATCTGGACGTCCAATATAATCCATATTAAAGTTCACATAATCATTGAACTTATTTCTAATCCATTCTTTAAATTTTAAGTCTGTTGTTAGATGATACGGGAAGAAAAACTGTGATATTTTGGGTTTTGAGTGACCAAGATGTAAGTCTAAGAAGATAGGCCCGTGGTCAGAAAGAAGAACCGGCAATATTCCTGCTTTTACTTTTGTAATAGGTAAGCGCTCATCTGTAAGAAATAGGTCAATCCTAGAAAGTGTTTTGTGGGCTTTGGAGAGACAAGTGAAATCCTGAGTGTCAGGATTTTGGATTTTCCAAATATCACGAAGTGCCAAGTTTTGCTTGATTTTATTAAAAATCTTAGTGTCTATGTTATCTTTTTTCTGTTTCAATTGCATGGAGTCTCTAAGCCTGTCTAGGGGAGATTGAGGTGCCATATTAAAATCTCCCCCTAGAATCAGATGTCCTTCAGACAGTAATAAAAGTTTAGACTGAATATGATCCCAGAACCCTGAGTCAGAGATATTTGGTCCATATATATTACATAGTGTGTAGATCTTCTGAGCAGCTCTAAGTTTCACCAGGACATACCTCCCCTCCAAATCAACCTCAGACTGTAATATTTCTACTTGAGACTTTTTCCCGCTTAATATAGCTTACGCCTCTTTTTTTCTTGATACTTGGTGCTGCAAAGACCTCTCTAACCCATTGCGTTTTTAATTTAAGAGATTCCTCAAAATTTAAATGGGTTTCTTGTATGAAACCGATATCTGCTTGGGCTTTACCTAGATGGGTGAGTATTGCCTTCCGTTTAATAGGAGTCGAAATCCCCCTACATTCAAGCATATTATTTTTAATTTATTTACTTTTGAAGCCATTTAACTTAGGGGGGAGGGGGGAGAGAGTGAGAAGAGGAAGAGAAGGAAAAAAAAAAAGGGGAAAACCAAAACGATAAAGTAAACTAAACATTCCCTATACCGAGGGAATTCCCTAGGTCCATAGATCCTAACCTCTTTTATAACAGAAAGTCATCGTTCAGCTAAACTTGTGATTTTAGTGGTCTTGAAGAAATCCTCAGCTAATTGAGCATCCTCAAATAAATGTATCGTGTCATCCACTTCGACTCTAAGTTTAGAGGGGTATATTATGGTGGCACGATGTCCATTTTGTATGAACTTAGTGCATGTTGGGTGCCATTCTCTCTTCTCTTAGATGCTGATGGGCAGAGAAATCTTGAAAGATTCAAGATCCTAGTATTATCAATTAGAAGTGCTGATTTTTACGATAAAGTTGTAGCAACATACTTTTATCCTGGAAATTAAGCAATTTTGGCAATAACAGGTCTAGGGACGGTTCTTATCTTTGTTGTCTAGGCGAGGAGGGCCTATTCTGTGAGCCCTTTCTCACTAAGATCGGATGGTAGGTTGGGAGGGACATTTAAGGCCTTAACAAGCACGTTTGATATAAAATGACACAACTTGTCATATTGCTTATCTTCTGGAAGGCCTATTAGCCGAATGTTGTTTCTTCTGGAACGATTTTCAAGATCCTCCAACCTATCATTGATCTTGTGAATATTAGCATTTGAGGTCTCAATTTTAGAATTATGTGCTGTTGTTAAGTCTTCTAGGTCTGACCAGCGCTGTTCTATCTCCTGTAATCTATGGGAAAATTGTCTGATCTCTTGAGTAATAAGGAGATATCTTGCTTGATTTCTGTCCTTAATGTGTCAAATTTAGGTGTTAGAGCTCTCAGAAATGCTGGTAACTAGGCTCTGAATATTAGTTACCTCAGGGGTACTGTTATCATCGTGCGTATTTGTTGATTCTGTAAAGGAATCTTGTGTATTCTTAGGTTTCCTCTCTCTATTTCTCGCTGCCATGCCTGGTGAGGATGTCTTAGGAGAGATGGAGAGAAATTTGTCCATGTGCTATGTATCTCTCTTTTCCTCTCCTTCTCTTTCCCCTCCCTCTCCCCTTCTTGGTGGAGAAAGGGAGTTGTTGAGTGAACCACTTATCAGTGGAGTGCAGGAAAAAAATAAAGTGTGACTAAAAAGGTAATTATCAAGTGAAGATGTGATAATGTGAGATAGTGAAGGGAAAGGGGAGTGATGTAGGTGAGGAAGGGAAAGAGAAAAAGAAAAAAAAAAAAAAAAGAAGGAAAAGAAGGTGTTTTAAGTGATAAAAATTAGGTGGGGTGTGGATTTATCTTTATTTAGGTTACTCTATTAGTAATTATTGTGCTATGGTGTGAAATGTGAGTTTCTCTTTTTTTTTCTTCTTTTTTCTCCTGTTTCTAGTTTCAGTGTTCAGATTCCCCCTTTCTTTTCTCCTTTTGATTTAAAATTAGTAAGGGAGGAGGGAGAGATAACGAAATTTATATGTTTGTGATTCTAGTAGAAATTTAAATATATGAAGTTAGCAGCAATTTAAACACTACAGAAATTATTCAACTCAATAAACCTTCTACAGATTTCTTGGTAGTAATATTAACAGATTAGTTAGTCTGACACTTTACCTGTGACTGAAGGTGTTCATGACTAGGGAGAGAGAGTCGTGCAATGCAAATTCATGCAGGTTCTCTTTTCATAGAAGGATAGATTAATTCTCTTATTTCTGACTATTTAGCAGCTTGTTCCCTATTTAACTCTAAGGAGTGTATGAGTTTATAGTGAAGCAGAGTAGTCTCTGAGGTTATATTTTCAAGTGCAAGCTATATATAGCAAGTATAAACCGTAGACAAGCAAGCAGAGAGAGATAACACTTTGTTAAGTTTTTTAGCTTGCTTTTAAGTTACAGTTCAGATAAAAAGACAGAGAACAAAGAGAAAAAGAGTTAATTCCTCCTATTTCTTATTTTCTACCAGCTTGTTTAAGTTAACTCCAGGAGGTATGTGGGTTTTTAATGAGGCAAGGAGCCTTCTAAGAATATGCTTTCAAATGTAATCCTATCTAGAGCAGGTATAAACGAAAGAAAAGCAGGCAGAGAGAGACAACACTGTTACATTTTCAAGTCAAATCATTTGTCAACTTCTAGCTATAGCCCTCGGGATTATAGCAATATATTATACTCTTTCTTTCTCCTTCTCTCTTCAGTGTGGTCTGTCTGATACAGCTCAAGAAAAAGAGAGACAAAGAAAGAAAAAAGAGCAATTAAGCTTCCTACAGGTTTAGTGCTGGTAACAGGAACATATTTAGCTAAACAATGCTTGCTTTAGATTACAGTTCAGATAGAGGAAAACAGAGAGCAAAAAAGAAAAGGGTTAATTCTCCTATTTCTTTTTTTCTAACAGTTTGTATCTAAGTTAACTTATGATAGATAGACAATAAAAATTATAATACTCATATAACATTATAAATACAATATCAATATAGTTATACTAGAACATTTCTCAAGGTGACTTCTTTTTTGTGTGTTTAAGGAGCATAAAAAGAAACGGGAGTCAAACACAATATGTCGATATGTCTAAGTTCTATACACTTTTTAACATATATAGTGAAGTCCCAAATTAGATATTTGGTAGTTTGTAGTTCAGTGTTAATTTCCCTTTGTTTCTTTTTCCCTCCCTTCCGTTCCCTTTCCCCTACTTTTTGCCCAAAATCTTGTTGTAGAAAATGCTAGCTGCCAGACCTTGGGGTAAGAAGGTTTTTCTTTTTTTTTAAAGGGTACGGAGCCAATACAGTTCAGGTAGAAGCATTAATGGCAGTTTGCTTGTAATATACAATTAATGTGCAGATAAGTTGTGTTTAACAGAAAGCAAGACTGAAAGGGTACAGGTGTAAGTCAATTAGATACTTTACCGGCCCCTGGCCAGAGATATGGGATGTCCGTGGAGAGTTCCTTATGAGACCAGACTCCCCCTACACGCAGCACCGGTGGGAGGGGGAGTACTGGGTAGGCAGAGGTAGCTGAAGAAGTCCTGAAGATTACTGCACGTTAGAGACAGATCCAGGGGGACTGCAGGAAGGGTCGCCGCGACCCAGGACAGGATTGGCAGCGCAACAGATAGACGTGACCCGGGCCCCTCACGCAGCACCGGTGGGAGGGGACGTCCGGGCCAATGGGGATAAGCGCTCAGGAATTCCCTGCGCCTCCTCACTCTTCTGTCATCAGGGACGCTGCGGCTCGATGTACCCGGTGTACAGTACTTACTTGCAGTCCTCCAGGCGGCCAGAGATTCCCACTTCAGAGCCAGGTAAGAGTGCAGGGGCCAAAGGGAAAGCTGTACCACAGACCAGTGCCCGATTAAGCTGCTAAGTTCAGCTCCGCTGCCACAGGGTGTTTAGAGAGGTAAAAGTGAGATAGAGTCCCAGACGGCCGAGGTTCCCGGCGTTAGACACGTCTCGTCTTTATATCTAGGCAGGTAAGGGCATTCTATACCTAGAATTGGTAGAGCTTTCTGCGTATATAGCTGTCAGGAAAGAGATGTTTGGGACAATAGCAACGTTAAGTATGGACAGCGGGCAGAGAGTCGTCCTTTTTTTTCTCCTTCTCAGCTTTCTACCAAGGTATAGCAGTTTTTGATTAAGTCTCTACTGGGGATTGATAGAAGAGATTAAGTCCATGTAAAGGCTGCTACGTGCAGCTTAGTGCAATGGAGTGGCACCAAAAGGGATTCCGGTAGCGATAATTCTGGCTATGCAAGCCGCCCAGGGTCTAAGGGTTTAGGCACAGAGTTCCCGCCACTGAGCTTGCAGGAGAGGTGAGCCAGAACAGGTGTCTCACGTGACCACACACCTGAGCTCCTCCTCCGGAACCAGAGCCCAGAGCATATCATTTTAAACAACTTTCCAACTGACTTCTATTATTTAATTTGCTTCCTTCTCTTGTTATCTTTTGCTGAAAGGTTTATCTAGGTACGCTCAGGAGCAGCAAGGAACCTAGGTTCTAGCTGCCGATTGGTGGCTGCATATATATACCGATTGTCATTGGCTCACAAATGATACGAAGAGAATAAAGGAAATAAGGAAATTTGATAATAGAAGTAAACTGCAAAGTTGTATAAAAGTGTATATTCTACCTAAATCATGAAATTTTTGTGTTTCAGGTACACTTAACACTACTCAGCAGTGTCTACACCTGGGTTAACTCAAGCAGAACACATATACAATATATTATAGATTTATTATGGCAATGACGGAAACTAAAAAGTACAGACTAGAGCTGCAACAACTAATCGTCATAATCGATTATGAAAATAATTGTCAACGAATCTCATAATCGATTAATCGATTAGTTGGTTTTTTCAACCTTTTAAGTATATATTCGTTATTTTTAGAGCGGACTAGATATTTCCCCTAACCTTATAGCTGGTTATTTACCATTGCATATAGATATTCAAGATATTTTTATGTTAGAATGAAGTCAAGGGTTACTTTATTCAGAGGCCCCTTGCCAAGGTAGAAAACACTTAGCATTGGTGAAGAGCTAAGATAAATATCCCACTTGGTGAAATTGGCAAAACCCTACTTATACACCTCAACAGCCTTTTCTCTGCTGCAGGAAATATAGCTGCAAACAGAGAACTAAGCCTTAGCCAAAAGCATGTGGACATGTTGAGATTTTAGCATTTCAATGCAAAGTTTCTGAAAGAGTGAATAACAGAATATTATTAACAGTGATAGTCTAATTCTTTCTAGTTCTACCTCTATTTCAAACAGTTTATGGTTTTGTTTTAATTATAAAACTGTGCTCTGCTGCTTAAACATTGAAGAAACATTTGTGTTAATGTAAAGTTTTAGTCTGAAGTTATATTTGTAACACTCATTTATGTGGATTTTATTTAAAACATAGAAAACTATTATTGATTCTCTTTTTATCCGATAGTCGATTATCGAAAATAATAATCGGCGATTAATCGATTATGAAAATAATCGTTAGTTTGCAGCCCTAGTACAGACCAGTGATTTCTCAATTGTATGGATCTAATTATTCCCTAGACCATGCACATAGACTCTCACAGGTGCATTTTCTATGTTTTCTCTTTTTTTGGATCATCTATGTGAAATTTGGGTGGATAACACTTTTATTTGAATGCACATCTATAGGGTTTCTGTTTTGCTGGGGAGCTCAGCAATGTAAAGTCTTGCAGGGAATGACAGTCTCTAATCTAATCAGAGTAAAAATGCTTATTTGGGCTCTAGGGGACTCGATCGACATATGTGGCATGGCCCGCAAAATCCTCCGCCGCCTGTTTTAATGCGCTTTTGGTATTACATATATGGCGATAGCATACATTTACTTACATATATTTCACCCGTCGGCCGTATTTTTTTTCTCCCATAGATTACATAGAACAACCGTGCATTTTGGTATCCAATATACAGCGTAAGGACGCAGAATTAAAAAAAGCTACTCCATTCTCATCTCGCCCACATTGCCGGTGCAGCAACCCTTGCACTAACTAAAAGAGCAACATAACTCCCTGGAAGCCTTAACAAACACATACATTTTAAGTAGCATCACAAATAGTTAAAGGGACAGTAAACTATGATATTGTTTTTTTAAGGTTTATTTGTGTATTTGAAATAGCTGAATTTCTATTTTGAAGCCACCAACCTAATCAAATGGATTGAGCTTGTAGGTATAAATCAGATCTCATTACTTTATCACATTGTGTACATATACTTGCTTCTTTACTTTATATTTGTTTCTTAAAACAATCACCAAACAGGTGGCCCTCGGTTTACGATGTTCAATTTGCGCCGTTTCAGAATAACGCCTTTTTTTTTGCTATTGAAAAGCATTGACTGCTATAAAAGCATTAGCACATGCTTACATTAAAATAGCCAGTAGGTGGGAGCTGTCCGCTTGTGTTGCAGCAAACACATGCAAAGAAAAGCAAGCCAGACATGATTAAGGGGATCAGCTTTCAAAGGAACAAGATCTAGCAGCCACTTCCCTTAGCTCAGACTCAATGCAGAGAACTGTTTGCAGAAAAAGGCAAGTAAAAAACGTTTTTGTTCATTAAACTTAGTTTGATGATGATACAGTCTGTTGTGTGATTTTGTTTTTGTTCATTAAACTTAGATTGATGATGATACAGTCTGTGTTTGTGTGATAATTTTAATTAGGTGCGGTTTAGCAAATGTTTTTGTTTATTAAACTTAGTTTGATGATGATACAATCTACAGTATATTTTAGGTTTATAATGCTGTTACCTTTTAAAGTCTTCATTTCAAAGCTTTAAAAATAATGTATTAGGTGTTACTTATGACAATTTGAGAGGGGCCTGGAACCTAACTCCCTCACTTCCCATTGACTTACATTATAAACTGGGTTTCAATTACAACGGTTTTCAATTTACAACCATTCCTTCTGGAACCTAACCCCGGCTTAAACTGAGGGCTATCTGTACTTGGAGAGAACCAATGGGAAATCATAATTGTATTACCTTTATCTCTTTAGAACCCACTGGGAGTGTAATTTATTCTAATGTCAACACAGCTTGGCATTGATGCCAAAATATATAAAGGAACAGTCAAGTCCAAAGAAAACCTTCTTGTTTCAAATAGGGCATGTAATTTCATACAACTTTCAAATTTAATTCTAACACCAATTTTTCTTTGTTCTCTTGGTATTCTTAGTTGAAAGCTAAACCTAGGTTGGCTCATATGATAATTTCTAAGACCTTATTGAAGGCCGCCTCTTTGCTAATTGTGTCAAACCAATCACAAACACACAACCTCTCACCTGCAGCCTTAAAACACCTGATAATGCACACCCTATCAGTAACATCACTATTATATATAGAGGTACAGAGTAAAGGAGCACCAGCCAGGAGATGGAGTTTAACATAAACAAATGTTATTGAAACGCTCATTAAAAAAGCCAGGATACCAGGCCATATAGTAAAATAGGGAGGTCAGCAAAGCAAATAGCTGACGCGTTTCGGCTTAGAGCCGTAATCGAAGCTGGCAAACTTTGCCCTAGGAAATTCTTATAAAACCCTAAGCTGCCTCCTATTGGTCAATGGATAATTTAATTAGCACATAAGTACACTTACATTGACAAGTGTTATTCAACAACTGCAGATAAGCCCAAAACTCTATATTATTCAGGTGACAGTAAATACAAAATTCACACAATAGGATAAAATAAATACTAACATCATGTGCACAAATGTAATGTAAACCTGTGGCTACATCATTTCTCAACATTTCAGTTTGATTTATCTTTCTTATGTAAACAAAAGATTAAAAACAAAGCTATAATATGAACAGAGTATGTCCTATAGTTAGAGCTACAGCAACTCTTCAAAAACTTTGTGAGAAAGTCTTCTATTTTGTATTTGTTTCATAGATGCAATAAAATGAAATTAGATTATTGCAAACTGTTATCTTTGTTCAAACGATTTGCGTTAGGATAAATACTAACATCAGGATATACAATGGAATGTGAACCTAAGATTGCTTAAATTTAACCCCTCTCAGTTTCAGTTATACTTTATATATGGGGGGGGAATAAAAAAAAATATAAATTTCAATATTAACAAAAACAGCCCTATATAAGGGCTACATGATTTCTCCAAAGATTTTTTATATAAAGCTGCCTTGTATTTAATATATTATGTTCATTACAGAGTACACTGAACAATACAATCAAATTTGTGACATAATTAGGAAACATTACCCAATTCTGAGAGCTGATGATGGGCTCGCTAATTTAACAAACAAAGATTGCAAATTTGCCTATAAGAGAAGTAGGACAATTGGAAACTTTGTGGCACCTATCAAACTTCACTCCACAAGACAGAGTAATTCATCTTGGTTGTCCTCTGTGGGGATGTACAAATGCCACAATAGTTCATGTGTGGCCTGTGAAAAAGTGGAAGCAGGAGTTGTGTTTAGATCCTCAGTTAAAGGGCAGACTTATCACAGGCGTTCATGTCTGAATTGTAGGTCCATTTTTGTTGTGTAAATGATTAATTGTGTGGTATGTAACAAACAGTATGTAGGTCTCACAACACGCGAGGTGAGATCCAGAATCAGGGAGCACCTCTCCAGTATCAAATATGGTACTGCCAGTACTCCATTGGTACAGCACTTCACTCGTGAGCACAACAAAAATGGGGACTCTTTTAAGTGGTCCTGTATAGAGAGTATCTTGCCCCCCCCAGAGAGGGGGTGATAGGGAAAATTGTTGGGTAAAAGAGAGGGATTTTCAAGTTAAAAAGTAGATTTCCAGAAGGATTCAATTCAGATTATGACTTAATTAATTTCTGGCAGTGATTTTCCAGCCTCAACTACTTTAGTAGAATCCAGTTTTGTAGCAATTTATGTTCATCCCATTGTATTTATGAAAAATATATTAAATACAAGGCAGTTTTATATAAAAAAAACCTTTGGAGAAATCATGTAGCCCTAATATAGGGCTGTTTTTGTTAATATTGAAATTATATATATATTTTTACATATATATAACTGAAACTGATAAGGGGTTAAAATTTATGCAATCTTAGGTTCAAATTCCATTGTATATCCTGATGTTAGTATTTATCCTAACGCAAATCGTTTGAACAAAGATAACAGTTTTCAATAATCTAATTTCATTTTATTGCATCTATGAAACAAATACAAAATAGAAGACTTTCCCACAAAGTTTTTGAAGAGTTGATGTAGCTCTAACTATAGGGCATACTCTCTTCATATTATAGCTTTGTTTTGAATCTTTTGTTTACATAAGAAAATCAAACTGAAATGTTGAGAAATGATGTAGCCACAGGTTTACATTACATTTGTGCACATGATGTTAGTATTTATTTTATCCTATTGTGTGAATTTTGTATTTACTGTCACCTGAATAATATAGAGTTTTGGGCTTATCTGCAGTTGTTGAATAACACTTGTCAATGTAAGTGTACTTATGTGCTAATTAAAATATCCATTGACCAATAGTAGACAGCTTAGGGTTTTATAAGAATTTCCTAGGGCAAAGTTTGCCAGCTTTGATTACGGCTCTAAGCCAAAACGCGTCAGCTGTTTGCTTTGCTTGTTTATTTTAAACTCCATCTCCTGGCTGGTGCTCCTTTACTCTGTACCTCTATTATGCTTGACCTACCTAGTGAGCACAGCCAGTGACGATACTGAATCACTGATACAGCTCCAGGCGATGAGGTATAGGAGCCAACCAGATACGGACCAATCACGGAGAAGTGGGACCTACACACCCCCGACGCCATAACAAGGGAAGCTATCCTATTGGTGGATTATCGACTAAGGGGCAGTTACATCCCATCTAACTGAGCACACACAGATTATTATTTGTACAGACGCGCCCCCAGTGACATCAGAGGAGATCACAACTTGGAAGCGTGAGTGTGAGACACAGAACACTACGCTTCGGCAGGGCATTCGATGCAAGTTAAATACTGCAGGAATCGAGTGAGCCCTGTGAGTCCGTTTCTATAGATCGACTTTTGTACTACTGCAATAGGGTAAGCTGATATGCTTGGTCTGTCATAGCCTCATACGTTGTGGACACTTTGCGACATGGTCTGTTTCTGCTGGTGTGCTGGCCACAGATGATAGGCTGGAGGCATCTGTATTTGAGCTTTATTTTGATGAACTTTGTTTGTTCCCTCCTTACGCTGTTAACACTACTAGGAGATACCTGCCTGTGTTATTACACTATTATACATACTCATGTGTCAATTTATATAGGATGTGAGATACATTGATTTACATCTTAGAAGTGAATATTACTATATGTACCCTTCATAAGCAAATATTGTGGATGTGAGTTATAGTACAAGAATATGTCATAAACATTATATTACCTGTTTTTATTGCCATTTTCACACAGGTCATATTATATGTTTTAACAATATTAGTGTAATAAAACACACCTCACATGGATGTGTATGACAATTATATGGTAAATAACCGAGGACAAGGTTTATGGTGAACTATAAGAATATTTTATCTTTTTTGGCTTCTTGGATGAGTGAGCTGAGGTGACTGTAGTGGATTTCCTTGTTCTCCTGGTTTTAGAAGATTCTGGTGTTTCTGCTGGTGTGCTGGCCACAGGTGATAGGCTGGAGGCAGTGTCCTGCTGGTGGGTAAAGTGCTCAACCAACACACCCAAGAGTTGATTTTGTTCTCTCCATCTATTGTCCATTTGCATCTGCATATCAGACAGAATTCACATTATCTGTGACTGGTTTTGAACACTTGAACTTAATGATGCTGCCATGTCCCTCTGTAGCTCTATGCTACATTGTTGTATCCTCTCTTGGCTCCTGGTGAACCTTTCTAGGTTCCTGAAGAACCTCTCTTGGCCTCTTTGTATGCTCTCGGTGCTTGTTATGAGCCTCCTCTGGAGTGCAATGTATTCCTCACCCAGGGGAGAATACAATGCATCCACAGGCTCTTGAACAGCAGGGCTTCTAGTTGCTTGTGGGGCAGGGTCACCTGCATCTGCTGGTGCTTGAGGTGCAAGGTCAGCTACATCTGCTGGTTCTTGTGGGGCAGGTTCAGCTACATCTGCTGGTTCTTGTGGGGCAGGTTCAGCTGCAACCAATTGTTCTTTTGGGGCAGGTTCAGCTGCATCTGATGGTGCTTGAGGTGTAGCTGTAGTTTCTGCTATATTTGCATCTGCAGATGGTGGAGCTCGTCAAAGTGATGTGGATGGTGGAGCTCTCATGGTTGATTGATAGTCCCACTGATGACCAGTGTTTGACCACTCAGCCTCTCCAATTGGCACTTCTTGTGACATAGTCTGTGGGTAAAATCCATGACTGCCATGAGATTGTGTTGTGGGGGGGGGGTAAATACATGGACCCTTTGTGGCCGTCTTGGCTCCCCCTCAAAGCCAAAGGGAGGATATTCCTCTGGCCAGGAATCTTGCCAGGGGTCATGCAATGGTGGTGGCATCACTCCCAAGTCCTCAACTGAAGCCATCCAACCATGCTCATGCCTAGGAGCATACTGTTCTTGCGGTTGCCTGAAGACTGGTGGTGGTATGGATATTTGTATCCTCGTAATAGGAGGTTCTGTGGAGGAGTCAAAGGATGAGAGGGATTAGTACAGTAAGATATATGGCCATGTGGGCATACAATGTACATTGATACATACTGATTTTCATGTCAAACGTTATAACATGCAGTATGAGCAGTATACAGGGATGTGTTTCATACAATAGTTATGTGTCCATTCAATGAAAACTCTACATGTGACTTGTGTCCTGTGTTACTCTGAGACATGTTAGTATTGCACTATGCCATCTCATATCATGAATTTCATTGTGTTAAGTAGCAGTAATGTCGAGTATAATTGTAGATGTTTTTGTTAGAACGCCAAATACCATGCTCCTCATTGTGTACATGAATGTGTGATATTAAAAGATGTTATATCTCAAATACATATAATACTGGTGTGTGGGATGTTACTCACCAGCATGATGTGCTGTGGTTGCAGCCCCGAGTCACAAGTCCCTGGAAGTCCATGGACTGCTGTGATACTCAGGGACCTGCGTATCACCTCCTGTTCTCTTCTGGTGCATAGCTGCCTGCCCCATCTTTTCTTTGACCTGCCTCTTGTAGTCATTCCAGCATTTTTTAAGGCCCTCAACAGTCCTCCTCTGCGGGGCCACACTGTTGACGGCATCCTCTAGTGCCAACCATGCCTTTTTCCGAATTGGTCACTGTAATTGTAAATGATGGCCTGGACAAGGGCAACATTTTCAGCAAATGAGAAGTTGGGACATCTCAGCCTCTCATCCTCCATGGACACTTTGCTTTCTTTTTGTGATGTCCCTGGTGTGGGTTCCTCCCTATCCTCTCCCTCCTCCCCCCTTCTGTCCCCATGTGCACCCTCTGTCCCTCTCCTAGATGTGCCTGCTCTCTGCCAATACTTAAGATGGCGGTGACAATTGTGGGGTGGGGGAGGGAAGGGAGCTGTTTGAGGGGGGTCAGGATGTGTCAGGTGGGAGGCTGATCTCTACACTAAAGCTAAAATTAACCCTACAAGCTACCTAATTAACGCCTTAACTGCTGGGCATAATACACGTGTGGTGCGCAGCAGCAGTTTGCAACCTTCTAATTAACAAAAAGAAATGCCAAAGCCCTATATGTCTGCTATTTCTGAGCAAAGGGGATCCTAGAGAATGATTTACAATCACTTGTGCCATGATTGCACTAAATGTTTGTAAATAATTTCAGTGAGAAACCTAAAATTGTGAAAAAGTTTGTGACAAAGCTAACGATTTTTTTTATTTAAACGCATTTGGCATGAAATATACCAAAATGGGCCTAGATCAATACTTTGGGATGTCTTCTAAAAGAATTCATATACATGTCAAGGGATATTCAGGGATTCCTGACAGATATCAGTGTTCCAATGTAACTAGCGCTAATTTGGGGGAAAAAATGGTTTGGAAATAGCAAAGTGCTACTTGTATTTATTGCCCTATAACTTGCAAAAAAAGCAAAGAACATAAAACTTTTGGGTATTCTAAACTCAGGACAAAATGTAGAAACTATTAAGCATGGGTGTTTATTGGGTGGTTGTAGATGTGTAACAGATTTTGGGGGTCAAAGTTAGAAAAAGTGTTTTGTTTTCCATTTTTTCCTTATATTTTATAATTTTTTTATAGTAAATTATTGATGAAAATAATGGTATCTTTAGAAAGTCAGTATATAATATGTGGGGGTACAGTAAATGAGTAAGAGGAAAATTACAGCTAAACACAAACATAGCAAAAATGTAAAAATAGCCTTGGTCCCAAACGGTCAGGAAATGGAAAAGTGCTGTGGTCCTTTAGGGATTAAACTAAGGAAATTGTGGGTTTTCCCATCATTAGAATTATAAGTGCACACTACAGGCTTCATAAACCTGACCCTGCTACATATCTGCCCCTAGTAAGTCTGCACAGGGGTGATAAGATCATGTAAAACAACACAAGTGTTGCTAACAAAATACCAGTGACAACCCTTTGTCTACTCAGTAACAAGATCAAATTGGCTCCTACAAATAAGGCAAACTATGTGTGTGTGTGTGTGTGTGGGGGGGGGGGGGTGTTGGCCATTAAAAAACTAAGTGTTAATCTGTTTGGAAAGTGTATTCACTAGGCCTGTGTGTTAGATTAGTGCAACACCACACACAAATCTCATAAAAATAAATTATACTTGCCAGCAATTTTAAAACAATTTATTATGCAAACTATTTTTACTTAATTAGCACTTTTAGGATATGCACATATGGCATTTTAAACTGAATAGGGAAATAACATGAATGTGCCTGCACATGCTAGATGCACACTCCCTTGCAAGTCCTGGGACTAAAGTATCTTTACAGTAGCGTGTGAATATTTTGAGGTAAATATCTTTCTGTTTTAACATAAATGTGAAAGTGTGAGTTAAAGTAAAAAGTTCATTCAATAGTGGAAGGATATGTCCATTCCTAGAGGGATCTCTTAGGACAGTGCTCTTCAATACATTCCTCAAAATGGAAGAGAGGAAAAAATAATAGTGTAACTTTGGAAAGTGGAAGACCTATTTAGGGATGTAACAATTTAAGGGTTAATTTTTTGAAAGGAAGGAGAAAATGGGATTGTGTTAAAAGGAAGTGTTCCCTGCAGGGCAGGGGGGGGAGCTTTAGGAGGAGGAGATTCAGAGCTGATAATAGAGCTGCAGAACTGAAAGTAAAACCACTAACCTGTTTGTCTTGCAGGTTGCAGCATGGAGAGGTCCAAGCGTTCTGCGAAGGCCCCACGAAGATTCGTTGAGGAAGATGATGCCCCTGCAAGAAAGAAAAAACCTGGGGTTACTGCTAGTGGTGATATCCCTCTCTCTACTATGGTGGTTCCTGTAGTTTCTAACTTTCCTGTCTCTCAAGCTGTTTCTGTTCCTGTGTGCTCTGTGTTTTCTACTGCTTTTTTCCCTTCTTATTCTATTTCTCTTCCTGTCCCTGCTCCTGGCCCTGTGTTTTCCTCCTCCTCCCCTGTTTCCTAATGTTTCTGTTTCTTCCTCTTCACCTCTTGTGTCTCATCACCCCCCTCTCTTTTCCCCCCTCCTTCTGTGATACTATCTGTCCCTACCGTTTCCTCTCTGTCCCTGTCTAATGAGTCTCAGTTGTTAGGTATAGTGGGGCAGCCGGTTCCTAGCTGGAATCCGGCTGTTGCTCCCCAATCAGTGGCGGATCAGCTACTGTACTCCCCGGAGATGCGTTTCTCTCCGGGGAGTGTCAGGGAATCACCATCCCCCCTCTTGTGTGTCTGGTCAGAGGGGGATACAAGGTAGGCCATGCGCTCCTTTCATTAAGACTCCATGTGGGGATCCGGCTTCCTTGTCTGTGCAGCTGCACGCGCCCGCTCTAGCCCCACCCACCGCACTTCCATCTTGGGACCGTCTACGCAGGCCAATTTCTCTGCGGCGATGTCTGGGGCAGGAGCATCTGCAGTTAGCTTTGAGGCCCTGGGGCATCAGGTCCCAGCGGTCTGTATCAATCAGGTAGGTGGAGCCACAGGGGGGAGCGGGGTGTCCGGGGGGCCCTTCACTCGTAGGGGAAGTGCTATGAGCAAGGGGAAGGTAACTTAAAAAGGCATACATAAGCCTAAAAAGAACAGTAAGAAGGGTCATACTACAATTAAGGGGCCATTAGGGCTTTTTGGGACACCAGTGCATGGGGGGTCAGTTAAGAGATCTGATGGCAAGTCTGAGGAAAAGATTGATATCTAGGCATATTTCAGGGGGCCATACTACAGGGACTATGATGTTCAGGGGTACGGCTGGGGAGTCCTCAGGGCAGCTTTTTTCTCCCTGCATTGCTCCCACTTTTCCTTTTGTGTCACAGGTTCCCAGCACTGCAGAAAGTGCGCAGGATGGTGGAGTAGATGCTGGCAGGGCGTCGAAAGGCAGACCAACGGCTGGAGAGCAGGTAATAGTGGGTGCATCCGGATCCTCGCAGACCGGGGCGACGGCAGTCGGAGTGGTATCGGGATATGGAAGCGGTGAGCTTGCACTTACACAACACACTAGCAGGGTTCTGTGGGAAAGGGCTCACACGCCAATGAAACTCGGGGCAATCTTCGGGG
Source organism: Bombina bombina (assembly GCF_027579735.1). Classification (NCBI taxonomy): domain Eukaryota; kingdom Metazoa; phylum Chordata; class Amphibia; order Anura; family Bombinatoridae; genus Bombina; species Bombina bombina. The sequence goes on from NC_069503.1 coordinate 97,124,228, forward strand.
CACTTAGGGATTACCCGGATAGGGAGATGGTGGATTTTTTGCAGGCAGGTTTAGCTTATGGTTTTAGAATACCAGTTAAAAAGCTAGTTTGTCCCCCATTTGCGGTTCGCAATTTAAAATCGGCGTACCAGTTTCCAGAAGCCTTGCAAGAGAAGATAGATAAGGAGGTTAGATTAGGTAGAGTGACGGGCCCTTTTTTGTCCCCTCCGCTTGAGAATTTAGTGGTGTCCCCATTGGGCATTATGCCCAAGAAAGAACCGGGGAAGTTCAGACTCATTTAGCATCTGTCACACCCGAAAGGGAATTCGGTGAACGATGCGTTTGATGAGGCTGACATGTCAGTGCCCTATCAATCGTTTGAATCAGCATTAGCTATTGTACAGAGTTTAGGGGTGGAGACAGAGATGGCTAAAGTAGACATCGAATCTGCATTTCGCTTTTACCGATACATCCAGATAGTTTTCATTTGATGGGTTGCAGGGCTGAGGGACGGTACTATGTGGATCGCTGCCTGCCGATAAGATGTGCCATCTCTTGTGCATATTTTGAACGTTTTAGTTCATTTCTTCATTGGGCAGTGGTACGCAAGTCTGGCCTCGGTCAGGTGGCTCATTATCTTGATGACTTTCTGTTCTTAGGGGCTGCAGGGTCTGGCGAATGTGCTTACCTCTTAGGGACGATGCCATCTCTGATGGCAGAGTTTGGGGTTCCTTTAGCTAGTGAGAAAACGGAGGGTCCAGCTACATGTCTTGTTTTCCTGGGCATCAAGGTGGATACAGTGGCTAAGGAGTGTAGACTTCCGCTGGAAAAAATTTTGGGCTGCCACTGCGTCCATTTCGGTTTTCCTGGAGACAGATTATGCTACCTTAAGAGAGTTTCAATCATTGTTGGGTACACTAAATTTTGCTACTAGAGTCATGCCTATGGGTAAGATATTTAACCATAGGATGGAGGCCGCTACAAGGGGTTTAACCAACCCGGGGGCACGTAGTATCATGTTATCTAAGGCAATCATTGCTGATTTCCGGGTATGGTTGTGCTTTTTGAAAGACTTTAATGGGGTTAGGCTCTGGAGGGGTTCTCCGGTTTCCAGTAGAGAGTTACACCTGTACACGGACGCTGCGGGTAGTGCAGGTTTTGGGGCGTATTTTGACGGCATGTGGTGTTCTTCACCTTGGCCGCAGGATTGGAGCAGCGCAGGTTTAGTAAGGAATTTGACCCTCTTGGAGTTATTCCCTATCTTAGTTGCTGTTGAGCTATGGTGGGAAAAGTTACAGAAAAAAGAGTGGTAGTTTTTTGGTGCAACAATAAAAGCGTGGTTTATGCCATTAATGGGCCTTCCGCTAGTTCTCCACCTGTGGTGAATGTTCTAAGGCAATTAGTGCTTAGATGTTTGAGGCATAACATTGTGTTTAGCGCTAGACATGTCCCAGGGGTTCAGAATGAGATCGCTGATGCTCTTTCTCGGTTTAAGTGGGATAAGTTTAGGGAACTAGCACCAAAGGCAGAGGTCCGGGGTAATGGGTGTCCAACATATCTCTGGCAGGTGGTGAGTTCTGGGGAGCTGCACTAAGGCTGTGGAAGGGTTCGCTAGCACCTAGGTCTTGCCAGGCATACAGTGTGGCTTGGCGGGAGTGGGGTTCCATTTTAAAGCTCTTTGATACTACTTGGAGTACACCTTTTGTGCAGTTTTTTATTACTTGGTTGGGTTCCCTATAAATGGCAGGTTATCCAATGGTGCTATAGGAGGTAAGGCAGCGGCAGTGCCATTTTTTCTCTAAACTGTATGGGGTAGAGGATGTCACTAGGAGATTTTAGAACAGGGCGGCTTTGAAGGGAGTGCGTAGGTTAGGGGGTAAGAGGACAAATCTGAGGGAACCAATTACTAGGGTTCGACTAGTGCAGTTGATAGGGCAGCTAGGGGTGGTATGCGACTCCAGTTTCGAAGTTTTGTTATTTTCACTGGCATTTTCTTTGGCGTAATTTGCAGCCCTTAGGATTAATGAATCGGTCGCGCAATCCAAAACTTTGCTGGGAACGGGTTTATTGAAAGGACACGTTAGATTAGTTGACCAGGTGGTTCTAGTGTTTGTGGCATAATTCGATATGTCCAGTTTTGCTTTGCGAGAAATTTAAAAAAAAAATCAGGCCTGGGGTAGATGTGTTTTTTTTTAGTGCATGAGGAAGGGTCCTTTTTATCTCAGTTTCAATTTAGATCTGTGTTGCGAAGGGTAGTTTGTAGTTTGGGATGGGATCCAGCGGTTGTGGCTCATCATTCTTTTCGCATCGGGTCTGCCACCGATGCGGCCATGTTGGGATGTTCGGAGGGGGAGATCAAGGCTATGGGGCATTGGTCTTCGGAGCAGTATAAGAAACATATCAGGCCCTTGAAGCAGTTGTAGGTTAGAGGGCGCGCTAGTTGGTTGTTCAAGGGTTAGCGGCTTTGGTGGTTTAATTTTTGGGAAGCCAGGACCTTATTGTTTGTTGGTGTTTTTTCAGGTCAGGACACGGGTGGGAAAGAATTTTGAAGGTTGACCATTCATATATACTTTGGGCGGCCATTCGGGCAGCATCCCAGACAGGAGGTCAGCAGTTAGGATTACTGGCTGACAAAGTGTCAATTAGGTGGTTGGGTAGGAGGGGCATGTTGTGGTCACATCTGCCCGAGCAGGTTGCTGAAGCCAGAAGGAGATGGGGCAGGCCTCATGTTATTCTCCTAAAGGGTTTCCAAGTGAAGAGGAAACTAAATAGGGATGTCAGTAAGGAGGTGCTGGCTTCAGGGGGGAAGGTAGTTATGCATGGCAATATTCGTATTGATCATGCTGGACTGTTAAGGAAGGATCAGGTGCATTTGTCCGATAGAGGTACTGAGTTGTTCCTGGGAAATATTAGGCAGGTCCTGGCTTCAGGTTATGCTTAGTGGGGCAAGAGTACCTTGTCCTCTTTTTGGTGGCGGAAAGGGGTGTGGCATAAAATTTCAATTGGCCGGTAGCATCATTAAAGGAAAGTACAGCGGGCGTTCAGGACCCTAGTCACGAGGGGCTAGGGATAGGTCGGCTCGCTGGTCGATCTTCCTTGCACAGAGACGTAGGCGGAATGAGGGCGTCCTCATTCCCAGGGCGGCCACACCCTTTAGAGGGTTAATTAGGACAAGATCCTCTTGCCAGCTGGGTAGCTATGCAGTGTTAAAGTTATTTATTTACTTATTTAATAAAGCAACCCCTCCCCCCCATTGGGGAGGTGTTTTTTTTCTCCCAACCCTGAGTGTTGTGTCTTTATTGCATATATGTAAATTTGGTATTGTGTTGACTGAATTTAGCTAAAAAATTTAACCCCTTAGGAAAGTGGAAGACCTATTTAGGGATGTAACAATTTAAGGGTTAATTTTTTCAAAGGAAGGAGAAAATGGGATTGTGTTAAAAGGAAGTGTTCCCTACAGGGCAGGGGGGAGGGAGCTTTAGGAGGAGGAGATGATGAGCTGATAATAGAGCTGCAGAACTGAAAGTAAAACCACTAACCTGTTTCTTGTCTTCCCTCCCAGCCCTCCCTGGTTTTTTGTTGTTCGTTGTGGTTCCTTTACAGGTTCTGAAGCGGATGGAGGTGTGCAGACCTAAGGCAGCTGGCTTAGTTTCCTTTGGTGGGGGGCTACATAGTCATGTGGACCTTTTTAAGCTCAAAGGCACTAATTGGTAGTATGGGGTCTTCCTTTGGAATTAACAGTCTTTTGGCTGGGGGACCGTTGACTATCCAGTGTTGGAGACTCCTTTAGCCCTAAATTGTTAGGTTGGGGGTCTGCATGGCGGCATGCTTTCCCAAGTGTTGCAGAAAGGGGTGTGGCATAAAATTCCAATTGGCCGGTAGCATCATAGAAGGAAATTACAGCGGGCGTTCAGGACCCTAGTCACAAGGGGCTAGGGATAGGACGGCTCGCTGGTCGATCTTCCTTGGGCGGAGACGTAGGTGGAATGAGGGCATCCTCATTCCCAGGGTGGCCACACCCCTTAGAGGATTAATTAGGACAAGATCATCTTGCCAGCTGGGTAGCTATGCAGTATTAAAGTTATTTATTTACTTATTTAATAAAGCAACCCCTCCCCCCGTTGGGGAGGTGTTTTTTTATCCCAACCCTTAGTGTTGTGTCTTTATTGCATATATGTAAGTTTGGTATTGTGTAGGGTTGGTATTATGTTAACTGAATTTAGCTAAAAAAATGTAACCCCTTAGGAAAGTGGAAGACCTATTTAGGGATGTAACAATTTAAGGGTTAATTTTTTTGAAAGGAAGGAGAAAATGGGATTGTGTTAAAAGGAAGTGTTCCCTGCAGGGCAGGGGGGAGGGAGCTTTAGGAGGAGGCAATTCAGGGCTGATAATAGAGCTGCAGAACTGAAAGTAAAACCACTAACCTGTTTCTTGTCTTCCCTCCCAGCCCTCCCTGGTTTTTTGTTGTTCGTTGTGGTTCCTTTACAGGTTCTGAAGTGGATGGAGGTGTGCAGTTCTAAGGCAGCTGGCTTAGTTTCCTTTGGCGGGGGGCTACATAGTCATGTGGACCTTTGTAAGCCCAAAGGTGCTAATTGGTAGTATGGGGTCTCCCTTTGGGATTAACAGTCTTTTGACTTGGGGACCGTTGACTATCCAGTGTTGGAGACTCCTTTAATCCTAAATTGTTAGGTTGGGGGTCTGCATGGCGGCATACTTTCCCAAGTGTTGCGGAAAAGGGTGTGGCATAAAATTCTAATTTACCGGTAGCATCATAGAAGGAAAGTACAGCGGGTGATCAGGACCCTAGTCACTAAGGGAAAGGTCGGCTCGCTGGTCAATCTTCCTTGGGCGGAGACGTAGGTGGAATGAGGGCGTCATCATTCCCAGGGCGGCCACACCCCTTAGAGGGTTAATTAGGACAAGATTATCTTGCCAGCTGGGTAGCTATGCAGTATTAAAGTTATTTATTTACTTATTTAATAAAGCAACCCCTGCCTCCATTGGGGAGGTGTTTTTTTTCTCCCAACCCTGAGTGTTGTGTCTATATTGCATATATGTAAGTTTGGTATTGTGTAGGGTTGGTATTATGTTGACTGAATTTAGCTAAAAAAAAATTAACTCTTAGTAAAACTGCTGAGAACACTTGTAGGTAAGGACAAATTCTTCTACTATTGAATGAACTTTTTAGTTTAATTTACGCTTTCACATTTATGTTATTTTGTTTCACTTTGTGAATCATTTGTACATTTATTTTTTATCTTTCTGTTTTAGATTGAGATGTTTGAGCACGTTATACTGACCAATTTGTAAAGTCTGCCCAAGATCTTTCTAGGATTATTAGAACTAAACAGAATAATAATATGATTGAGGCAATAAAAAAAATCAAGGTGTAAGATATACAAATAATAGAAATATTAATACATTTTGAGTATTATAAAAATATCTATAATAAAAGGTGAGATAAATCAGCGGAATAGGAATAAAATTTTGGGATAAAATATCTTTGCGCCCCAGATTTCTTTTGATGATTTGCAATTCCTGAATCAAAAGTCTATACATAAAAGAAATGCAGACGTTGATTAAACAAAATGTAAAAAAAAAAAGCATCTGGCCAGAGTAACTCCATATGGAAGTTTACAAAATGATGCGAGATGTCATTATATCTACCCTAGTTACATGAATACTACTGTGATCAGGATTAAAAATCTTTATATTGTTCATCCTCTAATATAATTACCCTTAAATATTAATCTTCCAGAGCTATACAACATAATGGTAGAAAATCTATTTAAGTGGGACCATATCACAACGTTACAAATATATTATAATCTTTATTTTCTATCATTTATATGAAACAATATTTTCACCTGAAAGAAATATTAAATATCAGTTGATTAAATATAAGTTAAATCGGATACTGCGGTATTGGTATTGTACTTCCTACTAATTCTCACTGTCAGACATTTTGTCATGTGCTCCACCCCCAGTCCTTTAACTTCTCTTGGTCAGTACTGAGTTGTCTTAAATCACACTGCAATGGGGTGTGGGAGAGATAGGCACTAAAATGTTCATTTCAATTGGTATATTGGTTAGAGATAAGGAAAGGAAGCCTGTTTAAATAGAGTAATAACATCATGAGTTATGGTCTCCTGGCAAGCTCAGTCCATTTAAAAAAGGACCATAAAATATAAAATGTGAATTTCAAAAGATCAGTAGATTATTTTTTCCTGATATTTTTTTCTGCCTCTGTACCATGTGACAGCTATCAGCCAATAACAGACTCATATTTTTATATAATGTGAACTCCTGCATATGCTAAGTAGGAGCCGCTGCCTCAGGTCATTTAAAAGGCTGTGTACAATTTCATAATGAAAAATAAATTACAAACAGTTATTTCACATAAAAACTAAAGCTAAAGGTGAAATTCCCCATACACTTTATACTATTTTATACACCGGTAAAACAAGTCATTAGAAACACATTAAAGGGACAGCAAAGTCACAATTATACTTTTATTATTCAAATATAAACAACTCTGCAATTTCCTCCAATTATCAAATCTGCTTTATTACCTTGGAGACCTTTGTGGCAAAGCATATAATGCACTATGGTGCGCTAGCTGCTGATACAAGCCTCTTGCCATTGGCTTGTCTTATGTGCTCAGCTAGCTCCCAGTAGTGCATTGCTGCTGCTTCAATAAAGGATACCTAGAGAATGAAGCAAATAACTTAATAGAAGTTTAGTGTTAAGTTGTTTAAAATTATCTGTTCTATTTAAATAATGAAAAACATTTTGGGTTTCTTACCTAAGATGGCAGAAATTATTTAAAAGTTGGAGGGCTGGAGAGCTTTTTGGGAGGGATCAGGGAGGTGGGAAGGTAAGGGGGTAATCATACACTGAAGAAAATAAATTAAAAAATGGTCTAAAACTGCAGACTGTCTGTTAGTACCTTAGATGGGGCGACCAGTGGGGGGAAGAGGAGGAAACAGAGCTGTTTGGGAGGGGTCAGGGGGTGGGAAGTGTCAGGCGGAGGGCAATTTCTACACTAAAGCTAAACTTAACCTTACAAGCTACCCGGTTAACCCCTTCACTGCTGGGAATAGTAAGTGTGGTGCCCAGCCGCAATTAGCTTTCTTCTAATTACCAAAAAGCAATGGCCATGTATGTCTGCTATTTTTGAACAAAAGGGAATTCAAATAAACTTTTATAACCATTTATGCTATGATTGCACAAGCGCTATGTAAATAATTTTAGTGAGAATCCCAAAGTTTGTGAAAAAGTTTTTTTTATTTGATCCCATTTGGCTGTGAAATGGTTGCATTTAATATACCAAAATGTGCCTAGATCAATGCTTTGGGTTATCTACTAAAAATATATAGTTTTATATAGGTAAATAAAAAAACAAAAAAACAAAAACAAACAAGGCTCTATTTCTGTTTAAATGTAGTGATCGCAAAAATGCTCTGGTCTTTTGGGGAAGATTTAGTCTGAAATGACCGGTCCTTAAGGGGTTAAAGTAAGGTTTTGCACAGACCAGTCAAATAAGAAGATATATAAAACAAACAGTTAATAACAGACACCCCAAGGCAGAACATACAGTGATCTGAGATGTCATCACAGAAATGCCTAATTTAAAATTTTATTTTATTTAAAAATGACCTGCAGAAAGTTTTTCACTAAAAAATCTCATTATAGAAAGTGAAAAAAAGTTCTGCCTCTGGGGACAGAATATAAAGCAAACCACAATATTATCTGAGAAAAAACAAATAGATAAGGGAGAATGTGACAATCAGCACAAGGTGTTGTGTAACTGGAAGGAATAGGTGCTGGGGAAGGTGGGGTAGATAAGGTAAGAAGGGAGATAGGGAAGGATAATGTATAGGGGAGTATAGAGCACAGAGGCAGTAAATGACATAAGGTGCTATTAGACACAATGTATTGTCTGTACCTGATCACATATAACAGCCAATGACACTAAATACCGAGCATGGGCTAAATTAACATAATTGGAGTGAAGTAGTTGGTGCTGTGCACAGACCAACTAATTGCAAACCAACTAATCAATTATGAGATTCGCTGACAACTATTTTAATAATCTATTATTATCGATTATACTGATTAGTTATTGCAGCTCTAAATTACATTGTGCAGTTCTGTATTTAGTGTAACACTGAAAAATGAAAGAAATATTTTAGGTTTAATGTCCCTTTAAAACTAACTGACCCTGCTACACATCTGCCCCTAGTTAGTCTGAGCAGGGGTGATAAGATCATGTAAAACAAAAAGTGTTGCTAACAAAACAGCAGTGACACTTTGTCTACTCTGTAACAAGGTCAGATTGGCTCCTAAAAATAAGACAAACTATGACCGGGCGCCCCTCTGCGCTAGTTACCGGGCGCCCCTCGATAAAGCAGGGCTGATAATGTTCATTTTGGGGGCACAGTGTGTATTAACCCTTCACTGGAACAGAGCCACACAGTATGTATTAACCCTTCACTAGCACAGAGAGCAGCACAGTGTGTATTAACCCTTCACTAGCACAGAAAGAAGCACAGTGTATATTAACCCCTTTACTAGCACAGAGAGCTGCAGTGTATATTAACCCCTTCACTAGCACAGAGAGCAGCACAGTATATATTAACCCCTTCACTAGCACAGAGAGCAGAAGTGTGTATTAACCCTTCACTAGCAGAGAGAGCTGCACAGTGTATATTAACCCTTTACTAGCACAGAAAATAGCAGTGTGTATTAACCCTTTACTAGCACAAAGAGCAGCACAGTGTGTATTAACCCTTTACTAGCACAGAGAGCAGCACAGTGTGTATTAACCCTTCACTAGCACAGAGAGCAGCAGTGTGTATTAACCCTTCACTAGCACAGAGAGCAGCAGTGTATATTAACCCTTCACTAGCACAGAGAGCTGCACCTTGTGTATTAACCCTTCACTAGCACAGAGAGCTGCACAGTGTATATTAACCCTTCACTAGCACAGAGAGCTGCACATTGTGTATTAACCCTTCACTAGCACAAAGAGCTGCACATTGTGTATTAACCCTTTACTAGCACAAAGAGCAGCACAGTGTGTATTAACCCTTCACTAGCACAGAGAGCTGCACATTGTGTATTAACCCTTCACTAGCACAGAGAGCTGCACAGTGTGTATTAACCCTTCACTAGCACAGAGAGCTGCACATTGTGTATTAACCCTTCACTAGCACAAAGAGCTGCACATTGTGTATTAACCCTTTACTAGCACAGAGAGCAGCACAGTGTGTATTACCCCTTCACTAGTACAGAGAGCTGCACAGTGTGTATTAACCCTTCACTAGCACAGAGAGCAGCACAGTGTGTATTAACCCTTCACTAACACAGAGAGCAGCACAGTGTGTATTAACCCTTCACTAGCACAGAGAGCAGCACAGTGTGTATTAACCCTTCACTAGTACAGAGAGCTGCAGTGTGTATTAACCCTTCACTAGCACAGAGAGATGCACAGTGTGTATTAACCCTTCACTAGCACAGAGAACAGCACAGTGTGTATTAACCATTCACTAGCATAGAGAACAGCACAGTGTATTTACCATTAACTAACACAAAGAGTTGAACAGCACTTAGTAACCCATTGCCTGGCACAAGCAGATGAATAACATACAATAAAAGAACAACATTTATAACAATTATAAACTTTTTAAGAAGACTAGAAAGTGACTAAAACGTTTTATCACACAATACACACAGCCTGACTCACTCACCCAGCAGCAGCTGCACAGGAAGTAAATGGGAGGGGAACAACAGAACAAAACACTGGAGCTCCACTATAGACAGGAAACATGTGACCTCCACTCAAAGTTTTTTTTTAAAATCAACTTTAATGTAACAAACAACAAGTAGACAATAATTCTACTTTCTTGTGCTTAAATGAACACTGAACCAAATATTTTTCTTTCTTGATTCAGATAGGACATGCAATTTTAATCAACCTTCTAATTTACTCTTATTATCAATTTTTCTTCCTTCTCTTGTTATCTTTATTTCAAAAAGAAGGCATCTAAGCTAAGGAGCTAGCTAATTGTTGGTTCAGTACAACGGACAGCACTTGTTTATTGGTACTGTCCAATCAGTAAGGACAACCCAGGTTGTTCACCAAACATGGGCCGGCATCTAAACTTACATTCTTGCTTTTCAAATAAAGATACCAAGAGAATGAAGACAATAAATTAGAAAGTTGCTTAAAATTGCATGCTCTATCTGAATCACAAAAGAAAAAAAATTGGGTTCAGTGTCCCTTTAATGTTCACTCACAGTGGTTTATGCTGATTGTCATTTATAAAGTAACCACTGTGAATGAACATTAAGCACAAGAAAGCAAAATGTACAAGGCTGAAGTTGTCTTCTTATTCAGTCAGCTTTTTATTCTGCAACCACTTGCAATTTGCAAAATAAAGCTTTATAAACAAAATATCTAGCATTTGTGGAGTTATAAATTCATGATTAGAATAAATTATATAATCATGATTAGAATAAAATATACAAAGGAGAATTACACATTAAATATGTTCTTCATAGATAAAACATTTAGATATAAAATAAAATATAGAATATGGAATAAATAGTTATAAATGAAATTAACTAAGATAGGATTAGTCAGAAGTTAGTAATGGGTTAAATTCTGTTTTAAGGATAATGTATTTAGAACTGTGACATTTACATTCAGTTGCTGTTGTCAATCAAAACACCTATACTGCTAGCTAGACATAGTATTATTAACACTCTAATGCACTGCGCATGAACAAGTTAAAATAGTATTTTCTATATGTCAGCCAAAATTATAAAGTCTTTTAAGGAAGTTAAAATATACAAAGATAGCCTTTTCATTTATGGTATGCTTTGATTTCATTGGCTCAAAATTTGTATATAAGCTTTACATTTGTATGAGTCTATTGCTATCTTCTGCCTTCAGATCTCAAGGTATGTATTAATCTTGTTGTGATTAATAAATGATTTATGTCAACTAATATTTGATAAATATGAGTATTAATTTAATCTGTTAGATAACCCAGATGAAATATGTGTCTATAGTTAGGATTTTCCTGTCTAACCAAGGCACATAATAAGTCATATTAAAGAATAATTCTTACAAGCATCTCATTTTTATCCTCTTTTGCGAGAATCATACATATACATCTGTTGCTAAAACACTCATTTAGTGACAGCCCTTAGACAGGAGGTATATAGGACACTTTGGGGGCAGCGTCCTTTTGGAATTTGAAACCCTTGGACCACAGTGCATTCTTAAGCTGGACTTTGAACACTGTGTGTGTCTACTGCTGCTCAGTAAGTATTTTTTCTTTTTTATCAAATAGAGTTAAATTATGGCTGTGCACACCATGAATTTTGACTTCATTGACATAGATCAGAGATTAACCCCTGTATTGTATAATCTCCCTCATGTGTTTAAAGATTGTGTAATTGCTAGTATAAAAAAACACGGTGGTCCTTTTAAAATGCAAGATGCTTCAGAGCCTGCTTTGCATGAATGGTTGAATTCTTTAAGTGATATTGTAGATATCAAAGACAAGAGAATTAAGAAAGGAAAAATGTTACAGGGTCTATTAGATACCATACTGCAATCTTTGTGTTTAAATGAGCAATTACATATTAATTATAATCTGCAGGCATCTCTTTTAGATTCCTTAAATATACAGTTAGAAGACAGTAGGAAGCAGAGTATGTTATCAGCACATACATGTGGTCTTCTGAATGATAAACTTTCTACATTAGAAAATACTAATACTTCTCTTGAGGAAGTTGTTGAATCTTTGCAAAATTTGCGACAAACCTCTGCAAATGTTAAATTCTCTGATAGTACATATGGCAGTGGTATTTTTATGTTGTATATTGTACTAAACAACATGGTTTTATTCAAATTGGTACTTTAAATCTCGATCTCCCTAATAGTTTAAAACAAAATGAGAATGTGTTTTTAGACAATTCAGATGCATGTGTTACACCATCTGCTCCTCCCCTGTTTCAAAAAACATATTCTAATTTTCAAAGTTCTGAGACTATTCCAAGCCCTCCTGCTTTATCAGAAAATGAGGTAATCTCAGCTGCAAAGTTACAATCTCTAATGGCCCATTATGTTAAAATATCTAAAGATTTTGATGATATGGAGATTGCTTTGCATAAGGCAAAAGGGTCTCTGGGTAAGGAAATAAATGCTAAATCAGACTTAGAGCGTCAATTACAAGCTTTATCTCAGGAACTAATTTCTGTTAAAACTGCAACTGACAGATATAAAACTGATTTTGCTAACCTGAGACATACTTCTGATGCTAAATTAGGAAAAACTGACAAATTGTTACAAGAACTAACTTCTGTTAAATCTGTAAATGAAAAATATAAAACTGAGTTTTCTAACCTAAGAAATGTTTCTAATGCTGAAATAGGAAATACTGACAGATTTGTAAAGGAACAGCTGCTCTTAGTTCCCTTTTCACAGTTGATTGATAGATGCTGTAAAAAGCAGTTTGCTGTGACATAGGTTTTAAGTTACAAAATGAATCCTTTACATTGATTCTCTTCCTAAATGATTTTTTGTAGTCTATTTCAGGAACAACAAAGTGATTTTAACATCTTTTTTCTTAGACTACAGTGGTTTGTATATATGTAAATAAGCATGCTATGCAATATAAATTGTGTGAAAACTAAGAAAGCATGAAAAATGAAAAAACACACAGTTCTTTTTGAGAAAAAAAAAAAGTTTATTTTTCAGGTATATATGTATAATACTTGTGAATCCTCAGTCTGTTCAAGTCTGCCTTTAACTGTGATAGGATTTGAACAACTATACTGTGAATGACACTGCTATAAAAGGATCAAAAGAACAGTTTGTTATTTGTTTGAACAATTCCTACACTCTAAGACTACCTTATAGTATGCCTGTTATATTTATGCTTATAGTTTTCATATAAATTGTTGTTGTCTAAGAAAATACATATATATTTTATTTTAGTTGTTAATATATTTTCTTGGACCATACGGTTGCCTGACATATTTAAGCCATATTATATTTTTATTATATTATCCCCACATAGTTTATTCTAACCATTTAATATATTTTCTTTAAAAGCATGTGCATGTTGTTTTTTGACTGTAATGCTTATCTGTTTTTGCTATTCTAATATATTTGTTTCCCAAATAATTCATAATAAAGTAAGGAGTTTACCACAGAATGATAATTATACTAAAAAATTTGATTATCAGCCTATGTTTCTTAAATCTCACTCCACAGCTGATACTAGTATAATGACTCTGATGTTATCAAATTTTAATCATCTTGTCCTTTCACCTTCAAGACCTATTTATCATATTTCCCATCCTTCTATTTCTCCTCAGTTTGTTGCACTTTTTGTTGCTAGTGTGAAAAAGTTTGATTATTTACAAGAATGGTATATTAATGCTTCTCATCTTATTATTCCAGGATATGGTGGCATACCCCATACAGGAAAGAACATCTGTCTCCTATGCAGTATTGATTTACTTTCTTCTCCTGCAGGAATTCTACATGATGATAAACAAGTTCCTTTGGTTATGTCAGATAATATTCTATCTTGTGATACAAGTAGCACAGTAGATTTCTCTAATATTTCTTATATACCTGCTACTTTATTAATCATTTGAATCCTTTTGATTCTGTAGGATTATGGCAATGTATGGACCATGGTATTTCCCAATTTTCTGTTCATATTAGTATATTTGTACATACTACTACTTCACTTCCTTTGTCTAAACCTATACCTACCTCCTTAGATAAACCTTTTCATGAATGTGATCCTATTCAGGTACGTTTAGATTCTGCGACACAAGTTGCTTATGATGTTGAATATCGTTTAGTTACTTGGCATCTTCAATTGTTAAGGTGGATGGTTTCTACACAATATTCAAACTGCACTCCCTTTGTGTCTGTACAAGAAAAATCATTCCAATGGTGGTTTTATGAAAGTTTACTGCAAAATGTTTCTCTTCGATCTAATCATAGACCTAGGAGATATGTACTTGCGACTGGCTTGGGAGCATATGGTAGTATGATTGGCTCTACTGCACAAATAAATTCTGAAATATTAAGATATAAATTAGCAAATTTTGTCTCTCATGCAGCTACAGGCTTAGATACTCAATATGGAATTAACAATAATATTGCTAATCTCCAGCAACATCAAACTTATGTTATGGTGGATATTACTAATATTATTAAAGATAAATTTAATGTTGTATTAAATGAATTATATAATTTTACACATGAAACAGCCTGGGCTATGTTATGCTCTCAAGTACAATCTGATCTATCTACTGACTTAAAGATTCAACTTCAAAGTTTATGGTCTGGAAAATGGCCAGCTTCTTTAAGTTTAGCTGCATCTAAGTCAGTCACTAATTTTGCCATGACACATCTTTTATGGTGGTAAGTAATTTTATCTGACTGCACCACTGAATTTTGTATGATTCATACATTAATTCCTTGGTCTGGTAAAGATACTATTATGTATCGCTTAGCAACAATTGGTCTTCCTGCTAATGGTTCAATACTGTTTCCAGTATTGTCACATCAATGGGTGTCGCATAACATTGATGAATCAAAGTGGACACTTGTTGATGTATCATTGTGTCATTCCAATGCAAATTTGTTTATCTGTTCCCTTTCACAATTCCATACAACCAATTAAACATGTTGGGAAAATCAAAAGATTTGTACCTTACAAAGTCATTTTAATGTTTATGATTTACCTTTGGGTATGGGATCACAAATGAAGAAATGGTTAACTGATTCTACTATAATTTCTTCCTTGTTGCAAAATCTAAAACATGTTTCTGTAGATACTAAAATTACAGTTGAACATGAACAAGGGATTGTAAAATCAGCTACTTCTAGTATTTTACAGGATGCAAATATATCTTGGTGGGAATCTGTATTTGGATATAGTAGTACAGCTACTCAATTTTTTAATATTATGTTACACCCTGTTATTGTTTTAACTATTGTTCAAACTTTTATGTTTATTTTTAGGTGTGGTTGTGTTGTTATCAAAAGCATTTAAACAAAAAATTAGTTAGACAACTTACAACCCTGGAACATCTTAATTCACAACAAAAATGTTATGTACCTTTATATTCTGCTTATTCAGTTTCGCTTGATACAACTAGGCTTCCTAATCCAATTTGACTGACATATAGAATAATTTGATATCAATACTTATACTTATACTTTCTTTTAATTTTCTAGGATACTCCTATCTCTCTCTTTTTTTGGTGTCTGGATGGAATTCTTTTGATTTGCACTTGGGCTCTTCTGAAGTGATCTGCCGGACTACTACTGGACATGCTGAGGCCTTGTGACAAGTTTACCTATGGTTGCTGCAATCGTTACCTGCAACCAACTGTGTCATCTACTTGTTTCACTCTATGGTTCTTCCTTGGCCTTTTCAGTGGTTATATACACTATTGTTCCTGTTTGTAAGCACTGTGAAGATTACACATGTTGTATTTCTTGCCGGAACTGCTCCTACAGACTTTATTGCTTTCAATTCTGCAACAAATGTATCTTACTTCTAAGGTAGTTAGGAACTGAACTTTCTATGCAATGAATCTGCTATTGATTTGATTCCTTCAATCAAGATTTGAACATCTTTACTTATGAACTATGTAATTGTTGGAACATTCTTTATTGTAGTGTATGACGTCAAATCCACTGTCTATTGTTTGAAATATGTCTGGTAGTTTCTTCTGTGTTGGCCCTTAGTGTTTTATCATTGGGATTGTGTCTGACAAAAAGAAAAGAAAGTGGGGGAATGTGGAGTTATAAAATCATGATTAGAATAAAATATACAAAGAAGAATTACACATTAAATATGTTCTTCATAGATAAAACATTTAGATATAAAATAAAATATAGAATATGGAATAAATAGTTATAAATGAAATTAACTAAGATAGTATTAGTCAGAAGTTAGTTAGTAATGGGTTAAATTCTGTTTTAAGGACAATGTATTTAGAACTGTGACATTTACATTCAGTTGCTGTTGTCAATCAAAACACCTATACTGCTAGCTAGACATAGTATTATTAACACTCTAATGCACTGCGCATGAACAAGTTAAAATAGTATTTTCTATATGTCAGCCAAAATTATAAAGTCTTTTAAGGAAGTTAAAATATACAAAGATAGCCTTTTCATTTATGGTATGCTTTGATTTCATTGGCTCAAAATTTGTATATAAGCTTTACATTTGTATGAGGCTAATGTTATCTTCTGCCTTCAGATCTCAAGGTATGTATTTTTTATTTTTATTTTTTTTTTAAATATTTTTATTTTGGTTTAGTTCAAGGCATACAAACATTGAATGTCATTTCGGCTCTAGATACATAATAACTGCAAAAAACAATAGTAAGTCCATAGTTAACAGCTGAACTGAAATAAAAGCAATACAAGGACATGACATGAAAAAAGAAAAACATTGTTTCCCAAACATTTCTATATACCTACAAAATAAATGGAGAAGGCCTCTCATGGATCTTTCAACACTGTATGAGCAGCAATACTTTAGTAGGTATGTCTGAGATAGAGGAGACCACTCTTGGGTCCCCTAGGGAAACCACTATTTTGTATTTTATATAAATTAAATTGTGTAAACAGGGTAACATAGTGTATACACATTAGAGCATTGAAACAAGGAAGTTAAAATAATATAGCTATTAAACCTCATAATAAGATAAAGGTAAGTATGTCTGTGCTGACCATCATGGAAAATAGAATACTCTCAGGACATTTTGTGAAACATATTTAAAGCGTAAGTGGCTGCTCTGCTTAAACTAGGAATTGCTCCAAGTCCCCTGCAAAATTTAAAGGTTAGCCCTGAAACTACGCTCATAGTGCACCGCCCCGGCCGCAGACAGTGCAGTACTGCGCAGCAGGTTAAGAATAGCAGTAGGCTGAGCATTGAAAAAGTCCCAATGTCAAGATAAGCATGAGCACAAACAGAACTGTGTATGGAAGTAGGGCATTGAGCATATCTCTGTTTGTTCCCCGCATGTCACAGACCTAACCAACTCCGGTGCGAGTCCTCTTGTGAAAGTCATTATGCCGAGCCTGCTGCAGGATCGTCAAAAGTATAAGCCATAAAGATGTGACATAAAGGCAGCGTCCCCGCTCCCGGCTATCCTCCCATTTGAACAGCGGCAGCAGATCTGTGTGTCTAGCCTTGTAAACTGCAAAGTCTCTGGGGAGTAAACTTTCCATGTACATGCTTCCTCTCGAACATCGGGCGCTTCCCCCATTGGGACTCTCTTACTTTTATTTTCCCCCATAGGTAGAAAGGCTGTCTCTGCTGTGGCATCCCTGCTGATCCATACCCGAGCTGTGCTGTTGACAGTTTCCCATGCGGTCTTCCTAGTCGTGATCACTATGTTTCCTATCGTAGGCTTCGTGAAGGCAGGTGCCTGTTTCTCAAAGTATACCAAGGTGGTTACACAGCGCTGGGGCCCCAAAGCGCTATTGTTCAGATGCACCGCTAGCACAGGAATGACTCCAGTTGTTTGCTGGGATGTTTGTAAAACCTCAGGGTGAAATGCCATACTCAGCGTTTTTTCTAAGGCAGCATGGTGGTCTGATAGCAGATTGCGCAATGCTTCTAAAATGTTAATAGTGCACTCCATGTCCGTATTGATCTTCTATAGAAGAGCTTGAAGTCAGCAGATTGAATAAAGTAGTATAAATGCACTCACGGTGCTAACTAACGACAGGAGCCCAAAAGCATCCTGCCGGGGGGTTTCTCACGTGGCTGATGGTGGAGGCCACAACTTCAAAATAGCTCCGGACTCTGAAGCCAGCAGTGATCCCGGCGAAACTGGTATAGGTGGATAGGTTTTCTTTAGTATATGCTAGGTATACCAATCTCAATCCCAGATGCTTCTTATATAGAGTGATATCATGTAAATTTTATAGGAAAGCTGGAGCAGCTTGCAGAAGTGCGACCAGTCATGGCCGCTGCCCGGAAGTTCCCTCAAGGTATGTATTAATCTTGTTGTGATTAATAAATGATTTATGTCAAATAATATTTGATAAATATGAGTATTAATTTAATCTGTTAGATAACCCAGATTAAATATCTGTCTATAGTTAGAGTTTTCCTGTCTAACCAAGGCACATAATAAGTCATATAAAAGAATAATTCTTACAAGCATCTCATTTTTATCCTCTTTTGCGAGAATCATACATATACATCTGTTGCTAAAACACTCATTTAGTGACAGCCCTTAGACAGGAGGTATATACGACAGCATTATTTTTATTTTAAATAAAATAATACACTTTCTAAAAATCTAAACAAACTTACAGCAGACATCCCAACTGCAAAAACTTGTTACATGATCTTATATTGCAATAAACAGATAGCAAACATGACACAATTGTGATTATGTTTTGAATAAGTAACTGATATTTTAAAAAGGTTAAAATCCTTTGGACCACTCATTTATGTGGATATATACAGGGCGTGCTAGGGTTACCACCTCGGCTATGTTTTCCTGGACACTTATGAGTTACACATGCTGCAGGGTGTGCAGAGTGGAACGTGAATTGCACCCCTGGACAGCACTATTCATGTTCCTCCCTGCAGGATGTGTAATTCATAAGTGTCCAGGAAAACATGGCCGAGGGGGCAACTATAGCGTGAACCCGTCATAGAACAGATGTTATCAGCCTGGCCCAACGGTCTTTAAGGCAAACAAATTGGTGCCAGCCTTGCCAATTCATATATTTTACCTTTTCTAAATAAGTAATTGGTATTTAAAAATGATTAAAATCCTTTGAGCCACTAATTTCTGTGTGGATGTATATAGGGCATGAGCCCCTTCATACAATCCACATATTTTCAGACTGGCCCAATGGTTTCTATGGCAGACAAACTGGTGCCAGCCTTGCAACTTCATATATTTTAAATATTCTGAATAAGTAACTGGTTAAAATCTTTGGGCCATTCATTTCTATGTGGATATATATAGGGTGTGAGCCCCTTTATAGTATAGACATTTTCTCAGCCTGGCTCAATGGTTTCTATGGCAAACAAACTGGTGCCAACCTTGCCACTTCCTATAATTTACCTTTTTTGAATAAGTAACTAGTATTTTGAAAGGGTTACAATCCTTTGGGCCTATCATTTCTGTGTGGATATATACAGGGCGTGAACCCCTTCATAAAACCCACATATTCTCAGACTGGCCCAACGGTTTCTATGGCAAAAAAACTATTGTCAACCTTGCCACTTCATATATTTGACCTTTTCTAAATAAATAACTGGTATTTCAAATGGGTTAAAATATTTTGGGCCACTCATTTATGTGTGGATAAATACAGGGAGTGAGCCCCTTCATAGGAAAACATGTTCTCAGCCTGGTCCAACGCTTTTTGTAGCAAACAAACTGGTGCCAACGTTGCAATATTATATATTTTAAATTTCTGAATAAGCAACTAGTATTTTGAAAGGGTTAAAATCCTTTGGACCACTCACTTCTTTGTGGATATATACAGGGCGTGAACCTCTCCATAGAATAAACATGTTCTCACCGTAGCCCAACTCTTTTTGAAGTAAACAAACTGGTGACAACCTTGCCACCTCATATATCTTACCTTTTTCTAAATAAGAAATCAGATATTTTAAAAGGGTTAAAATCCATTGAGCCACTCATTACTGTGTGGATATATACAAGGAGTGAGCCCCTTTATAGGATAGACATGTTTTCAGCCTGGTCCAATGCTTTTTGTAGCAAACAAACTTTTGCCAATGTGGCCATCTCATACATTTTACATTTCCTGAAGAAGTTAGTGGTAAAAATCTGTTGGGCCACTCATTTATGTGTGGATATATACAGAATTTGAACCCCATCATAGGAGAAAGACATGTTCTCAGCCTGGTCCAATGCTTTTCATGGGAAATAAACTGGTGCCAGCCTTGCCACTTTATATATTTTACTTTATCTTAGTAAATATTATTTTAAATCGGGTAAAATCCTTTGGGCCACTGATTTCTGTGTGGTTATATAGGATGTAAGCCCCTTTATACAATCCACGTGTTTTTAGACTGTCCCAAACATTTCTATGACAAAGAAACCCTTTTCAACATATCAGTAACTTATTTAGAAAAGGTAAAATATGTGATTTGACAAGGTTGGCACCAGTTCACCCAAAAATATTCTCCCCTTTAAATTATTCCCAATGATCCTTTTAACCTGCTAGAGTGTATTAAATTGGTTACAAGTAGCTCCTTTACTCCTATTTCAGCAATATAGCCACTTGTCAGTAAAGCAATTCTCAGGAGTATAGTGCAAGTGAAGACAGGGTCCTGCCAAGCTCCCCCAATTCCAATAGTAGAAACGAATTTGTCCACAGCACTGTGTGATTCAAAATACTTTATTTTCTGTAAATTACAGACATAAAAACAGCAAAGTTTCGAGTGTTGCCACTCTTACTCATACTCCTATTTCAGCATTTGAAATAGCTGATTTAGCCTGTGGTATCACCACCTATACTGAACAAATTAATACTGGAGTACAGGCTATTGAATAGCCTAAGTATACACAGCCAGCAGAAGAGATTATACTCTCAGTGGGATGCAGGAGAGTTAAGTAATAAAATGATAATTTTTGCCGGCAACAAGACAAAGGCAGTGCTCATAGCCAAACTGATGGAGGACGATCGGGCTAGCGAACAGGTTGGTGGGTCGGACAGCGACCAAAGCGAAGGACAGCCCAGTACAGCCTCCACTCAAGGGACTACAACATCCGACAAGCAGCGTCAGGTACATTGGCAACTGGCTCCACATGATTAAGGAGTAATACCCCGAAACGTTGTGGGCTTTTTGTGCCAAATATTTGTGCCAAATAAACTTGGTGAAAATTTATGCTGCTGCCTTCTTTGGTGGAGTCTATTTGGGGGTTTGCAGGATCCCTGGCAGCGTGCAGATGGTATATATGTGTGCTGGACTCTCTTTAATTGTGGTGTGTTTTTGGGATAATCCCAGTAGATCGGTGGCCCTTCCAGGGTGTCATTTTAAAGCTCTCGGTCCCCAAATACCACAGTCCAAAAAGCGGCATGATTCGTTACTGGGGACTGGAGAGACAGTCCGTTGAAGTTATGGGGGTAGGATTGTTCCCAAAGGAGCTCCCCTAGGGGGTACCAATTCCCAAAAGAGCAGCGTTCTAGGGCAAATGGCTGCTGGTGCAACCAGGGATAAAGTCAGCAGGTGTCCTGCTGTTCTGTGGCCGACCGGTAGTTCCAGGAGCCTGGCCAGCCTGAGAGGGGTTAGGCAGGTGCCTGTTGTCACAGAGTTCCAGGAGCCTGGCCAGCCCAGGAAGGTTTTTCCGATCAGAGACCAGCTCTTCTCTGACAAAGTACTCATCACCAAATAAATGAAACAAAAGGTCTGGGAGATCGCGGTTGTTCTCCATAGCCCAAATCTGCTAAGGAACAGGAGGGGGTAAGGTGGTAGGGGTTCAACTTGCAGCCTGGCACAGCATGGCAAAACAGTAGATAGCAAGAGACCGCAAGATCCTGCTAGCCATGAAAGAGCCAGATCTGGTGTGACAAGGAGTCAGGCAGGCAGAGGGGGGGGGGGAAGCAGCCTTGGCTGTCTGGTATCCGTGACATTTGGTGTTTTGTAATACCTGATTTCAATAAAAACCTTTTTCCACTTTCTAATAGGGTTGCCACCCATCTGGGTTTCACCAGCAAAATCCAGGTTTCAAATCATTTTGAGTCATGTGTCCGTGTGTCAGATAGGGTTGCCACCCAGACAGTGTAGGCTGCACACAGATCATCAGAAATCTGTTCACACTTTGTGTTTGACCAGATGCAGGAGGAAGGGGGGCGTTACACATACATAAAGCAGGAACTCTACAGGGAGCTAAGGCAACTGTGAGGTCAGGAATTTAAGGTACTCTGAGCTGACCAAACTCACCCATGTGCAGGCACCTTGGAACAGCAGTTATCTGTCACACACTGAGCCTCAATAAACTGATGTGGCAGAGAGGTCAGTGGCTGCTTAGTGTTACATTACACAGATCAGTGTAGCATTGAAGGAGCTCTAGTGAAGTAATGGTCCTCTAAGTTACACAGTAGTTCTTAGTCTGTTAACTAGAACCTGCATTACTTATATACTTTATTCTGAACAATAAAATATGTATCAGCAAAAAATCTAAATAAAAATGTCTCAGCATTTACATAATGTTTTTACTGCATTTCTTTGTTAATATAAAATGTTTTGTCATCAAGTTCAGTTTAAATCTTCCTTATATGTCTCTTCCTGCTCATTTTTCTGTATACCTATCTGTCTTTCTGTCTGTTTATCTATTTATCTCTGTCTATTTGTCTTGCTGTCTATTATCTGTCTATATTGGTCTGTTTATATGTAAGCAACTATAAAATAGTTTGTATCTATTTATATATTTGTCCGTCTATCTCTTTATGCCTATCTTTTCTATCCATCTGGTTAAATGTCTGTGGCTACCAATGTGTATATAATATATATATATATATATATATGTCTCTCTCTCTCTGTTTATGTATATACCTTTCTGTTACTCTGTCTACCAAACTGTATATATCTTTCTCTCATATATCTTTGCAGTGTGTATTAAATTAAACATCATAACACTCAAACCTTAAATGGCAGACCAAAAAATGGTAATATATATATTTTATTAAAGAGACACTCCGGTCAAAATTTAAATACACAGATTAATTAAATCTTTGGATAGAAACATTTGCAATAAACATGCATTGGCAAAAATGTTTCTAGTAAAAGTTATCACTAATTTAGTGATAATATTTTTCTCTGCACGTGCATGTGAAGCATAACTAGATATTCTCAGTGTACCAGCATTTTAAACACTGCAGCTGCTCATAGCACCAGTGGGTCTTGTATCATATCAGCAATGAACAAATTGAGTCATTACCAGATGGTAAAAGCAACTTAGGCTCTCTGAGCAAGTGCCGTGTTTAAAATGCTGGTGCATGGTGCATACTTAAATACACTTTTGAAACAACTATAACTTTTATTAGGAGCATTTCTTTCATGTAATTGGCAAGAGTCCATGAGCTAGTGACGTATGGGATATACAATCCTACCAGGAGGGGCAAAGTTTCCCAAACCTCAAAATGCCTATAAATACACCCCTCACCACACCCACAATTCAGTTTTACAAACTTTGCCTCCTATGGAGGTGGTGAAGTAAGCTTGTGCTAAGATTTCTAAGTTGATATGCGCTTCTCAGCATTTTGAAGCCCGGTTCCTCTCAGAGTACAGTGAATGTCAGAAGGATTTGAAGGGAGTATCACCTATTGAATGCAATGGACTTGAATGCAAATAGACTTCTAGTCTATTTGTTATCTTTCCTGGTTCTAGGAAAGGTCAGAAGGCTTCTGCTGTTTCCTTGGCTTCGTGGTTAAAGCTTTTGATTCATCAAGCTTATTTGGAGTTGGGTCAAGCCTCAGAGAATTACAGCTCATTCTACTAGATCAGTCTCCACTTCATGGGCTTTTAAGAATGAAGCTTCAGTTGATCAGATTTGCAAAGCAGCAACTTGGTCTCCTTTGCATACATTTACTAAATTCTACTGTTTTGATGTATTTGCTTCTTCAGAAAAGTAGTGGTAGAAAAGTTCTTCAGGCAGCTGTTTCAGTTTGATTCTTCTGCTTATGTTTTAAGTTTTTCTTTTCATTTATGAGAATAAACTTATATTTTGGGTTGTGGATTAATTTTTTTCAGCGGAAAATGGCTGTTTTTATTTTATCCCTCCCTCTCTAGTGACTCTTGCATGGAGTTCCACTTCTTGGGTATTGCTATCCCATACATCACTAGCTCATGGACTCTTGCCAATTACATGAAAGAAAACATAATTTATGTAAGAACTTACCTGATAAATTAATTTCTTTCATATTGGCAAGAGTCCATGAGGCCCACCCTTTTTATGGTGGTTATGCTTTTTTTGTATAAAGCACAATTATTTCCAAATTCCTTTGTTGATGCTTTTTACTCCTTTCTTTATCACCCCACTTCTTGGCTATTCATTAAACTGAATTGTGGGTGTGGTGAGGGGTGTATTTATAGGCATTTTGAGGTTTGGGAAACTTTGCC